>NC_140197.1:26116026-26576026 GCF_965226575.1 Pagrus pagrus | reverse complement strand
CAGAGAGGACAAGGGGCTCCCCGGGAAACACTATCACTGATTGCGCTGATTAAGCTGAAGGAAAAGCGAGCAGCGGAGGGCGACACTGACACTTTGTTTACAGGGTCTATGTGTGATTTGTGGCTGTGAATACGAGCCGTGCGTAATTAGTAGTGTTTGAGAGCGGCGCCAACAAATGTTTGTAGATTCTGGGGAGACGTGTGTGTGTGTGTGTGTGCGTGTGTGAGTGTGTGGCGTGCTGTAGCGCATGACACGCGAGAAAAGACTTGTCCCTTTGGTAAAAATGACGAGCGATGATGTGACAGTTGTAAATTGAAGTGAAGGACGGTAAATTATTTGACCCAGAAAAGCTTTCAGTCAAGGCAGGAGCATTTGAACTTGCTGGTCAGCTTGCGTACAAGCACTGAGAATAACCCGTGACAGCTTGGAGCGTATAAGGTCTGCTGATAAAGTCGCTACAATCTGCCTGTTACTCCGGAGTGTATAATACAGTATAATGGACAGCGTCGTCTGGCTCCCTCAGTTCAATGCAGCAATATATTCAGGACCACGGACAGCGCCGTGTCGCGCCTTCGGTTAAAAAAGCAGTCTGAGTCGATTTAGCAGCACAGACAGCGCCTCCTCCTCATGTTGGCGCGGAGTATCACCAGTTGGCGAAGGCCACCAGACAGATTGAAGGCCTCACAATAGAACAACACCAAAAATAAAGATATTTAAGAGTCCAAAACACACCAACGTATGTATGGACAATATATTATATGTTAAAGTGATTTTAGAGAGGAAACAGAACAGTGACAGGGTTCACACGTGGTCCCTACTGAGTAGGGCTGAACAGTTAATAAAAATTTTAATATGGCTAAGTGTTATATTGAAATCTCAGGAGCTTACATTTTTTTGATAAAGGTAACATTATAAAATGAAGCACTGTGGTGCTGCAGAGATGCTCCAGCCTACAAATTATACTCTCCAGATATAAGAGAGCTGGTTGTTTGGTACTGACCCCAGCAGAAACCACGTCATCCCCATTTTTATATTTTTGGTGAAGATGAAGTACGGAAATGATCATCCCCACTGAAATAGTGAGTCATTTCACACAGCACAGTTGGAAGGACAACATGTTGTCTGTTTGTTAACGGTGTCTGCAAACCAGTGACATGTTCCCATTTGTAAGTGTTGTGGTCTACGTGTCATATTGACATTTCAACAAAATGTGTCATATCACATTCACATTATATGTTTATGACCTAACTTTCACAGCAGTGGAGGTGATGGTGGCAGAGTTACAGGAGACTGTGACTGAAGTTTCATCATTCGTGAGTGTGGGGAGGTTGGGACAAGTCCAGCCATGTTTATGGCAACATATATGCATGTTTTTAATGACCTCAGGCTCTGTTCCTAACCAAGTTGTTTTGGTGCCTAAACCTAACCAAAACATAAGCACAATGTGGTCACAAGATCAAACTGAACCTAAAGAAACTTATAGTTGCAACACAAAGAAATGCAAAGTTTCATAATATCACTGGTTTTGCAGGGAGGTACATTGCCAACATTTATTTTGACGAGTGACTTGCCATCGCAAAATCTGTAAAACATAATCACAATGTGACTTTTTGGCTTATTGTTCAACCCTACTCAACCCAACCCAACTGTGAGACACTTTAAGTCTCTGTTGCAGCTGTTTTTCTTTCATGGGTCCTTAAACAAGTTTGCTATGGCTAATTTATGTTCTGGTGTTCTCAGACAGATGTTGGTAGTCAGGTAGTGGTCATGCTTGGTGTGAAAAGTCAATCACTAGGCTACATGTATTATATACAAATAAGCTGTGGCCCGTTGTTGTCATATTAAGAAAAACACCTGTGTTAGTGCTGTAACATGTAGATGCAGTAATGGCCATGTGTTGCAGCGTACATTACTGTTTCATATGTCATGTCTACAGGTCTGCAGGTGGACACTTGACCTTTAGCAGAATCGGAGGTTCAGCGCAGGATGTTTTCAGTCTGTAGGAGATACGCTGTTGAACAGGCTGTACTGAACACCTGTGGGTCGGGTTCAAAGTATAACATGTACGGCACAGATGGTATTTGAGGGAAACCAATTATTTCATTTTGAGGTGCTGGAGCTCCCAGGGCTCTGATTTAACATTGAACACATCCCTAGCTGCATGACTACCACAAGATAAAAAACAAAGCCATGCTTATGTGCCTCTTCAACCTTATTTAGTTATTCATTTCCTTGACGCTTAATAACTAATTTAACGTCAACAAAAATTTAGCTAACCCTTTATAATCTAATTCTAACACCTCAAGCAGAAATTGCAGATCACACAACTTGTCTATCCTACAAATATCCGCACAGCGCTATGTATGCTCTTCAATAAATGAAGAGGAATAAATGTCACCGTTAAACACTCGCAAATGTGACACTGAAAATGTAGCTGATGACTTACTATCATATCTCAACCCCTTCTTCAGTGGGTTGAGACCGTAATTGGCCTTGGGGGACAATTTGTTGTAAGTGTTTACATTAAATATTTAAATGGCTGAAAGAAAATATGACGCTACCCATCTCGCTAAGACTGCACGGCAAACATAAAGAATTGATGACTTTTTGCGCGCCGCAATGAGGCTAACATTCACACCAGCAGAGTTGAGATATCCACTCATTTTCAGTCACAGTCTCAGCGCTGGCCTGTATGAAATATTCAGAGGGCCTTAATGAGACAGATGCACTTGTTCGTTCGTTGCATGTGTTTGTTAAGTACCCATAAAGCCCAGGGGTCCTTGGTGTAACTGATACAGATGGGCACCTGCTTGACCTTGGCACAGATGTCTTGCTATGACGTCCACATCAAGCGACGCATGACAGGACGCACTGACACAAGATTGTGTGTGTTTGTGTGTGTGTTGCATGGCATGTACGTAGCATATTGCACCTGTGCTGTACTTTGCTGGCTTCCATTTCAGCAGGGTAGTCAGATGTATTGCACCAGATCTAAGAAAAAAAAAACAAAACATCAAAACGTCAGATCATCAAAGTGACATAAAAGTGACTTTCTCAAATATAAAGAATTCACCCAAGGCAGCTGATCTTCTCTAAAAATACCAGACTTCCAGAAGAATTTGTGATAGCAATCACTCTGCAAGGTGTAGACCTAGTTTAATGAATATTATTTTGCAAAATAGTTTCCAAACATACTAAATAGTGTGTGAATACATACTAAATAGTGTGTGAAAAAACTGCATGCAGTTAGATGCATGTCATCAGTCAGGTGTCAGGGTTTGTATTAACCTGAGTAATGACATACTAACAAGCTTAATATTGATTGCTGTGAATGTAAATTTAGTGCAACAGCATAAATTATGACGCACAACCTAATTGAGGTCGGAAATAGCTCGATTTTCTGTAAGCAGACTTGGACTTTAATGTGGTGAGTGAAACAACTGGCAGAGGATCACAAACACAAACAAATAAAGACCCCAAAAATATTCAGTGTCAGTGAAATATCCCTTTTTTAAATCACAAATAAACTTTGAATGTTGTTGGTGACAGTTGCCCCAAATCTTCATGAATAAATATAACTAGCATCTTTGTTAAAAACAAAGACTTTGAATAAAGTCGGGGTATGTTTTAGAAGAATGTTTGCAGATCACAAAGATGTGTGTTCCACTAATATTGAAAGTGATTTAAAAAGCTGAAGCCCAGCTGAGAGGTGAAATAATTTCGTTCAAGGAAACAAAAGATTTCCTTGTTTTGTTTTCTGAGCCTGCCCACTTTTTGCTTAAGTTGCCGAGAATGAAGATTGCTTCATGTACTTGAAAGATTCAGATTCAGGTTTGGAGGCAAACATTTTTTTGTGGTGGTCCCAATGGAGAAAGAGAGTGCGAGGGGAACGCTGTTATTGGCTTAAGATGTCTGGCCCCGAAGACTCCCAACAGTAGCGAGGTTCGGAGTGATGGAGAGTGAAATGAACACTTGCTTTGGTGTTTTTCTGTTCAAACACCAAGTGCAGTGGAGGAGAAAACCTAATTGCTTGTCATTCTCAGAGAGGAAGACAGAACCCAGTGTAAGCAATTGGCTAGATTTTTCAATAATTGACGTGATCCTTTCTCTCACCAGGGATCACAGTAAACAATCAGTTTGATCAGTCTTCCAGTTAGCATGCTGTTAACTGTGTTTCCTCGTTCTGGATTGGTGTGATGATTGCACCAGAAATCTACCAAGATTTATAGTTAAAAGACAAGTACTGAAATGAACGAGCGCTTGTAAATCACGTTGCTGTTTAAAACATCATTTGGCACAAACATTCGGTTGATTTACATTTAGCTAATTATGCAGTTATTTAGTGCTGTAACATAAGTGTCACTGGATTGTGATGGTTTTATTGATGCAAATGAAACAGTGGCTATGAAAATGCAATATTAAAATGTCTTTCTTAGCTATATGGCATTATTATTAACAAACATGACTGAAGGTGGGAAATGTAATAGTACTACCACAGTGTTTAAATACTCCGTTACAAGGAAAAGTTCTGCATTACAAATTTTGCTTTTGTAAAGTACAAAAGTAAAAGCATCAAAATATGCTTAAAGTACCAAAATAACATATATATAACATAACAAGAATAACATGTATTATAATACTGGATTATAATTTTTGATTCATAACTGTGCACATGTCTTGAATGTTGAAGCTGGTAAAGACAGGATCATTTTAATTACTTTACATACTGCTGGGAAGTTCAGTCTGCATTGTAAATCTGTGATTTATGACGCATGCAGTTGGTCTGAGTTCTTTGGGCCACAAGTGCCGTAAAGGCTAGAAAAGCTGCTCCGGTTAAAATAGAAATGTTCTGTCAAAATGAAATAATACTCAGTAATTCCTCAGTGATAGGTCCGGGCCCGGCAAGGATAGCATCTGGATCTGGACCTGGTGACCACAGTGTTGATTAAATTCTACTACTTAACCTGACACAGGTCTGCTTCCACATAGAAACAAATGAAGGCTAAGTGACGTAAAGCAGTCGGCTGACCTAACGCTAACGCTATCTGCAGTGTCTCTACATGTGAGGACAACAAGGACAGACCCCAGCTCAATCAGGGTCCAGCAGGACAAACAGCTGGGTTGGCTAATGTCCAGTGGAGACAGCTTTAAACAGTCCACCGTCCTGGCAGTGACCCTCTGGCCAAAAATCTTTTCTCCTGGTCCCTCTCCAATGAGAGCAAAGCAGCATGAACACAATAAAAGCCCTCCCCCAGACATGAGTATAATCGAGCCACTTGTGGTAAATTTCTGTCCTTGTCTCCGTGCCAGAAGCCTATTACACAGCAATCCTACCACAACACTGCAGCTTGTCAAACCTTGTAAAAAACACTTTTTAAAAAAAAACATTCCCTCAGCCATTGTTATGGGTGAGCCTACCTGATGTAAAGCTTTCATACATATTGAGGAGACCTTTTTAAAGAGGGACAGAGATGTGAGTCGGAAGGACACTCCAGTACGTAGCAGGCTGGACACAGTGTGCTCTGGCAAGCAGCAGCATAACCTCCACCTAGAGAATTAAACAAATGGAAAGCTGCAGGAGCAGAGGTGTAAATCTGCCAGAGAGAGACAAAGACACACACTCAACTGTTAAAATCACCTTGCTTGCTTCGACACGTCCAGTGCTTGTCTGAATTACGGACATTGCATGAATGAACAAGCCCGTGAAAGGTCAAGCCTCAACTCACGGACACATCTTTAAATCCAGAACGAGAACATTAGTACACAGGTAGAGCATTATATGATGTTACTGATAAATGTGTAATGTTCATGTGTTTCTTGCTCTGTTAAGTAAGATAGTCCACCTAACCTAATTTCTGCGTCGCCTGTCAGTCAGTAACAATCACATCAAGCACTATGTGGGTGAGTCCACCTTCCCCATTAATATACAAAGGTGCTGCTTCACAATCAGCCACAGATAATGAGACTGCATTATCTTTGATTCAGGGCTGCTTGAAGGGATTGAATAGTATGTGCTTGTGTCATGACTGATTAGGGTAGAGCTTGAATCAGTGCACAATAATGATACTGCATTGTGTGAGTCGGAGTTGTACCACTGTAAAGAGATTTGTTTCATAAAAGAGATACTGCTTAAGAAAGAGGGGCTGGAGGACAGAGAGCTGTTGAGCCTTTGTGTTGTCGGCTGTTCACTCTCTCATCTTCATGTTTGATGTACTTTCATGCAGCCTGCTGCTTCATCATCAGAGGCTTGTGTGGTTGTGTGGGTGTTTGTAGGGACAAATAATCCGTACACACAATGACAATGTGGGATCTCACCTCCCAGACTTGGTTTTAAGGTTATGGTTTACTAGTTCAAAGTGTGAGACATGTGGTATTTTAGAGCAAGTGAATAATGTACCATTTCCTCACAAGTAGTGTGTGTGTCAGTGTGGGAGAGGTGGTTATGTGTGGTTTTTATGGACAGGGAGGTTTGTGTGCCTTTGTGCGTGGTGTGGTTTTTGATGACGATGTACCTGTTTCTGGGTCAGTTTTATAAATGTGGCTCTAAATGACTCACACAGGGGTGATATTAGCGTGTGATGATGGCAGTGAACTTTTTTTTTTTTTCGGTGCAGCCCAGGGTGAAATGGGTGACTGATTTTACTACTGCAGTGGCTTGGATGAGGCATGGAGGCAGGCAGCTGTCGGCGATGTGGTAATTGGTTAACAGATGGAACCGCGGGTAGAGAGACGCGTGAGGTCGGTGGCCTGACTCTCAGGTAGGGAGGGTGTGTCAGCACAGTCTTACCTTTCCAACTCTAATGCCTTTTTATGTAGGGCTGGCCAATTTATCGATATTTTATCGTCATCATGATATGAGATCGTCTTAGGTTCTGGAGGCTGCATTATAGTAAAGCGATGCAATTTTCCGAACTTACCAGACCGTTCTACTTGATTTTAAATTATCAAGATATATATCGTGTATTGCGCTATAGCTTAATGATATTGGTAAAAAATGATTTAAAACTGATATTATTTGAAGGCCATATTGCCAAGCCTTAATTTATGTGCAAACACACATGACCATCCTGATACAAAGCTGTACTCCATAAAGTATATTAAGAAAACAACAACAACAAAAACCCTTCAGGGTATAAAACAGTATATGTATATATGCATTGGCATATTATAGTAGGCAGGGCTGGGTATCAAACCTCAACACGGCATGGAGCAAATGAAATCTACTATTGAGTAATGAAAAATCTGATACCAAATATTCAGCATCGAAGGAATTCATCTCATCAGGAGAGACATGCAGGATAAAGACTAAGTTACAATCAGACACGGGGCTCACCACGTGTATCTGTGATGTCATCTTTTGCTAAAATGGATTTCATAAAACTGGTATCGAAAAAAATATGAGCCAGTTATTGAAGTCGAGGTATCGGTATCAAACATTTCTTAACGATACCCAGCCCTAATTGTAGGAAGTCTGGATAGTGAATGAGCACATGAAATGCAATTTGGTGGTCTACAATGCTATTCAAATCAGTCTTCTACAGATGTGTCTCAGTCCTGGTGCTCTGGACGCTCATATCGGATTTTGACACGTGACGATGGATGTGCATCAGAGCGGCTGAGCAGAATTCATGTTGCTGCTAGCAGAGTGATATAGAAGACAGCTCAGAAGAACTTTCCATGGACAGTCACGCTAAAACTAAATGTGTGCTCTGCGACTTGACAGCATGATTGTTTGGGAGGAAGATGATGGATCCATATTTCTGATGCTGTTGTGCTAGAAAGCCACGTCACCAGCGTACGTAGTCACTGATGGCTATGCCGTTACCACAGCAACCAATGCAGATAGACTGGTGATGTCTGGACACAAAACTCTGATCTGATCACTTGCAAATAGTGTGAACAGTCTGTCTCAAAGATCTGACTCTGTACATAGTGACAATGCCCCTCACTCCCCCACAGATTGGAAACTTGAATTTTTAAGCTTTATAATCCTACTGAAGTCTTTTAGCTGCCGTCTACATTGGACAGTCTTGTTGAAACCCTGAGAATTTGAACATTTTTCAGATTTTTCGGAGAACAGGGGATACTCTCGCTTCAAACTGTAGTTGTCAAAGTCAAACAGGAAAGTGTAATAACCTTGGTATTTAGTCCATGTTTTAAATGACCACTTACTCATTCCGAGCCACAGACTGACCACCACTTATGCTCCAGGGTTGTATGGACTCTAAACGACCTCTGTTGCTGTTTTCTGTCTAGCTGAAAACCCAGAGGCCTCCTGGCCTAAGATGACCATTAGCAATCCCACAGAGTGAGCTGGCTGACTCCAGGGCAATTCATAATCGTCATCAGAAAGGTCTTTAAGGTCTTTTGGGACTGAGTAGTCAATACAGTTGTTAGAGCTTTCTCATTTATACAGACATGGTTAACCTGGCAGCTAACCAGCAGCCAGCTGTACACTCAGGGACTGATTACTTTTTTATACATGCAGGAGAAAGTAGATTTACATGTGTCCTCTGAGCCTTGATTGTCCCCTTTTCGACCTTAATTCTCTCTTCCAGCAAATTTCAAATTGACTGATACGCATATCAAAATATTATATGTGCTCATATAATGTATATGATGTTATTTGTATGCTTGCTGTCAGCAGTGTATGGACGGATCAGCTTGACTGGTGAGATAAATATCATCCCTATATCGCATTCTCTCCACCACTTTCTCTCTTTCCTTCTGTGTGAGTGTGCTGGAGGGCGCAGGACTCCCAGAGGTTTATGTCTGTGACTCTAAGCAAGAGTGACATTTCTCTGACAACACCCAGAACAGGCACACGCGTGCACGCGCACACGCAGTCTGCCTTTCACACACACATTGCCTTTGTCTCCCTCTCTCCCTCCCCTTTGCTCTCTAGTTCACAAACATGTCAGTGATGGGATCCACAACAGACAAAAAGCCAAACGGCGCACTGAATCGATGCCAACAAACATGGCTGAGGCTCTCAAGCCTGTCGCAGGTTATAGTATGAGTGGCAGATGCCAATTAGAGCGGACATGCCTGATCATCTGGTCAGTGCAGGACATCAGTAGTAAGGGTTACAACACACGTTACCCTGGTAACTGCCACCATGGGACTCACCCAATGATTTTTTTGCCCATCTGCTCTTTTGCATTGCAGCAGGCACCTCCTGACCAGTTTTCTGTACGACCTTGCTTTCCCCTGCTCGATGAATCTTTTATGAGCCTGGCAATGTGGGTTTCTGTGTAGAAGATTGGAATATAAATATGGCTGTTGCGCCTAGAGCTCCTCTTCCCGCTCTGATACAAAAGCTTTCATAAGACTGAGCAGATTGGGCAAGCTGCTACTTGAACGGTGCTCTTCACATCTCTTCGCTTTTATCGGAGGACACACATCCCATATCAGAGAGCGTTATGCATTCTCAAACACAAGACATAGATTCTGCCTCCACCTGCTCGATCACATGGCTGGACAGCACACCACACTCCCGGGAAATCTTGTTTCTTTTCAGCAGGTTTGGTTTTTATGTCACATTCTTACTCAGAGATTTTGCAGAGCTTTCGAAAGCCCTAGTTAATTACAGGTTACTCACATTCATGTCAGAGTTGGGAGTTTTAGCAGCAATTGACACTGAATGAGCGGTGATAAAAGAGTGAATCTTGGTTAACTCCTCAGACTGTACTACGGCTCATTATCTCTCAAAAATCTCTTACTACCACTCTCTCTTTTAGCTCTTTTTCACTACTTTGCCTCCCTCCCCTCATATTTCAGATGATCTCTGCTACCTTTCTTCCTCTCTGAATCCTCTCCTCACCGTCATACGTGAGTGTGACAGCATTGCCTCCCATGCTGAAAGCTAACTCAATTGCAGGGCTTTCATTTTGGGGAATGAAGGATGAGAGCTATGCGGCGCGGCAGAAGCGGGTGGCAAGAGGAACCATTTAATCGATGTGTTTTCCGCGTGGCACTGTCACAGCCACTCAGTAGGGCCATTGATGAGGGAGGCTCTCTCTCTGACTGCGCCAAGGCTTAAAGGCTCCAGTCAGGGAGGCGTGGGAGCCCAGCAGCTACCAGACACTGCTGCATATCAAGCAGGCTGGCAGAGCTGCTCTCTGCAGCCCCACGGTGAGCAGGGTAGAGAGGTCCTTTGATAGAGACACTACATGTAGGAGAGGGGAGATAACAAGATGCTCCAGTAGAAGGAACACCAGCTTACATTACATTACGCTGCCTGATTCGAAACCCCTGGGATTTCTCCAAGTCTACAAAACACACACAGACACAATGGTGTGTAATACTGGATGTGAACACCACATCTGTAAGTCACAACTAGAGACTGTCATAAACGAAATGCTGCTAATTGGTACCCCAGTATTTATCATACTAAAGGAAAAATGAAATGGAGTGAAATCTGTAACATCGATGACATTTGCTGAAAGAAATTTGATCTGGCTTTGATGGATTACACCAAATTGGAGGAAAATGATGTAACACGCTGACTTTTGCATTAATTTTTCATAGATCAGAAGCCTCGGCTTTAGATAAGCACATTAGTCAAAAGGAACTTTTCTTGGAGTGAGTCCTGTGTATTCAGCAGTGCCATGAATCCATCGCTCATTAGGCCTATTTGATTATTTAGATGATAAGAAGAAACAAACAAAATGTGCTTTTGCAACAATGATCCTGAGCTTGCCCTGACTCAGTAAACAACATTTTTCACCTTCTCTTCTCAATAATCCACAGCGTCAGACACACAGAGACAGCCTGTACAGAGAACAAAATGTATTTCTTCTCCGCTCTCAAGAAAGCACCCTTTTGCCCCTCTAGTCCCTGAGTAATATTCTTGGCAGTGGGTATGCATATGTGTATCTAAATGAC
Organism: Pagrus pagrus; assembly: GCF_965226575.1. NCBI lineage: Eukaryota > Metazoa > Chordata > Actinopteri > Spariformes > Sparidae > Pagrus > Pagrus pagrus. The sequence goes on along the minus strand of NC_140197.1, from coordinate 26,565,139 downwards.
GTTAAAGCTGTGTAGCATTTTTAAGTACGGGCAAGAAAAGAATTGTGTTTAAAGGCCTTATGTGCGTTGCAAATAAACACCAGCTTAAACTGTACATAAATAACATGCATTCAACACACACACACACACACACACACACACACACACACACACACACACACACACACACACACACACACAAGAGACAGATGCTGTGAACTGAGATGCTGTCGTGATCAGGGTTGGTGGGCAGTGTCGGAGTACAAAGTGAGAGGATGTGGACTGGGTTTGAATTAGTGCCCAGTGGAGTAGCTGAGCAGGGCAGCATGGCTGGCAAGTGAGTGTGAGAGAGAGAGAGAGAGAGACAGAGAGAGAGAAAGAGGAAAAGACAGAGCAGAGTTGCTGGAAATGAAAATTGGAGATAGCGGGCAAGGATAGAGAGAAATATTGTAGACAGAGACTGCCTTCCGACTGTGCCTGCAGGGTTATTATCTCTCCCATCCTCACCAAAAGGAGAATAATAATTAGAGGCCTATCGCTCCGTCACTATGATTTTATTCCCCTCACTGGCACTGACACTCCTTGCAGATTGTCTTTAATTAGCTCCACATTGCTTAATCAATACGGCCACGACCATGACAAAACAATGGCATGTGCATCCTGTCGCTCCGGCAAGAGAGAGACAACGGAAGCAGCAGGAAGACAGGACGGAGTGTTGACAGACAAGACGAGCGAAGAAAATGATCTACAGTGGCATTTCTGTGGGAGGGGGGAAAAGAAACGTCATGCTCTGATAAAAACCTGCTCTCATGATGATTACAGTCTAAACTTGTTTATCTACAACTGAGTTTGTGTACATGCAGATGTGTAGCAAGATATTTCTGCCTGCATCTTGCTGGTTGAAGTCTGGGCTGAGCTGTACATGATGCAGCTGTGATAGTCCTATCATGTCACACAATGCTACAGGATCTAATGCAGTGATCCTCGTTATATATTTCGAGCAGCAGGGCTGAGTGTTTCAGCCACACTAATGGTGATGTGATGAATAGGTATTCAGGAGAGGTCTCTCTCTTTAAGCCTTAGCGCCTCAGGCTACTGGCCCTCTCAGGCCCAGCTCTCATCTCTTACTCTCAGTGAGGGTAACAGCATGCAGTGAGCTGGCGCAGGGATCTTCAGAGGAGAGTACTTCTCACTTGTCAGGCACATTTTTCTACTTGGCATGTTCTGGATCGATATCTGCAGCTGCCATGCTTAAATCTGTGTTGATCTTATCCAAACAGCTCTGCACAAGACTATTAAATGTGAACAGTGAGACTCTGATTTGTACCTGTGTATAATATTAGATACTACAGAGTGCATTTATACCATGAAGAAGCTAATCTGTTGATTCAGGAAGGTGCCACTAAATAGAGAAGATCAAAAAAACATTTTAGAAAAAATCTGATTATTATGGACTACAAGGAGTCCTCCTTAAACATAAGCCTTTTATTTTTAAATTGACACAAACACACAGATGCTGTGCAGAGGTCGACCCTTGTAGAGGTGTCATTAAAATTTAAATTAGTGATTTAATCTCTGTGTGTGTTACCCTCTCAAAATCATTATTGAAGGGTGCTTCTGTCACTCTAATCTCCCATGCTTCGAGGCTGGATCTTACTAAATGTGTTCTTGTCCATTTTACCCGAGGCTACCAGACAATAGTCAACAATGATCGTATTTCCCAAGAGGAATGAGAAGGGGAGTCGCAGACTGCAATGTCTTAAAGACAGAAAATGAAAATATTTATGTTAACGATTAGCAGAGGAAGCGTCTCCTTAAGGGAAAAATCATCTCCCATTCCGTCCTCGTGCTGCATGGAATATTAATGCAAGGGATGGCCTTTCTGATATCATATCTCCCAGGCTGCACTCACAAATATCATCATTAAGCACCATAGATCTGCATCGTGCTCAGAGTGAAGAGTGTGCTGCTCGACATCCTGCATCGACTGGAATCGTGCCGACAAAGACACAGACATACTGTTCATAGACATCCACACAGCATCTGTTTGTCTGTGTGTGACCCACACGTACAACCCATCGCAAGAATAAATGTTGGCAACGTATATCTCTGCAAACCATGGATATATTGAAACTTTACACATGGTATCTTGGTTTTAGGCACAAAGACTACTCGGTTAGTGTTATGAAAAGATCTTGTCTTAGCTTGTGCTTCTGGCCTGATGTCTAGTTAAAAATATCTGCTTTTGCCACTAACACAGCTGGTAAAAGTCCTGACGTCTTGTTAAAAATATGTAGCGTTTTCGCACTTACAAGTGTTAAAACGCCATCTTGAACATTTGTCTCTTGTTTAGCAGCCGTCTCACCTCTCTGTAATGCCACCACCATCCCCTCTTGCTCCTGACATTAAAGTCAGCTCATAAACATGTAATCTGGACATGATATGACACATTTGAATGTGTCCGTGCTTTGCAGAAACATAAAATGCCAATATTTCATTCTGGTAACTGGGCTGACAAATACACTTCAATATTTTCAAGCACACACATCCTACCACGGAGTTCACATTTTTAGTGAAGAGCAGAATAGAGAGTGATGCAGGACATGTCACTACATTCACCATACAGTTTATTGCTGTGCACCTGCTGAACATTGCATCTGTTGCTGAGATCCAACCTGACGATCCAACACAACCCCCTGTGGTGAAGCACCAGACTCAATGGCCTCTCTTTACCATTACGGCCTACCTCTCCTCCTTCCTCTCACGAGCACCTTCCCACTCACAATACTTCTCATCTCACACTCCACTAGCTCCACATAATATTACCCCTTCATAATATTCAACGTACAGCCCTCTCATTTCTGCTCCGTATACTCATTTTCTCCAGTTTGTTGATATTTTCCTGCCTGTTTGTTTGCTTAATCACTGAACAGATCCTCATTTTGACACTTCAGCTGCAGATTATATGACTGGAATCATCGACAGTGTGTCGGGGGAAAATGTACAAGAAACACAGGCTAGCACACAAGACTGTTTATTTATTCTAATATTTTTTTCTGTTTCCACCAGCAAGGCAAAGCTCCATAAAAGCACACAGTGACAAGCTAATTTGTTTATCTACAAGTTTCTCCTAACCATTTTCGCCTATAACTTTATGTGGCTGTAAATGTAATATTGAGTTAGGGGCTGTTTTGGGATTTCTCTCCACTGCACACTGTGTCTGTGTTCTACTAATAATGTGTCCCTAATTAAATGTTACAGCTTCTCTGAGCATTAATGACCTGAAGACAGAGGAGACAAATGGAGGCTTCAGTGTGAGCTCCAACAAAGACGCTGGACACAAGACTGCAGGCTGCTTCTGTGCCTTCATTACTAATATACAATACAGTTATAGCTGATGGGATCTGGTCATCGTTTGCTCCTGATCATGTCGAGCGCAGAGCATTAGGATTTTTTTTTTTTTTTTTCACAATTGGCTGCTGGAAACTCTCAGTCAACCAGACTGTAATTGGCAGGATCTCACCACTCCTCTCTGGTCCTGTTAGTTTCGCTGTTGCAGACGTGGCAGAAAACAGACAAGATGTAAATTCATCACCTCAGGGAGTTTCAAATGCATCACCATCCTTTTCTCTCTTTTTCACCTTCTATCGCCGTCTCTCTCTCCGCCTCTCCTAAACATCACAGTCTCGTCTTTAACCTCTCTGTCTATCTCCTGTGCTTCTTTTCCCCTTGTGTAACCTACCATGATGATTGGTTAATCATGGTGATACCTTGGCTCTGTGAGTGGGTGATATTTGTAAACAATGACTCAGACAGAGAGCAAATGAGAAAAACGCAGACACTTTGTCCACCAGTTGTCTCTTTAGTCATCTAACAAGGCACTAGGTACACGGCTAAGATCAGCTCTCATCTCTTCTGCAGATAAGAATGCGTCATTGATGAAACAAAGCACTTTGCCAGTGCAGTAATAAGACAGTGGAACAGCACTCAAGGATTTAAAAATTCTCTTAGCAGATAAAGTAATATTCTTTATAGGGGCCTAATACAGATTTGTAAGTATTAGCATGCCAACATAGATTGGATTTTTACCAGTATTTCTGTCTAAAACTGAGCTGAGCTGCTCAAAAAATTTGGTTGCCAGTGCTCAGCAAAAGACAAGTTACCATCTGGATGAAAAACCTCAATCATTCTGGGTGATCCTGACAAGGCCAGCACACAAGTTCAGTGAAGGGCATTTTGCAGAGGCGAGTGGCCATGGGGGGTCAGTCTCAATTAGCATGCTTTCTTTGAGCCTCAGCTACCTTTCTGCCGGGCCGAAGATTCCCAATTTGCTGTCAGTAATTACTCCATTTACAGCTTTCCCTACGCAACAGAGAGAATGTTTGATTAGCTGGGTGGAAGAAAAGGTCAGGATGTGGCAGCGGCTTTCTGCTGTTGGACCAGAAAAGGGTTGGTTTTGTGGAACACTGGTAATCAGGTCATACAGCCAGGAGATGATCATAGTAATTGTGTGTGTGAATGCGTTTCTCTATGCGTGTGCATATGTGTGAGTGGGTAATTCAACTGGGCACACTTAGCACAGGAAGTGCTACACTGAGTCGTATTCAGCCTGTTCTGTTGGCATGAGTAGGTGCAGAACAGTGGCGAGAGCCGTGCTGTTCTGCAGAATGCATGGCAGCTGATTGCCGCATGTCGTTCTTCTCTATTGCTTTGATCAGGCCTTTTCTTTAGCTAGCCTTGAGTGAAATGTGGCGCCCTGCTTGTCCCTGATTGAGCTAGCTGAGATTCAGCCATTCATTCATACCAAATATCCAATACAAGCAAATAAGGACTATCTGTATATGCCCAAAATATATATATATATATATATATATATATGCATTACTGTTGAAACATCATCTTCACTTAACAAGGAGAGATTTTTGAGTCTTATTGTAAACACTGAAGGTTAAGATGTATGTGTAGGGGTTTCTGATCTGCAGTCTTGCCTTCTGATACACTGTGGTTCAAAAGTGTGGAATTGCCTGTCACAAAAGCTTGATTCAGTACAATCAGATGACTCAGAGGACTACGCTATATTTTTGAATGATCTTCAGTGCCTTTAGGTAGTAGAAAGTCCTCTTTACAAATAGATGCTATTTTGTAAGAAGCTTTTGGAGGGAACGTAATGTTTTGTTCATGGAGAACAAAGCACTGTACAGTGATACAGCCAGAGTGAATGATTGAAGAGGAAGAGACAAAGATACTTCTCAGCAGCAGTTAAATACGAAAAAATGAGAAGTCACCAGTCATTGGTAAAAGAAATTGAAGCTTAGCATCACAATCTGTGCCGATTTGAATAGGAACAGTTTCTTGTTTCACCGTGTCAAGTGCAAAAAATGCTTTGAATAATCTGGGAAAAAACAGGTGTGCTGCTTCAACAATGTGTTTCTGAAAACTTCAAACTAGAAATAGAAGATTAGATGTTGGAATGTCTGTCGAACAAACCTTTTCAGTCTAGTCCAGTCACTGAGTAGGCTGCAGAGTAAATTGTCCAATTATCGGCCTTGCGGGATATCGGGGACCGATACATTTCAAGTATCAGGATCTGCGTTTTTTGTGACCTAATGCAGATAAAATAGATGAATGTAAAAATGCGCTAATTTGGTTCTGATGCAACCTCCTTTCTCTTTAGTCACCATTCTGAGCTCTCACTCAATGCCCTGCCCATAACATTGTCTGATTATGCTTCACGAGTAATAATCTGCAAAGTGACTAGTAACTAAAAATATCAAATAAATGTACAGGTAGTTTGAATTTTGAGACCAAGATTTTTATTTTTACCCAAGATCTTTAGGCAAGGCATGGCAATGTTATTTTTGAAGTTAAAAACAATATAGCGAGACAAAGCTATACATTTGCCAAATGAATAGTAATAATAGAAATGACATTTATAAGCAAGTAAACAGTTATAGACTGAAAAGTTCTGTATGTTATTTATTGGAAAACCACAACCATCACTGTCGTGGTTCAATAATAATCTAGGGTCAGTCACATTTCTGATCTGGAAAATAAATTGTAAATGGACAGGTATTTTGGGGGGAAACGGTTACAATAGTATTCTCTCTTTATGCAACACTGTAGAGACATTTACTAAATTTAAGTTTTAATCATGTAATTAATTTTCTTTTGGGGCCGAATGTAAATAATGCATTAAGGGTCTGAATCATATTGTTTTTATTTATGTTCAAATGGCCATAATTGAGGGAAATAAGATCATTATATGGGTTTTCTTGTAGGAGTGTGTTATGAATGCGTCTCCTTGCCTTCAGTGTGGGCTGATTAGATGGGTTCTAAGGGCCACTCCGTGAAGACAATGAATGGATGGACTCACCACAGGGTATTGTAGGTGTGTTACAGTCAATATAACCAGGCAGACACACTTACTGCATTGATTTTCTTTCTCAAGCTTTCCCACTGGAAAGATAGATTCTCACCTGTTAACATTATTGTACTTAAGCACTATCAGGTTTAGCCACCGGCAGTGTTCGTTCCTTACTTTTGTTTCATACAATTGTGCCGAGACACTGTATATTACGTACATGTCACAGCTCAACTGGGTCTCTCACACACAACTGTGGCAAGCACCATTAGAGGGTATTGTAGACATTTCACAGCTCAGTGGAGAGAAAGTGCAGCTCATGCAAGTGGACACGAACACGGAGAAGCATCGAAACGGACAAACAAATCCAAGCATGCATATGTAAACACATAAAATTAACACACGTGCGTTACATGAAAACACACTAAACAAACAAATATTTTATTGTCTCTATGAGATCATAGTGCCTAATCTTTTCAAACTATGGTGATGCAAGCTGAACATGCAACGTTACTGACTTCCATGTAAGATCTTCATGCATAATCTTATCATGATTTAAAAACTGTGGATCAGTGGTCTTACCTCATTTGTGGTGAATGATCCCAGCTTGAATTATTGAACATATTCAACTCACTAGGATGTGTTGTCTCTACTTTCCGTGGGCAGGAGTCGATGCTTGTGTACTCTATAGTCCTCCTGTGGTCTCAGTCGCTACTATAAAATGTAAAAGCCCAGATGAGTTTCCTTAATCAAAGGCCCACAGGAGCCGTTAATAGATTAAACACTCCATGTTGAAAGCACACCACTGTTTGCCTGCCTGAACCCTGGGGTACAGCCTATTTATGCCATTTAAATAGTTGCTATGGTAATCAGGTCACGCTTTGTTTAAGCTGATTTTGATCTTGATATATTTAGAAAGCAGTGGGCCTCCATGTCCATCATCTAATTAATGAATTATGACTCAGAAAAATAGCCAGTATTCTTAGACCCAGATGACTCCAGCATCTTTCCGAGCTAAGGCGGGGGCTCGGTTTGTGCGCAGCCTCTCTGCCTCAATCATAACAGCTCTGCATCATTATGAAGGAGGCCTGTGTAATTAGCTGAGGTGTAATTTGGTCCTGTATTTCAGCTGTGAATCTGCAGCTTGCCGTGTGTTGGTGCTTTGTGAGAATGTGGCTAGTGTTTGGTGCTTTCTCATCCCCCAGTATTGTTATCTCACCCAGAGCTTGTCCCTATGACCTCAGGGCTTTGTAGCGCTCTACTGCCATCCATGGGTGTGCTGCCACTTCTGCAGCTGGTGGGGATTTTCACCATTTGAACTGATTAAAAATGCCCTTTATAGAGCATGCCCAGAGGCTAGGAGCAGACTGGATTTTTTTCAGATGTTTATGATAAAGCACAGGACCATGTTGGCACGCCTTTGTGGAGGCGCCCAAAAGCGGCACAGCTGTGTGCATGTAGAAGTTGTTATGTCTACAATATGTAGTCCAAGCACGCGTCAAGACAGCTACGATCACCAGTGGAAGTGTATGAGCTCAGGACAGAAATAGTAGAAGCTAAGACACATGCAGGATAAAGAAGAAACACATGATATGATGCCATTTTTTTTCATTGCTAGAGGGGCCAAGAGAGACAACAGTAAGACAGAGAGTGAGAGGAGTTAAAGGTTGAATAAAATTCATGGAGAAGGAGAACAAAAGACACCGACAGAGAAGTGGAGACAATGACACAGCAGAGTAGCAGCAAAAATGAGGCTGGCCAATTATTAGAGTGAAAATTATGAGGAATGGCTGTGAAAATTAATCAAAAAGGATTAAATTAATACAGGTTAAATGTCCGACTTTCTCTCAAGCTAATATTTAATGAAAGCCTGTTCTGCCAACAGACTTTGTGATTAGACAGATGATTGGCAAAGCCTGGAATTCGTTGAGGTATGGGCAGATTGTTCTCATCACACTTATTATTCACATCCTTTATTTGAGCCATCACTTTGTAAAAGATGGCATCTGACCTGCACTCTGTGAGAGGCATTATAAGTTTGAAGGAGTTCAGGTGCACTCCACTCCGCAGAGATAAAGCAAATATATAAGTTAATCACAATGGTCTCTGATTAGAAGATGCCTTGAAATAGACAAAAATGGTACAAAGGTGAAAACATCTGAGAGAAGATATGAGGTAGCTGTTTCCAATGGCGGCCACTTTGGCTTCAGTTATTTCATCATGCACACAGCATTTTGTTATTGGTACAAATGAATAAGAAAAAAAAGCTTTGTCATCAAACTAGAAGGAGAATAGAGTTGTGTGCTCTCATATAAAATCAGAAAACTAAAGAACAGAGAGAATAAAGAGGGATGAGGGGAATACGCCTCCTTTTTTTAATGTGGTAATAATCTGTTATCTTAATAAATGAGTTATTATACAGATTTTTACTCACGTCTAATCTAAAGTCACTGTATTGTTAGGACTGTGCATGACCGCAGTCCCTATAGCAACTAGCTGAGACTGCTTTATGTCTGATGTATGATTATTATATCAGATCGTTGCTAAAGGATTAAACTTTCATTTAATGATCAAAACAAGACAGTGTGGGTTATATTAAGATCATAAAATATTTATTCTGCGATCATTAGAAAGTTTACACACATGGCCTCTGCTGTTCATTAAAACTGCCTCTAACTTTGTGAGGAAGAACTGAACAATTACAGTTTTACATAATGATATTTTTGAAAATCCTCCATTATCAAATAGTTCTTCTTGTAAGGGTTAAGAATTGGCTTTAAGTTAAGGCTAAGTGAAGAGAGGTCCTCGAGCACAAGTAAAATAACCTTAAACACCACTCTATTAAAACATCATTAATGAAAATTTAAAAGATGTTGGTTAAGCCTCAGGAAATAAACAATAATCCCAGCCTCTCATCGTCCGTCTATTTTTCATGCAGTCTCCTCCCCTCAGGGCTGTGATCAGGTTCAACCCTTCTTAGCTTTTCCCAAAAGTGTTGTTTCATTGCTTGTGAGCTACTGGTCCTTTAAAATGGGAAATATGGGTTGGAGTTAGGCACTGGGATAAGGAGGAGGTTGGGGTCAAGCACAAGGTTTAGGGTGTGGTACTGTAAGAGTTAGGTATAGTGGTAGGGGTAGGGTAGGTAGTAGTTAAAGTAATGGTGATTGCAGGGAATGGTAGGTCAAAGGGGAGCAGGAGCGGCAGACCAGGGAAATGCCAGCCATGAAGCCCCAGAGCTCCCAGACACAGGGGGGGACAGCAGGGACAACAAACAATAGATAGCCTATGTTTGCTTCTCCCTCTGGATACAATAAAGATACATTTATAATCATTATTTTCTCTACATTAAATTGCAGGTAACTCTTTATATTAGCTGATGGTTAGCTGATGTTTTCAAGCGGGCCACAGGAACATTAACCAGTATTTGCAAGCTGGGAGAGTGACGGGATGTTCGTTAGCAGAGTAACAACACTACTATTGAGGTCCCTATCAGGATGCCCTCGAATCGCTCAATAAAAAATATGAGAAAATAAAATGAAAAAATATGAAAATATATATATATATACCTGTATATTGCAACTTCCTTTGATGAAATGGTTGATGGTGAAATGGTGATAGAAGTAGTGAGGTAGGGGAAGGCATTATTTCAAATGCGATGGGGTCCTCACAAGTGTAGAGTAGTGTGTGTGTGTGTGTGTGTGTGTGTGTGTGTGTGTGTGTTTGCTGTCTTTGCATTTTCTATTTCATCCAAACTATTACATAAGGCATTATGAGGCACATATGCAGCAGTCAAACTGTACAAATTGGAGCCACCGGAGGAAAATTAGGGGAATGATTGTGCTGTGGAGATGGATTTTTTGTTCTAGTCGCAGTGAATTATCCAGCGTACTTCTCCAACAATGGCCACAGTTGTACTGTACATGGGGTGGCTGCTCCCTTTAATTATCCAAAATGGTGCATCAATAAGCACAATCCTGAATGATTTTCTCTTTCATTTAGCCCTCTCACATTGGTACCAGGTCTCCTCTGAGGAGGCTGTGTACGGGAGTTTGGTTAAATACAGATACCAGTGTACAGGACGTCTATATCCATGTGTAAATCTTTGCTGCCACCATGTGAGTATGACGATAACTGCATTCTTTTCAGAGAATGAGCCCATTACAAAACATAGCAGTCCTCAAACATACAAAGCTTGCAAGCAAAAACATAAAGTAAACATCACTGCATTCAAATGTATGATAATAATTTCTTTATAAATATTAATATGCACAGTATATTTATTGATCAGATATACCTTTTTAGCTGTAGACTTCAAGTATTGCAGAGATCAGCTTTTATGTAAATAACAAATGACATATGTGATACGTCTGGCTTAACCCTATTACGAAACCAGCAGCAGGGTGTATGTTATTTCTTTGCATCCTCTGTTTTGGCTCACTTTAATCCCTTTTAGAAATGGAGCAGAGTAATTCTAAACAGTGTTGCCTCATTTCCACATACATTTTCTTGACACATTCTCATAAAGTTACAACTACCTGTCACCAGGTTCAGTATTGCACAACAACCATGACACTGGCCGACTATCTGGCTCTGTTTTTTGACAGCTCATTGGCTGCATTTCCACTGCTTACCACATGGGGGCAGTCTTGCTGCAGAAATAGAGGCGCTGACAGAGGCGAGACTGATGTGGGAGCCAGCAGGTGAGCTGAGGAGGGCTGACATTTTTTGGCTGGGGCTCAGAAAGCTGTCTCTTCCCATATCACTTCACAGTATACCCCACACAGCCCATATCACTCACCCGATGTGACTGGGTGGGGAGGGGAGCCCATCCATGGCTGACAAAATGAATAAGTCAGCAGACCAGGAACCAGGCAAGAAATGGAGATGACCTGGCCGTTTTGTCTGAGTAGGCCTTCTGTCATCATTATGCATGGCTGTTTAGGGTGCAACACGACACTGCTAGTCGCCCAGTGTCTAGAAAATTGATGCAAGGAGAGGCTTCAAGCTTCGAGGAGAAATTTTAGGAACCCTTCAATCCACATATCGATACCTCATTCCATCTGGCCCATTGGTGTAGATTCAGACAGCTGCGATTGGGAGACAAAATACGTGCCCCACATCCAAAAGGTCGATCTAAACTACAGAACAAGTCTGGAGTCTGTCATGAAATAAGCTCAAATCAGGCTTGAGGCACAGTCCCAGAGGTGAAATGACACCAAAATTGGGAGCGAAGAGATTGGTTTGAAATCTGACACTGGCTGATTGTGCTGAAAGGTAAAGCCCTTTGGATTAAAGTAATAAAACAATGGTAAAAATATACCACCTGAAAAAGAACCTGTAATCCCCCTTATTCAAGGAAAGGATGCTATACCTGCAGGTGTGGGCAAATCCACACTTTATTTATCAGTTTTACATGTATATGTGTGTCTTAATAGCTTCTACAAACCACAATTCCGTCCTTTATGTCAATCTTCGTCCCAATTTTCATTCATGCACTACTTTTAGGGCATCAGCCACAGTAACATTTTAGACAGTAAGTGTCAAGAACACATTGTTACTGACTATGGTGATATGGTTCTGCCTCAGGCAGAGTGAAGTTGGTAAGATACTGTCAAAGCGCAAGCTACAGCCAGATTTAGAGTATGTCATGAAGCAGGATGATGGATAAGCTGTCAAATGCAGTCATAAGCAGGAGCACCCAGCTCTCTCCCACATTAAAATCTTGCAAAACCACCAGCCTATGTCTCCCCTCATGAGCCCTCAGCCAACAATATATCCATCCACCCACCCCTCTATATCATTAGTCCTCCATCCAGCACAGACAGTCTGGTGAGGCTGCAGGACAGTCTACCGTGCCGAGGAAGCCCTGGGCGCACACATGTCACATAACAGAGCACAGATCAGCCCTCTGAAATCAGTCTCTCTCTGATCTCCACGCCTCAGAAATGTGTGTGCGCACACACAAGCCAAGATGTGAGTCATAAAAGAACAGCCAAATGTCAGAGAAAGAGAGGAGAGGAAAAGAATGGATACTTGCATGCAAAACAGGGTTGGCAAGGATGGAGCAGAGGCTGATTGGGAGGGGATGAGAAAGAGAGGCAGCCAATGCGCAGCTCTGCATCTTGAGGAAGAGAGGGTAAGAGAGAGGGAGGGAGAGAGAAAGGGAGAGACAAGGGGAGAGTGAGGAAGTGAGAGAGAGGGAAAAAGAGTGAGAGAGAGGGAGGGGGTGAGGCTGAGGCAGTCACTCTGAGAGGGAAGATTCCAGCGTGATGCTGTTGGATGTGAGCTGCTCTTCTCTAACCGGTCTCTGGCTGTCCCTTTGACTGAGCCAGTCTGGTAACTGTGCTTCACCAGCTCTGGGGGCTCGGCTGCTGCTCAGGTTGAGGCAGAAGCAGACTGGCTGGTTTCCTGCCTAGACTGTCTGGAGCAGAGAGGGGTTGACTGGAGCCGAAGGTCCAGGGCAGGGTAGGGTAGGGCTGGCTGTAGGGCCGTTTGCGCCGGGGCCCCACAGGAAGCAAACATGAGCGTCCCCATGCTAAAGATCGGGGCGGTGCTCAGCACCATGGCCATGGTGACCAACTGGATGTCTCAGACTCTGCCCTCTCTGGTGGGGCTCAACGGGACCACCATCTCCAGAGGGGGCACCTCAGAGAGGATTGTCAGCGTGCGTATGACTTTCTTTGTTTTTCTGCAAGTGTGTGTGCTCTGCATTTGTTTGTGCATGCTCTTATTGTAAATGTAAGAAAGAAAAAATACCAGATGAAAGAGTGACACAGCAGAAGACAGAGGGACATAGTGAAGAATTGGGAAGACACGAGCATGTGAGTTAGTGTGTGTTTACATGATTAACTACAGATACAGTAGAGGGGCTTTACAGAGGGGAGCGCTGATGGAAGAGGGACTTCGAGGGTCTGTGTTGTACTGGTAGAGAGAGATGGTGGAAGTAGACATGCATGCGAGAGCAATGTTTCAACCAAACGTGAATGATGCACATGTTGTTGGGTGAGTCACATTAAGTGTAATGATGCTGAATTGTGAGCTTGTGACTGTGAGTGATGGTGAGAGGCGGAGGGTGCAGTGTGGACGGCCGTGCTAAATCATATGTTTTTTGCCGGGGTGACGGGAGGTAGGGAGCTGTTCTGAGTGATGTTCAGGCTGATCCCATCTGTCAGGGACCTCCAGGGTGGGAAGGATGGTGCTCAGATTCAGAGGTGATGTGGAAGACGGGGAGGTTGAGACAATGTTACAGTTTCGAGTACGTCTTATTTCTCCCTCATTCTGTTTGTCTCCAAATCCTCTCAAACGTCCTCTCCTTTAATCCAACACTCTGGCCTCATGTAGAGAGGTCATACATACAGAAAGGGCATTAGAGGTGTTTTGTCATAAAAAAAAAAGGCATTTTTGTTAAGGTGTTTTGTTTATACACACACACAAATCTATGTCTTTCTGTCTTAGTGTGCTGATGGTAGGAGAGACCATGAGAACTATCATGGAGACGAATGAATTAGACATTTTCTGGTTCATCAGCGGTTAATGATTGCCTTTGCCTCTATCCTGAGTGTGTTTTTATGGCACCCTACCCATTAAGCAAATGCCTTGGTCTAATGAAATGATTGAACGAAATTGAACGTCCCAAGAGATCCGCGACCATCTGGATATGTGTGTGTGTGTGTGTGTGTGTGTGTGTGTGTGCGTGCGTGTGTGCGTGCAGACTGCATGTGTATGTGTCTATGTTTGTGCGCTTAAACGTGTTCTCTGAGAATGTTTAGGCATTCTCGTCTCAGGGGCGAAGGTCCATCTGTTCGAAGAGATGTTTTATAATTTATAACGGTTCGTTAAAACATCAATCCGCCACTTTGTGTCGCCCTTAATGTTGCAGTGAGCTGTCAGGTTGGGATTTTTTCCTTGGAGGAAAAGGTGTCTTGGCACAGGGTAACAGGTTTTGTTATCTCTGCAGCATGTATGTATCTCCGAAAGTAAGTTTGAGCACAACATAATTAAATTCATAATCTAATCCAACAGTTAATAATCTAATCCAATTATCTCCTGCACCAAACTCTATATTCCTGTGGGAGACCAACTTCTCTCTGGGTGGTGTGGTCCGGAAGCCATTCATTTATTTTCTATAGCTGTTTCCCCTGTTTAGGGTCAAGAAGAATAAAAAAAAAGTTGCCAGTTTTTGGGGTTTTTTCAGTAAACTCATTCTAATCAAGCCTCATGACTGGGAGCCTTATAATTTGCATTACAAAAGACTGGATACAATAGAATATTCTACATAGTTATGAGTGGTTATTTTCTTTCAGGCAACCCTCATTCACAACCAATGGAGGAAGAAATGCTGCTATTGAAGTTCATTTCATCAAAGTTTCATCAAAACTGATGAGGCAGTTTGATGGTGCCAGGAATTATTACAGTCTGACATTCTGTTGTGATGGGAAATGTCCTCGCTTTGAGACAGAAAGAATCCCTCCTCATAAACAATGGCAGGGAATAAAACTTTAATGTAAAACCTCGCCTCAAAGTCCCATCACTATTGATGAGACATTTGCCTGTGATGATCTTAGAAGCAGTCGTGACTCACACAATGTTTAGAGCTCTAATCAAAGACGATCTAGCTACGCTCTTGTGACACTCGGGTGCTAGTGTGCCAGTGGCCATTGCATGGCTGCTCCCCACCCTGGCACCCATGCATGCTGCGTCCCATATTCTCCCAGCTCAGAGCTATTTTCAAAGTCTGCTTCACTTGCTTTCTCTGCCTGTCTCCTTACCAGCTGATCCAACAACACAGCTGACTGAGTTTTTATGGGCCCTTCTGAGATGGCACTGAGCACAACACTGCCTGGATGCTTGTAAACATCTGGATAGTGCAAAACCATGTTCCTTAATGAGCGGTAGAGACCCTGGAACTCTTACATGGAACTGGTGTGGCTGGTCAAGCCAAGATAAATTGTAAGCCTGCCAGACTGTACTCATACAAAATCCTGATTAAAGTCAATGTAATAGGAAATGAATCTTCAACAGTATTTGTATAACATATTTCAGAATCATTGTTCACAAAGTACTGTGTGTAAAAATATAACAATAAGGAAATAAATAGTATGATAGAGGTAAATTTAACATACATTTTTCAGGTAGTTATTAAGTTTTACCTTTTATATAAAAGCTTGAATACACTGATACATTCAGCAGCATTAGCAGGAAAACTGTTCCACAGTTTAGGCTTTCAGTGATGGTGGGATACCAAAATGCCCTTGGAAGTAACATATAGTTTCAAAGGTAAAATACATTCTAAATAAGATAAGAAAAGATAAGATAAGATAAGATAAGATAAGATTAGATTAGATTAGATTAGATAAAATAGGATAAAATAAGATTTTATTGATCCCTCAAACTCAATTTTCTTGATACAGAAGAGGCAGAGTGAAAATAAGTGATTGAATGATGGATAACAAATGAAAAGAGACACAGCAAGACAAAAATAGAATAAAAGAAAATACAATTAAAAAAAGACGATACACTCATTTCACCTTTCACATATACAGATATGACCAAGATGGAAAGCTGCACCCATGATTGTAATACACACATGGTGTATAGTTATGTACTAGAAAAGTATAAATATACATAAATATAATTGCAGAGAGACATGAACTTCATAAGGTACAAACAGGAATTCTACAGGATAGGCGCAATTATGGAGGATATGCTGTACACATATAAATTATGTATATAAGGATACGTATACAGAGCAGAATACATTATTTAAGGATGATATAAATATATTATGATAGATAGGAAGTACACAGTGTGAATGTGTAATGTGTATATATAATATAATAAATGTAAGTATAATGAGTACAATAATGTGTAAATATAATAAAGTATGTTATTTACCATTCAATCCTTAAGTGGAAGAAGCAACCCTGAATTTTTTTCAGGGTTGCGCCACTGCTCAGTTTGACTTGCAACATGTTAATCACCAAAAATAACAACTTTAACATTACCACGCATTTAGCTGTAGGAAATTGTGAGCCATCCATCTGTAATGCATGAAATAATGCAGGGGAGTGTCAGCCTGAGACCACACTCTTTCAGAGAATTAGAAATTAAGCTGTGTGTCATCAGCATAGAACAGAGCCATCATACTTATAAACAATGTCAGAAGATGTCGAATAAAAATAAGACCAGTCCAAGAATTGTGCCCCGGTGTAATCTACAAGTTAAAGTCAGAAGATACGTGTGTCTGCTCTACAGTAATAGCAAGACATAAACCTATTAAGCAGTAATTGCCCCCTGTGTAATTTTTTTAAGTCTAGATAGCACATTAAAATGACGCCAAGTTATCAAGAAAAACTTTCGGTTTATACGTGCATGTGTGTGTGCGAGATGGGCATAAATAAATCATAAACCTGTATAATGTATACTGTGGTTGTATACTGTGTGTGCGTGGGTTTGTGTGTGTGTGTTTACTTCCCCTTTGATATCTAAAATAAGAAAGCTGTGGAGGCAGAAGAGTGAAGAAAATACTCTCCCCATCAAAAGGCAGCATGGAACCGCAAATGGCAGCATACAAAGAGCCGGGGCTCCGAATCTGATTGGGGTCACCCAGCCTCTGTCTGTCGAGGTGTGGGACTGTAAACTTTATCACATCCAGTGTGCAATCCAATAAAGCAGATTGTAAAGATCGATTCTTGGCTATGGATTAAAGATTAAACACTGCTGCAGATTTTTATTTGAGTACTTGGCTTTTATGTTTATCGTAATGCCTTCAACCCAAATTTATCCAAGTTCAGACCCTGACAGGTGTCCTCTACTGCCTTGTCAATGTGAAGCGGTGTGCAGAGCCAGGATCTCAGCAAAAGCCAATCTTGTAATATAATTTTAAATTGTTTTGATACATTAACTAATTATGTGATAGTCTGTGTGTGTACAAAGCCTTATTGATTCCAGACTTTATTGGGCTAGTAATCAGGCTTTTGACATGGCTCATTTGCCGTAGCAGTGTCATTTCCAACCAGCTGAACTTAAGCCTGAATCATTGCTTTGCCTTTTGAAAGCAATTTGATGATCTCACAATTCACACGATTCTGCAATCCATATTCTCCACCAATGAAGCACTGACTGTGTTCTCACAGTTTACACTGTTTTCTCACACTGCCTGCCCTGCCACTCTCAACTCCCTCCTCTGTTTAACACGAGCCATGGTAGAGCTATCTTGTACCCGTCTAACAACAAAGTGGATGCCAAATGCTCTTCACCAGGGCACCTGGCAAGGTGCTAGCAGCCTGCTCCAAAAAGTATAAAGCTGTAACTGGTTGCTTGTAAGTGCGGAGCATTGTTGAGTGTCATTTTCTGTCACTTCTCCAAGAATTCTCCAAGCGAGCCCCCCACTTCAAAAAACACTTCATGCATCTGCCCACCCCTGCTGTCGTCCAAGTGTGATCCGGATTGGAGTGAGTGGGCCACAGATGGAAAGTGAGCAGGACACCACACAGGAGAGGTGGCAGTCATGGGAGTGATGGAGTGGGAGGCAGCGGGGAGGAATAAGGAGGCAGCAGGGAGAGGGGCATGATGAGTTTATGAGTCATATTATTGACTGGCAACCATGCTGCGCTGATTGTGGTAATCGGTTTTACTTGGGAGCAGGAGAGACCAGGGACTTCAGCAGGAGTCTTCATTGAGTTTTATTTTAAAGGCCAGCAGCTGGCCTGTGGATTGAGGATTGACTGATTGGTCATTTGAAGAGTGCGGGTGTGTGTTTTCATGTTTATTTTATGCAGTCAATTAAAGCAAAATCCGGCAAATGGGAAAAATTAGATCTGATTGTTTGGCCCTAGTTTAGCTAGAACTAGGCTCTGTGTAGCAGGGACAGATGTCGCTACTTTGCTGGGGACAAGCAATGAGAGAAGTTAATGTCTGGCATTAAACATCAGTCTGCTGGGGGGGGGTGGGGAGAATAAAAGTTTTATAATAACCTAAAAGACAGACACCCTAATATAATCAATAACCTCAGAGAGATCCTAGAGAGAAGCCCCATCAGCCAGCTGCTACTGGGACACAAGCAGAGCCCTCAGACAGAAATCCCATGAGACTAAACCAAATTCAAAGACGGTAAAAAGAAAACTATTTTACACACTAGAAAGAATCAGCCAAAAAACAGCGCAAACTGGATTTCTGTCTGGCCCCAAACAGAGAATAAACAGTGGCAGATTACCTGACCACTGTGACCAGCCCAAAACCACTAAAAACCTTGACCGTGTACAGACTCAGTGAGCACGGCCTCGCCATGGAGAGAGGCCGCCACAGGCACACCTGGGTCCCCAGAGAAGAATCAATGTGCACCTAATACACACGGCAAGACGTGGAAATCAAACTGCCGAAACCTCCCAAAAGACCTTGAACTATGGACAGCAACAGAAACCTTCCACATCTGCTGGGCAAATACAGTAGGAAGATTAGTGCGCTGTAGTACTGACCTGTACACTGACACACATACTGTACATAGATACAGCATAAATATCTAGGGTCCGACCTATACTGTATTTTTGGGGCTGGTGCTGATATCGATATTAAGAAGCAAAAACTTCTGATATTTATTCATATGTACAGAATATTTACTGTCTGTAAACACACATTTTTTCAAAAGTGGTCATCAAACACCTGTCTAACAATAAACTTTATTGTCACAATGACATCAGTGCACTGAAGTAAACTTCACTGGGATCTTAATAACTATAAATTACCCCAAACATATTTTTCTGCATTATGTTCTGTTAAAAAAAATCGTATCCTCACATATTGGACAACAGAAATACCTGCGATAGGCCAATATCGGCCAACCAACATTCTTCCGGCTCTACGATTATCTTAAAACATATTTATTTATTTTTAAAAAGTAAGAAGTTGCAGTGTTTATATAAATATAAAAGAACAATATTTTCAACTTTAAGTCTAAATTTTACTATATTATTAAAATGTATTTTTTACATATCTGGATATATACTGTACTTTTCTAACAGCCAAATCTTCTGTTGATGATCATTATTTATTGTTTTATTTCAAACTTTCTTTGGCAATGTAAACGTCTGCTTTCAATCCCAATAAGGCCCCTTTGAATTGAATTGAATTGAATTGAATTGAATTGAATTGAATTGAATTGAATTGAATTGAATTAAGTTGAGGGAGAGGAAAGTGAAGCTGAAGAACTTGAATAAACAAAGTTAGCATCGAGGAGCGGAAAAGGAAGAATGAGACAGATTACATCAGAACTAGCCCTTACTGTGTTATCCTTACTTTGAGACTATCACACCTTGACGCCTCCTACATTTTCACCATGCTTTGTTCTTTCACTCCATACAACTATATCTCAGTTCTCCTGTTCTGTCCATCCTCTGTGGTGTTGCAGTTCCTCAGATATGACGGCAAGCTCAGTTCCCAGTGCAGCGGTCAGCCCTCTCCTCATATCTCAGGACTCGTGCCTGCCTCTGCCTGTTTGCCCACTCTGCCTGCTGCTTATGAAAGTTATAATAGACTTCCCGTCATGCTCATAAAGAATGGAGCTGTAGATTTATGATCTCATTTAGCTCTGGCTTTACAGCAGCCAGCTCCAGGGTCGGTCTAATGAAACGCCAGAGGAAGTCCATCCCGCAACACTCGACAGTGATACCACCAGCAGCTCGAATGTCTAATTGGATAATTCCTACGAACTTTTGAATCATTAACAGCGCAAGAGTTCTGAGCTTATTTGCACTCTGGGAAGCACTCAGGTAATGGCACAAGTTGGTTAGTTAGTTTTGCTACTAAACTACTGTACACACACCCATCTGATCTGAATCTCTTGTCTGCAGTGTACAGGAGGCAGAAAAACTACTGGAATAGCATTTAGTTACTTCTTTTTAGCTTAGTAATGGCCACACCTCCTCATCTCATCTCGTCTTCCCCTCTCTCAGCAGGGATTTAACTGAAGTTGTCATTCAGCATTGCAACTGGGCAGCATTTGAGGAAATTAGAGCCATCTCTCTATTCTCTGTCAGCCTTTCTCAAACCACAACTCGTCCTCCTCTGCCTATCGCTGTATCAGTAAATCACACTTTAATCAGATTTCTGTTGGAACGATGGGAGGTTGAGGTGGAAGACATGCCAACAGTAGATGGTGGGACTTCATAGTCTCAGGCTGTCAGATGTGATGTCATGGGAACAGAGGGAACGCTTGGATGGTGCAAAGGGGGCAAGACGGATATCTTAAAGACTAATTTTCACTTTAGAGAGCAAACCCAATTGATTTTCATCGCTCTTGCCCGCTGTGGTTTCGTGTTGTTTTCATTGCTGCTGTCTTCTTTCTTAATAGGTTTTTTTGCATGGCAGCCATGACTGTGACAGCTTCAAATCTGGAACTTACATATTCTTTTTCATCCCTCACATCTAATGGATGAATTTCTGGGACGGTGAACTGAATGCCTCCTCTCTCCCGAAACCACTGTCTATGTCTGGGAGGAGAGGATTATCCCCAGACCTGAAGTGCTCCCAGCTAGCCGCAACTGATAGCATGATCATCATAGCACAGGTTACGCTATCATCACTACTCAAATGTAAACGCTCTGGCGCCTGACCTCCCTGCAGTATGCAAACATTATTCATTCATTTCCTTCTACTTACCCTGGATATAATTACGGATAACATTACATATTGAGGAAGTTGTTTTTTCCCACACTAATGGGATATCTGGCTGCATGGTGTGAGCAATATGTTAAATGAGCCAATGTCAATGACCCACTCTTCACTGCAGCGAGGAGACTTGTATTTACATAAATAACCCAGTGTTTCAAAACATATTCAAGTTCAATACTCGCACACCGGGAGATCGGTTGCTTATGAGGGCTGATATATAGATCTACTTGCAACGGCTCGGGCACAAAGCATATAGCACATTTGCATTTAAGAATTACCTCTTCCCTCCCGCTCTCTAAACTGCCACACTGTGATGAGAATAGGAGAAGTTAGTGCAGAATGGATAGGTGGGTGGTAATGAAATTGGAACTGATTCAAATAAGCTCTTAATTTCAGCCCAGTATTTATGAAACATTAATGAAGAGGGGAGAAGATCTGTCGCTGTAAAAAAAATAAAAACTCCCTGGCTTGCGAAGAGCATATGAGGAGCACAGCATGAGTTTAAACACATCGGATAATGAAGAAAGTGTTATGATAATGGCGCTGACATGCCTCCAGTAGCACTTTCTAAGTTGAATTCTCAACTTATTGCTGCTGCCCACTATGTAACATATCATTTTAAAAAGCCATTGTAACGACAATTGTGGCTTCATTTCAGGATTATATCAGTATGAAATATTGATGCGCACTTCTGCATCCGTTCGCAAGAATTTCTTTTGACCGAAAGTGAATATCTGGTGCGTAGGCAGACAACCCCCACATGTATGGATATGAGGTAATTTTATTGAAGGCAGGAGGCTGCACATAGCCTCGAAGTGAGTAACTTAAGTGGATTCTGCTGTTTGAAGCAAGCTAACCTCCACCTGTTAACACCACAGGGTATCAACTGTAATGAGAAGTCGGTGTGTCATGCTGTGCCCTCACGATCCACTATCTTACAATCATTTCATAGTAGCCTTGCATATGCTCTCCTCCATTCTGCAGTAATCACGCTTTACAGCTGCAAGTATTATTATTCCAAACAAACCCTCTTGGGGGTAAATGCATGATGAAAGTCTATTGGAATTCATGCAAATACTGTATATATTGTTCGTGCATGTGCATCAACAGATGTACAGATGTACTGTACACAGCCATGCACGCGCAAATACTTTAACACATAAGCACTCACGCACACGTGCTGCAATAAAACACAAGTCCTGACAGTGAGTGAGAAGCGGGCAGAGGACAGAAGAAAAGAATCTCTCCCCAAGGCAACGGCAGAGTGAAAGAGACAGTTGAAAGAAATCGGAGGAGGTCCTGCGGTGGAGACTGCCTCTTTCGTCTTGTCTTAGCTCTAACTCTGGCCTCTGCAGACCTCTAACATCTCTCCACCTAACAGCCCTCTGATGCTGGATTGCCTCAAAGATGACTTATAATGAGAAAGGTGCTGACTGACTGAAAACTGTGCGAGTCACTGCAGGGAGTGGCTTCACACCGACTCCTAAATATGCATCAATATTAAGAATAATGGAATGATAATTTAGCCAGAGTGCCAATAAGTTCCACTGTGAGTCATTCATGTGCACAGTAGACATTCAGTCATACTGAATTATTGCTAATGTATGTATGTAATACTGTATGAATAGAAAATGGGAATAGAATATTACTCTACTTAATTGAATAAAATGTCGATTTTTTTCCCCATTATATGAGTCTACTTAATATACCTTGAGTATAATGAAACAGATAAAATATTCTGAAGAATTAAATGTATAATGTGATTGTCATACTCATGCAGCTATAGTCTGCTTCCCACATTTCATTTGGACTAAGTCAGATTTAAAATTCACTCATTCTGAGGGGGAGGAAGAGGGAAAGGCAGTGAGTGCAGGGTAGGAAAGGGAGAGAGGGGGTGCCTGAGTGCCAAGGGATTGGCAGGAGTGACAAGATGTGACAGTGAGCACATTGGCTCGCAGGGTGGTTGCTACTTTACACTCCAATCACACAGTCCCCCTGTCCCCCAAGACATTTTAATCTGATCCCCCGACCCAAGGAGACGAGAGCAGGGCACAACACAGCTCTGAGCAGAGCGGGAGAGAGGCACAGAGCCGAGACGCATGATTTTATTTCCAGCCTCTTCCTTCCACTTATGTGGATGGGTCTTTAATTTCATCACTAAAATGGCTGCTCCTTTTCTCATTACATTTTGCTTTATATGCTGAGTGTGTGTAGATGTCGCGTGAATGAACGGATCGTCCCGGCCGGGCCTTTGCGCAAACTGTGTGTATACGTGTGCTTGCAAACGCACAGCACTACTTTTGATTGGATTAGTCAGAGAGAGAGACATCCACCCTTTCAGCCTCGCCCCTCCTCCACTGGTAACGGCCTGCATTATCGATCCCGAACAGCTCCATTTCCTCTCCGTGTCCAAACTTATTAGATGCTCTGCTTTCACACAGCCCGGCCAGATCCATCCTTCTTCCTCTTTTCTTTGAAACCTCCATTTTCCTGCCATTTATCTTTTGTCTTTGTTCATTCTCCATCGAGATGTTACTCTATTGCTGTTGTGCCGATGTGTTTTGAAACCCTTTGTGTATTTTCCAGCATTGCTCTTGTCTTATCTTAATCTGAACCTTTTTCTGCTTATTTTTTTTTCCCTTCTTGTATCCAAATCATTTATCCTCTTTTCCCCTGTCTTTACTGCTGTGAGCTGCACCTCTGTCAATCTCTGGCTTCGCCTTTTCGCTCTGAGTTGCTGTTCAGTTAATACTAAAATTAGACTGCAAGTGATTTTGAGGAGATGGAGAAATCAATTGCCATTAATTGCCTTTGGGGAAGAGAAACTTCTGATAGGACTGCAAAGAGAATGCCATGGAGAAATTATGACTCCACGGCTAACTTATGGTGACAGAATGGGCACAACTAATCACGATATGGAATGTATTAAAGAGTCTTTTTTCCTCCAAACACTTTCTAAAACACTTTCAAGTATTAGATAAATTTATTAGTTTAGAAATGTTTTATACGGGTGGAACACTTTTCAGATTACAGTTGATGCTTGCTGGCAGAATAAAATATCGTGTCTGCCCCCATGCATTTTGAAAAGCCTGCTTGGTAGCAACAGATAAACAACGGCAGTCAGAAGCAACCAGTTCCTTCACTTGCTCGCTTGCTCTAAGATATATATGTCTCTGTGTTCTTGCAGGCTCTGTACCCGAGCCCAGAGGAGGGCTGGCAGATCTACAGCTCAGCACAGGACGCAGATGGGAAGTGTATCTGCACCGTGGTCGCACCGGCTCAGAACATGTGTAACCGCGACCCACGCAGCAGGCAACTTCGCCAGCTCATGGAGAAGGTGACAGCTGTCAATAGCACACTCACTTTGAGACATGACTGTTACCCACGCAGACACACAAACACAAACTGCCACACAGTGTCTGCGCTCGTGTCTGGTGCCGTCTGTTACATACACGACGCTGAAGTGAACAGTCCCACTGCTCTTACCCCACAGTGGATCAATCATGCAGATGAGAGTTGTTGGTTTAACTATTTTTTCTTAAGGAACAGAGTTGCTTAAAGTGAGTGAAGCGTGGATTGCCTTAATAAGAAATGTCCTAAACTTATCCATGAAATTGGATTCACTGAGCCATACAATGATAATGTTTCTTTTATAAATATTAATCCATTAGATACAAATTAGGAAAATTAAGTGTCTTGCCAATCATTAGCGAATGCTTTGTTTGCAGAGTTACACAGTAAATCTGGCACAAACTAAATCTGTTTACTCAGACTTGTGCTCGTGCTGTCTTTCTCTATGTAAAAAATATCAATCAACACTGTTTTTCATACTCGTGTGATGTATGACAAGCAAATAAATTTAATGCCATACAACAACATGTACACGCACAAAACCCTCAAGCATGCAGAGAGCCAAGAAACCCACACTGTTTCAGCTTGCAGACAATAAATCCATGTTTCAAATACATGGAGTAGAGTGTTATTGACCCACAGTGCAGTGCAGTGTATGCAAATGTAATTTCCTGCTTGTGTTTAGTGCATAAACACACACGCGCGCGCACACACACACACATACACACACACACACACACACACACCAGGGGTGAGAGTAAAGGCAGGAAAGGACCTCTGCTCACAAGCGATCCACAACTGCAAGTTGACTCCTCAGATCTGCAGCTGCATCGATTGGCGGTTTGCAGGCAATACATCGGCATCTTTCCGTTCTTATCCACTTGTCTCTCCAAAACTAAATAATAACAACCTGATGAATAATATCTAATAGCTTACACTCGCTTTATGGGCTGTGGCAGCTCATTGAAAGCCATTTTTGTGGACACTCAAAACCATCAAGTGGGTGAATGAGAGGGTGGATCGACAGAGTGAGCGAAAGCCTGCGAGCAGAGAGGCGGAGGAGAGCGAGTAAGACAGGAGGGGCTGACATTGATGTGGTCTAGTGCAGAGAGGTTGTGGTAAATTGAGATGCTGAATAGGCTCTGAGGTCCTAATGGATCAATGAGACACCTGAATTCACATATTGCATTCGGTCTCATTGAAGTATACCTTTTCCCCTGCCAGCCTCTGTCTGCTGCTGTTTCAAGCACACGTTGATACTGTACAGGGAAAACCCACACTCACACACACTTTAAAAGAGGCATATTCGAACCGAGAAGGCATATTCTGGCAGAGAAACTGACAAACTAAATGAAGATATTCGGGGGAAAGCAGATATGTACATGAAAGTATATGTGTACTACAGAATACATTACAAACTGTATGGTATGCTCTCCAGTATTGTCAGTGCTGCTCACATGTCTCATAGCAAGTGAGTTTGTAGATTAAATGCAGAATGAATCCCCGACGAGTCTACCGAGCACAATACAGCACAGTATGTGTATGTACTGTATGTGTAACCACATGTCAAGGAAGAAGTCAGAATGACCTGGGTGTGCCATCCTCAGCCTTTGCAAAAGGGCATCATGACACCCTGAATGGCCATGAGGGGATTTCCTCTAGCTGCTTTAAATCATTAATTATGAGTTGGTCTCCACATCCGGCACAACAGGTGATCTGCTGCAACTCCCTGGAATCAATCCCTGGAATAGCTGCAATCAATCCAAAGGGATTTACATCAAGCTAAAATTAAAAAAATAAATAAAAAGATAAATAAGTATGAAATAATGGGACGGCTACAGCTGTGTCATTCTAGAACAGCAATATAAACACTCTCATGTCAATTTAATTTATAAAAACTATTTGATAAATACACAAAAGTTCACATTAAAATGAGCTGCATTGATTAGTCGATCAAAAGCATTTTTTGGCCAACTATTTTGATAATAAATTAATAATTTCAGTCATTTTTCAAACAAAAATTTCAATGTAAATGTAGGAATTTGCTGCCTTTTGCCGTTGCTATTTATGATAGTAAATGAAGAGTCTTTGAGTTTTGGACTTTCGGTTGGACAAAAGAAGCAATCTGAAGACGTTTCTTTGTCAATATAATCAGCACTTTAATCAATAACGTAATTTACAGTTAGTTGCACTCATAGATACAATCGATATTTTCTGCTCATTTTTCTTTTCACTCTCTGCCACTGAAAGGTTTTCAGAGCTGTCAACATTGCAAGTTGATCTTTGGTGACTGTAACTGTGGACATACGTACAATACAGGTGAAAGTCACATTAAAATGATCTTCTCCTGAGAAAAGAACATTTTGTCAATGAAAACCTATTAAAACTTGAGAATGAAAAGCCTTAAATGAAGACTTGTCTAAAAAAAAACAAAAAACAAAAAAAAACACATGCAATAACGGCTATTTTTGAAGCATATATCCAGTCTATGTCAAAGAGGGGTAGATTTCAGCTCTAACTTTGAGGGCGCAGTTTGTGTTGCTGTCACTTACAATACATTACATAAAATAAGCCTCCTGAAATGAGGTGAAATCATTACCTCTTTGACACAGTCTTAAAGTCCCCCTCCAGTCAAAAGTGTGTTTTTCTTTTTGTTCCTACAGTTGAATACTTGAGCTTCACTGTGTCGAATGATGTATGTGTGGAGTTTGATACCAGAAGGCTGTTTTTACATTCATTGCTCAAAGTGTGAAATTCCTCTGAGCGCAATGAAAAATTGGATTTAAAGAGGCGGGCCTACGAGCATGATTTGTGACATCACAAATAGTTTAGAGGCCAAAGTTTTGGCCATTTTAATGAGGAAGAAGAAGGTGCCAGATAAGGATTTAATAAGATAAATATTTTTCTGCCAAATGTTGTCCACATATTAGAGATTTTTTATTGCCTTACTACATGTGTAGAAGGGATCTTTACTATTATCAGCTTTGCAAAAATATATTTAATGTTGTATTGATTATACAGTGTGGGCGTTTATGTTATTCTGTTTACCCTCTGTACTTGTACACTGCTTGTAAGACAGCAGTTATCATAGCCAAGCGCTCCCGTCAAATGCAGTCCACGGCTCAGGCTAATGAGGACACCCAGGGTCAGCGCTATTTGAGCTGCACACACAAGTGAAAGCCACAAGTTAAAAGACTACTCATGGGTCCGTGTGTATGTGCACATAACAGCACCACGCCTGATAAGACATCCCCATTTGAACCCAGAGCATGTGGCCAATTATTATAGCAGACCACATCCACAAAAGCTCTGCCTGACACAGAAAGCCAAGGTTACACTAACAATGTCAAAACCGCCCTCTGCTCAAAGAATGTAAACCAGCCTTGTGCAAGAGTCTCTATTCAGCTTTCTGCACAGGCAGACAAAATGCCATCCAAAGCACAGTTGACCCCGAAGGACGGTGGTGTAAGAATGTTCTTGGCGCAGACTTTTGAACACCTCATCCCACTTTGACCTCTCTGTCCAACTGTTTGAGTTGAGATGAAATAAAATGAGATAGGAGGGCACACACAGAAAGACGCTTTAGGATTTGGTACCGAGCGACTCATTGCATTGGACATGAGGCAGACACGCCTGTGACTGATTGAATTCTGGGAAACATGGGGGATGGGGGGCTAGATGAAATGCCTTGTGTGTGTGTGGATCAGTTACCACTGCTCAGAGGATCCCAACTGACACACAGCAGGATGGTGACAATCCTTTTGTTGAGGCTGCAGGCTGGTGAAACAGTTTACTGTAACACATTCCTCCAACTAGTCCATCTGTACTGCTGTCAGAACAGTTTTAATTGGTAAAGAATATATTTTCCATCCAAAAAAATCCCATGCCAATTCATGAAGCATGTGGGAGATGAGCTGGGTGTAGAAAACAGTAGGCTGGACACGAAGTAATTGAGTGGGATGTCAAAGAGTAGGCAGGCAAGGCATTAGGTGCAAAACAGACTTTATGCCAAACTGTGACCTTTGAGAGTTCGGACTGTTTCTGTTTTTGCTGGGAGTTGTTGGAATAAATATCTTCTGTGTGCTCTAAGTTACAGTGGCGCGTGCCTGTGTGGGTGGGTGTCTATTGGTGTGGGTAGCTGGACATATGTACACGTGAGCCTCCTTATATGCACCACAGAACTGCAATATTTGTCAATGTTCCGATGATTTCTGGCCATTTCAGGACAACGTGCAGGAGCTGAGGGGGTGTATGAAACAGTAGGCTGGTTATGCAGCAGCAGAGTGGGCTGTCAAAGAGTGAGCAAGCTGAGTACCTCGCAAAAATTAAACATAGTGCAAAATTGATTCCTCTGAGAACTGAGATTCAATAAACACCTACTTGACAGCATGTTTCCTCCTCTGTAAGATTTATTTAGTTTGCATTAGTTTAGTTTTTACAGTATATACCCATTACCTGTGTACACTCATAACGGTGCTACTACCCTTCTGTTTTGATATCAGAGAGAGAAGGTATATTTATATCTTGGATAACTGGATACCTGTTGACTTTTATTGCATAATTTATGAATGTAGTGTGTCTGTATATTAGCCTGTTAAATCCTGTGCTGCTATTTGAAGCACCACTCCTTTCATCTTGGTTATTCTTGCCATTTGTTTCTTATTTTTTTTGCTTTTGGCTCGTTGTTTGTTGCCTGTCTGTTTTATGTTTTTTTCTAAGGGCATTTCATACCGACTCAGCCGTGCCTTTGCTTAACTCTACACTTTAAAGAAATGTTTTGTTTTTTTGTTTAAGGCTATCCCTTTTTGAAACACATTTATCGTATAGCACATACTGAAGTTAGGTTTTATTTATTCATCCATCCTTTTCTTCATACTGGATGAAGAGCTCAAACTTTTAATACACAGTGCAGTGTAAATAATGGGGGACAACACAGTCGTTCTACAGTGCTCCATGAGTCTGTGGCTAACATGATCCTAAACCAAACTATTATAGTAAATTGAAGTAGATGTTAACATGTTTTATTTGAATTGGAATATATTTATTAAGAATTTCAATGGATGGAGCTTTTCAGTATTAATTAATATAAAGATTACTTTTTGCCCCAAAATATTCAGCCTACTGTCATGTCACAAAGAAAAACAGAAATATTCACATGTGAGAATTACTGCCATTTCTTACAAAAAATACTGATTAATTGATGATTAACTAGTTGATTACCTATCAATAAATCAACTGTTCAGTTACGTTCTATTTGCAAGCTAGAGCTGCTTATGAATTGAAAAACATTTTTTCTAATTCCTTTAAAATTAACACAAACAATTCTTCTGTGTCTATTATGTGTCTCCTGGGGGTTTGGTGGTGTGTGTGTGTGTGTGTGTGTGTGTGTGTGTGTGTGTGTGTGTGTGTGTGTGTGTGTGTGTGTCTGCGTGCGTGCGTGTGTGTGCGTGTGTGACAGGTTCAGAACATTAGCCAGTCGATGGAGGTGTTGGACCTGCGGACGTACAGAGATCTACAGTATGTAAGAAACACAGAGAGCCTAATGAAGGTGGTGGATGGAAAGCTGAAGGTGGCCTCGGAAAATCCCCGCAGTCTGAATCCAAAGGGCTTTCAGGTAATTGGCTGTCTGTCACCTCTTGCACAGCGGTGCGTGTGTATTATTGTGAAGTGAATGCAGATAGATGCACTAGATGTGGCACTGCACACAAACCTTGCCAGGTACATTTCGCTCTTCACAGACAATAAAATTTTGTATGACTCTCGATGGACTGCTGCATAGGCAAAGGTACACAAATTCAATTCCAAGACTGTCTCTGAGTCATTGACTCATGCACAGAGGAAATTTTAGCAAATTCACATCCTCCTGAATTATTAAACTCCTGGACCCAGAAGAAAAGTATTTTTTTCTGTATTCCTCTCTTTACATCCTTTCCTCTCTCTCCTGACTCAGCCTCTATTCCGACTATATATACTTAACATTCTGGTGTCTGCTCTAAGAAAGCAGGCACATATAGTAACATTTATCTCTACCTTATCTCTCTACAAGTTTAGGCTCAGCTGCCATTATCAGTGGGCCTTTTTGTCTTCCTGTCAGCCAGCTGTCTTGCCCAGGCTTTCTCCACATTTCTCACACTCTTACAGACATTAGATGGACCATAAAATAGTTTGATTAAAAGATGCCTTCATAAATGCTAAGTGTGCTTTACCGCTGAGACTCTGCCTAAGCACAGGGACGAGCATGAATGGCTGTGTTTTTCTTTCAGTGTGTTTTATGAAAGCAAGTGCAGTGGAGGTAATGAAGATGTTTATGAAATTGGCCCATTCATCAGTAAAGCCACAGATGACTGCAATATGCAGAATAGTAAGCATTATATCCTCTGACTTATCAGAATGAAAATCTGCAATCCAATATAGAGAAAAAAAGCAGGATTTGAAAAAAAAGCAGGATTTGACCAGAGCAGGTTGGCTGATGAATGCATTCAGCTCAAAGTTGCCAATGGCAAAGCGTGGGAGATTAACGAGAGCGAATTTTTGCAGCTTGAAAAGGGGAAAATGAGATTTATGATGTGG
This sequence comes from Pagrus pagrus, assembly GCF_965226575.1. NCBI lineage: Eukaryota > Metazoa > Chordata > Actinopteri > Spariformes > Sparidae > Pagrus > Pagrus pagrus. The sequence goes on along the minus strand of NC_140197.1, from coordinate 26,534,211 downwards.
CGCCACAGGGCTGAGAGCTGCTCCATCACCAGATTTACGATAAACCTTAACAAGGAGGAAACAGCCCCTCCTGTGGCGGCCACACTTTATTGATACACCTATTTCTCTCTCGAGCCCTCTGCCTTCCAAGCAGGCAGCCCGGCTCTCCTGCTGCTTCCTGCACTCCTACATAAGGACACATTGTTCTTTTCATTTCTAAACACATGATGAGTCACACAACAAGTTTACACCCAGCGTACCACTGCTTCTAACTAGGTGAAAATTGAATCACCCAAACCTGCTTAGACAGTAAACAGGCATGTGTTATGTGGAGAGGGCTGGGCGAAGCGTGGAGGGATCTGGAGCTCTCAGCTCTGGAGAAGAGAGTTGGTTGCAGAGCCAAATCTTCTGGAAGAATAAACACTCAGAGACACTTTGGATTCTGCTCTGATCCTGAGCCATTCACCCTCGGTAGGAGAGCTCAGGGATTAGTTTTCAAACTTTTTGGATTAAAAAATGGATTTATCTTCACTATTTATTAGCCTGACTGCAGCAGCGATCCATGGAGGTGACCTCCAATGTATGGTGTTTATGTTTTGTAATGCTGACTGCAGCTGGCTGGAGATGGAGGGGAAATATACTTGTTATGTTATGAACGTATGGAGAGGGGAAAAAGAAGAGGGACAGACTTTCTCACTGAGGATCCCTAAACTGTCACAAATTAGTTTATTAACACATTATTATTCCATGTGTTTTTCTGTACATAACTTAGGAGTTGAAAGACAAGGTGACCCAGCTGCTCCCCCTGCTGCCAGTGCTGGAACAATACAAGGCCGATGCCAAGATGATCCTTCGTCTTCGGGAGGAAGTGAGGAATCTGTCGTTGGTGCTGATGGCCATCCAAGAAGAGATGGGCGCCTATGATTACGAGGAGCTGCGCCAGAGAGTCCTGCTGCTGGAGACCAGGCTCCACTCCTGCATGCAGAAACTAGGTACAAGTTGTATGTATTATGCAAACAGGTGTGGGTGGGTGTGTAGTCATTGAATGCTTAATTTGAAATTCATTATCAAATGTCAATGCAGCACTTAAACAATTAGAGGATAGACAACAGCTGTGCATAAAGGAATTAAGGATTAATTATTATCATCAATTGTCAAATCTCTGTTCTACGTTGTCAACATTACCACGCTGCTCAGAGCACGAATTATCTGCATAAATTAAAAACAATTGGCCTAGAAAGCCTGGATGAATAATTGATCGTCTTCTCGTGTAATGTGTTACCTCAAACTGATGATTTTACAAAATCCCATATACAGTATATAAACTGATGACTTAAAGTGGCAATCTCGAAGATTTCCGGAGCAGCAATTGCAGGTGTATTTTTGGACCTCACTGCTGGCCAGAGATCAAGTGTCACCTGTGTGAATTAGAAATAATAATTACTCACTGATCTATATTTATTTGCAGACAATTTTTTTAAGTCCTTTTTCAAAACTGGGTACACAAATGCAAAGAAAAGTAAGATAAGACAAGAATGGAAACAGAAAACAGATAAAAGAAAAAATACAATATTAAATATGTTCAGAAAAATCGATCAATAAATCCATCTCTCGTTATTTGTATATCACTCACTAACATGCAATTCAATGTGTTGAGTAAAGACCCATGTTTAATAATACAAAGACACAGATATCATCATACAAAACATTCACCTAGTCATTTGTGTAAAAAGTAAATATGTAATCTATCTGTATCTTTCTAGATTTTAATAGAGATGGATGGATAGAGAAATGATTCAGATTCAGTGCGATAGACCCCAAGCCCCAATATGACAAGTAGTATATGCAATTACACCTTCTTCACCCCCAGTAAAATGACAAATTGTGATATCAATCAATACATCCACATACATCCTTTTGAAAGTAACATTCATGGCTGTGGAGAGTGCTTAAATCTCACCGTATCTGATACATATATGTGAGTGTCATCTGCAAGAAGTGAAGAAATTATACAATGTTTTTACAGCTGTGCATAAATTCACATAATCATATGAACCCTACCCTGACACCAAATAAATGTCTCCCTGTGTCTTATGTGTCATGGTGTCTCCATAAAAACATCTATAAATCTGTATGCAGTCTTTACCTCCTTCTCTTCTTTGACCTCCAGGCTGTGGGAAGTTGACTGGCGTCAGTAATCCCATCACAGTGCGTGCATCAGGCTCAAGGTTCGGCTCCTGGATGACAGACACCATGATCCCCAGCTCAGACAACAGAGTAAGTCCCTGTGTTCCTATGCTCAACCCTGAACTAGAACCTTTTCTCCCTCCATAGTTCAGAAAACATCCCAGATAAAGTAGAAACAAAGTCATTGTCAAAAACAGGCTGCACTCCGCCAGCTTCTCAAAAAAATCCCTCACAGCAACACTGTCACGATACTTAATGACTGATTGACTGTTTTGCCTGAGTAGGACTTCTTCAGCTCTCTGAAAGAGGAGAATGCAAAGCTGAGTCACTGATGGATAGCATCCCTTTCCCTCCTCTGTGTCTTCTTCTGTCACTGCAACTCCAGCTGATTAATCACTTAATCATCAGTGGAGAAATGAATGAGTTGTTTGGGCTAAAGTTTTCTAAATCACCTAGGTAATTACCAGGAGTGTGACGGGATGCTCTGGACCCAGATGATATAGTAATGGCTGCAGCTGATTACAGATGACATGCGGTCTTGCATGGGCAGACGCATGGTAAGAAGCAAAGGGACAAAATTCACAAAGGAGGAAGAACAGGAAGAGGAACTGTGCGGCCTGGTGTATCGGGGTAGTGGTGGTGATGGTGGAGGATGGAAACTGATGAATTTTAAGCGAAGAGATGACGATGGCCTTTGTCATCCCCAGCCTGAATCATAACAGGCTGAATGGATATTGCCATCAGAAAAGGTCAATTTCTGTGATTGAATGGCCTGGTCTTTATCTTTAATCACCTGACTTAGTCTCTTTAGATCGATCACTGATTGTATTAATAGCTAGATACATCAACAATATCAACACCCACACCAAATGTCACTGAGGATCCAACCATAAAAAAGGCTGGGTCTTAACGTGCTAAAGCTTCGGCCTGGCTCAGCTCCTCTCTCCCGCTCAGCTCGGGGGAGACATTTAGTAGGCAGAGGGAGAAACAATGCTTAATGCTCCATAATCTCCCCTTCTCCATAATTCAACTGCGCTACCTCACCACCCTCGACTCCTCCCATGCCCTTCCACTCCCCCACTGGGGTTTGTTATTGAAGAAAGGTGCCTATTCCATACAGGGTAAGGAGGCGAGAAGATGAGGAGAAAAATGATGAGTGGAGCATCAGAAGAACGAGCACTCCATCTAAGCAAAGCTCATCTTGATATGTTAAGGACAAAAGAAATATCTAAGTTAACTGCAGTTTAATTTAATCAATTAGTAGCTGAACTGTGGCTCAGTGGATGCATTGAGGGAATGAGATTGGAGACGCAGCCAGAGAGGGGCCATGTCAGTGGAGAGATCCGCTGAGAGTACTTGAGGAAAAAGATAGAGCTGCTAAATGGATTGATTTTCTGTAAATGTGGACTGGAAGGGGCAGGGAGCACAAGTGGTGGTTGACTGCAAAAGCACAGGCAACATCTTCACTCCCACACGCAGGAGAGATCAATAGTTTTTTGCACACATTCAAGTATGCACAACTGCATGAACACATGCACTCACCAGTGGTGTGTGTTGAGATCCTTCACTCAAGTAAAAATACTAATACCACACTGTGAAAAGTAGCAGTAGTCTACAAAAATTAAAAGCCCCCCATTTAAAACTTTGTGCTGTATCGTAGCCAACTGGACTTGTTTCAGTTTCTTGAAGATGTTTCACTTCATATCCAAGAGGCTTCTTCGGTTCTATCTAACCAGACAGGAGTTGCAGGCCACCTCCTCTGAGGGGAGAGGAGGAGGTGGCCTACGACAAGTGTCCCTAATGACTCTGAAAAGCAGAGTTCACACCTGTCCTTAACGACTCTGTAAGGACACTCCCACACAGGGTTTAGAAAGCCTGCAACTCCCCTCCATTTAGTTAGAACTGAAGAAGCCTCTTGGATGAGAGGTGAAACGTCTTCAAGAAACTGAAACAAGTCCAGTTGCCTTCAATACAGCACTTGGAATTACCATGAACTGGATGACTGAGAACCTTCATCAACATCTTCATGAATGAATATTACTACTATTACTAGTTTTTCCCTACACATGTGCTGGCCCGGTTTGACTCTGTTTGATTCGGCACATTGGCGTGGCTGGGATTGCCCCTCCATAACAAGAGGACTACCTGCTTGAAGGTGTGTCTTTAACTGATGACGCACTTGTCTCAGTACTACCGTTAGAAGCCATTAACAAAGCTCCACTAATTCTGTCATAAAGACTTTTTCATTTCCTACAAATTCTTTACAAGAAAAGTCCCCTGTTATTTAGTTAATTAAAAGTTTTTACTATGAAGCAGCAAAATCATAAAATTTGGGTTTTGCACCAGCAGTAGCTTAACACGACTCCCAAAAAAGCTGAACGCAAACCTGATGAAACAGCAATATACAGCAAATGTCTGAAAGTACAAACAGGGCCACTGGAGAGAAAATGAGATTCAGTAAGAAGCAACAAAATTACTCAGAGCTGAACACACAGACACTTTACTCTCAGGTTTCCTGCACAGACATAGTTGAGTATTGCAAAACAGGCTTGACTGAAGGGGACAAGAGGGGTTGTCACAGGTTGGCTGCGGTAGCGAGGGTGTGCTCTGGCACCACTCCAAAGATCCAACTTGGGTTTGGCTCGGCTCAACTCTGCACAATTTGAGTTGAAAAGCCCATATGGTACTCAAGTAAATGTACTTAATCATATTCCAGACTGACACTTAAGTAGAGATTCAGCACATACTCACAACATGCTTACTTTGCTGAGGGCATCATCTCCACTGCCTGTGGTAAAACATTAATCACAGTGTTCATGCAGAGAGGTGTGTCACGTAAAGCACAACGATATTCTCCTGGAAGCTTTTGATCCTCTCATCATCATTAGTTAGCTCATTCTTCCCAGTGGAATTCATTTTTCTTCTCTCCATAGGTGTGGTCCATGGATGGTTACTTCAAGGGGCGACGTGTCTTGGAATACCGCACAATGAATGATTTCATGAAGGGCCAGAACTTTGTGCAGCACTTGCTGCCTCACCCTTGGGCAGGCACTGGCCATGTGGTCTACAACGGCTCCCTGTACTACAACAAGTACCAGAGCAACATCATCATCAAATACCACTTCCGTTCTCGAAGTGTTCTGGTGCAGCGCAGCCTGAGTGGGGCCGGATACAACAACACCTTTCCCTACTCCTGGGGTGGCTCCTCTGACATCGACCTCATGGCAGATGAGAATGGCCTGTGGGCCGTTTACACCACCATCCCCAATGCTGGAAACATTGTCATCAGCCGCCTGGAGCCTCAGAGTCTGGAAGTGCTGCAGACTTGGGACACGGGCTTTCCCAAGCGCAGTGCAGGAGAGTCTTTCATGATCTGTGGTACACTTTACGTCACCAACTCCCACCTGGCTGGTGCCAAAATCTACTTTGCCTACTACACCAACACATCAAGCTATGAGTACACAGACATCCCCTTCCACAATCAATACTCCCACATCTCCATGATGGACTACAACCCCAGGGAGAGGGTCCTCTACACCTGGAACAACGGACACCAGGTGCTCTACAATGTCACTCTGTTCCAGGTGATTAAGACTTCTGGGGACTGAGAGCCCTCAGACTGACCCACTCAAATAATGCTGTGATCATTGTTCGGGGAGGGACAAATGAGCTGGGTGGAGGTGGGTAAAGGCTGTGGGAGGAGGGGGTTGGGGGCTTCATTGTATGGGCATAGGCTTGGATTTTTTAAGAGTTTCAATCTTCATAGAGTGCTATTATTCACATTCTCAAAAAACACTCCGACAGCACCGTCGGTAAAGAATCAAAGACTGAGCGCTTCTCATTTTTGTTTTTCTTTCTGTGATGAGTAAGCATGGTTCTTTTTATTTGTGATGAGAAATAAATATCAATCTTTACCATTATGACTGTGTATTTCATTTGTCACTTTGATTGCAAATAGACCTGTATTTTGAAGGGGTGAACAATAAAGGAGAAACTCTGTGTTGTTGTAAAAGCATGGCTTCAAACATGGAAATGTGTACTCCCAAGATGGGAGCTTCTTAAATGCACAGTATGTAGTTTCTGCTGCTAGGGGTCTTTCAATCAAAACAAAACAAAATACGTAAGTAGTGTGGGATCATGAGTTGCTGTCTTCATTGTTAAACACCTGACACAGGCAGAAATGTTCACGAATGAGGTAATATAATAAAGTTTTACTCTCTTTACGTTCTCTGACTCTCTCCTGGAAGTTATAGAGAGGCCAAGTCCCACCCCTTCTGTTGTGCCCCATGGGACCTTATTTCAGAAAAAGTATGTTTGCTGGTTAATGGCGAGACAAATCATTTTCTGCTCCGGTTTGAATTGTGATATGAATTACATATAAGATTTTTTTTCAATTTAAAAGATATATTTGCAGCACAGAAAGTCACAGTGAATTGACAAACATCATATGTATAATTCATGGCACAATTTAAACGGGATTAGGAAATTATTTGTCTCTCGCCATGCTAGTCCATCGGAAGGGGACTTTACCTCTCTAGCAACAGGTGACCAACTGAAACGCACCATTACCTTGAGTAAAACTGGGATTTCTCTGGGTTCGAACATTGTTGGAAACATTTTGGATAATGTAAGTTTTCAACTCAACAAAATCTATCATCATTTTTAGATATTTTAACAGAGAAATGTTGCATATCGTATATCTAAATGGAAAAAAAGGTGTCATATTTATTTTTTGGGTTATGAATGTCGTTTTTTTGACGTTTTGTTGTTCACTACAAGAAAGCTAGCTAAGATGCGCAAAATATAAAAATGTTTTTAGACTAAAATTGAAGCTGTTTTTCAGGCAGAATTGTAAAATTCAAAGAATCTGATTAGCTCACTGTATCAAGTATTAAAATACTGCAATAATTGTATGTATCTTGCTGACACTGAGTGTTTAACTACCACAGCCGAATCATAAAATAATGAGGTGACAGGATGTGAATACTGACAAGGCAGTCTCTCGGGCTGCTTTAACCGTATCCTTGGAAGCATTCCATCCAATATTCTCCATCTAAAAAAAGTCAGGGCATAGGCTGCAGTGTAATAAAACGCCATGCTTCTATATACTAAGTGTTCAATTTAACTGCAACACTCGCGGCTTACATTTCATTTTTTCCAAGGTGAAATGAAAGTGAAAGCAAAACATTCTGAAAAAGGAGCAGGTGGTGGTGCGAAGGGTCGAGAAGCACTAACAGAGAGGGAGAGACAAAATGTGAAGAGAGAGCATTTACATTTGAGTTGAAAAATGAGGCTTCGCAGTTACTGTTGTTTGTCAAGCTCCGATCTGCTTTAATCTCATTAGTCGCACAGCTCTTCTCAGGTGCTTTCTGCAGAGAAATGCACAAACAGAGGCACACAGTGGGTAACTGCTCACATCAGAGTGTCACCTGCAAACCTAACAATGCAACTTTTTTATCATTTTGTTATTGAAAACAACTCTGAATCCACACTGGGATTCTTTGCCGTACAGAGAACACCACCCGACTGTGCTGTCATTTTTCTCCTTTCATTTGCGCAGTTTGTGATGATGCACCCATTCTTTGCAGAGAATGTGGTGGACTCAGAAGACATAGAATAGAAAAGGAGGTTCCACTTTTCTTTTCCTGCGTAACCATGGTGATCCTATTCATCCTGGATGACCTTTCTATCAATAAAAGTGCTGCACTGAAAAGAACCCTGATGGGTTCATACACAGTAGTGGCTGACATTTGAAGCACAATACAATATACAACAATACAGAGCATCCAACAGTCTCAGCTAGAAAGAGTGCGCTATAAACTACACTGTGGAGGGAGGTTAAATGTTGTGGAGGTATAATAATGCTCAAATGGAGATCTAGATTAGCCTATAGGTTGCCAAGGAAACTAAGTTCACAATGGTAAAATGCAGTTACACCTGAACATGGAGAGCCAATCACAATGTTTGTTTATAATATTAGGAAGGAGAGACATGGATTACTGACCAACAGTGATTACTGTTGGAATAAAGAGCTACTGTCTAAACAAAACTAAGATGATTGGACTGCCCAGTCAGACCAGAAAACATCAAAGCCTATCCTGAAAGTGCAGGCAATTTTAAAACAGGGCAGAGGGTTACTTATTGTTTCACATATCCTATTTTAATAAAGTCTGTGCCGACAGTTTCACCAACACACAACGGTATCTAATGTTAGGCATGACTGGTTAAAATGGACCCACTGTTTTTCCAGCCAACAAACTTTGCCTCTTAACAAAGAGCAGGGAAGGAAATAGTGACTGAGCACAGATAATGCAATCTCTATGATCAAACAAACTGAAAAATAAAGTCAGCAGACTGGAAAGAAGCATTCATCTGAGAAATGTGAAAGGAACATCAATCCATTTATATCTGTATTTTAGACCCGCAGGACAAAATTAGAACTAATATCGTGTTTTTATCCATTTGAGCTTGTCGCTGCAACAAACAAAACCCAATAAAAGGAAAAAGTAGTAATTCCCTCTCCTTCTCAGTCAAATTTCTAAACCAATGTTTTCTCTTCACTTTAAAAACATTTTTTTTGCTAATTCATATGTTCCTTAGACAGAAATTGAAAAAAAAAAATGCAATGCCATTACCAAATAGTGCAAGAAAAAAAACAGAAGTTTTGTTGCTTTTTCATCAATAAAATCAATTACTGGGAGTGTTTGCTGCCAGCAGTATAACCACTGCTTCTAACGCTTGAAACACAAACATTAGCTCCAGTGGGTGTGTTGTTGTGCCAACAAATGCTCAGGGCCAAGGGCCAGTAAGTGTAGTGGTAATAGCGATAAAGATTAGGGGCATGACGAATAGCCTCAAATCATTATGGTTTGCCCCGTTTGAGTATTGCATCATTGTATCTTCGTCAGAATAGGTCATCTCCAGCTAAGCCCTACTTGTCAGTTCACAGCCTGCATGCTGTGGAGCAACAACACTGAAGTGTCTTCTTTGCTCAATATCATCTTGAGAGAGAAAAGTGCATTGAGGATGAAGGTTGTGATTCTGGGGGGTGAAATCTCGGTGAACACAGTAAATCTCTTCAAGCTACGCATTTTTTATCTGAAAAACATTCTAGTGCAGCAGACTTCAGGTGCATGTGCACATCAGAGCTCTTGCTGGGTGCAATAAGTGCACGGTAGGTAGAGGTAGAGTTTCCCTCAAACAAAAACGATTCTTTTTAATGAATCTAAATTAAATTGCTTCCAGAAAGCCTCTTATGCATAAGGTTGTATGGATTCAAGGGCATTAAAATGTTAATTCTAAATAAGCGGAAATATCAAACAGCATTTGGATGTATGGAGACACTGACCAAATTCAAAAGTTAAATGGTAAATTACTTTATAAGTTAATTAATCACTTCAAAGACACTATTGAGAATGAGTCAGTAATATCAGCACTGTCAACTAAGAGGATGAATGGAAAGTGTGGTGTAAAACTCAATGTGATGCGACACTGAAAGAACAAAAAAAACTTGCTACTATAAGATAGCCAGGATTGGTTATTGGTTTTGTGCCACCTTGCATCTGATTAATGTTCAAACCCATCGGGCTGACAATGCTGAAGTGGAAAAACTGCACCGGCTCAAATCTCTATACTGAACTAAATGAGCGGTGGAGATTATACTCACAACTGCATGATTTGCAAAGATGTCAGCCAACGAGGAACTGATGGAAAGTGAGAGATTTGAATGTGGATCTGTCACAAGAGCGCTTTACAATAAAGGCAGGCAGATATATTGTATTCAAAAAACCTCAAGTGGGCTCTCAATGGCGCAGACAGACAAAATATTCCCATCCCAGATTATAAACAAGTTCAATTTGTGATGAAATTGAAGGGGACATTCACTGAATCTGATACAGAAGAGAATACAACAATGCAGGAAATGAGAGTGTCATCTGGAGACAGTTGCACAGTACAGCACATATACACAGAATATTGTACAGAAGATTACTTACAGACAATGAATATGTAACAGTGATGGAATAAAACCAAGTCAATTTACTCAGAATACAATATACAAGCACAACTTTGAAGTTTGTAGTTCACTTGAGAATTTCCATTTTCTGCCACTTTATACTTCCACTCCTCTCCATCTCATCACTAAAAAACAATACTACAACTAAAATTACATTAAATGAATTTATTATATCTACAGTCAGATACTGAAGAGTGTTTATAGGCAGTATATATTATTTTATATGATATTATTCGTATACTGTAGATGTATTTCACTTTTAATAGTATATTAGCAACAACGTTAGCTACAGTAAGTACATTTCTGCAAAACCACAGATGAGTTAAAACTACTTCATGTCTCTTTAGGTTGAATTTTCTATTTCTCGTGTCACAACGTTGAGCTTATCCTCTCATTTAGTTAAGGCACAAAAAAACCCACTTCGTTGGGGTTTGTAAAACAACATGGTTTGGCTTGAAATACCTTTTTTGGTCGCCACGATCACAGATGGAGATGGTCGTCTGGCTTCCCGTATAAAAATAGCTGTTTTTCATCGGCACAAAAAAGCGTTGGAAATGTCCATGGGTCTCTTTGAAAAAACACCTGTTTCTGATGCCACAAAAACAGATGAAAAAGAAGAAAAGGTTTAGAGCTACACTGTTTGTCATGCTTGGTCAAATGTGGAAGAAATTGCAACTAGTTTACCTCGAAAGACCTGCAACTTCGTCATCTGATTTTTTTTTTTCCCTCTGGTGTACAGAGCAGCAGTGACATCGTTAGAACGTTTCCTTCATCTAAAGTTGTTCAAGACCCAAAAGGGAAAAGAAAAGTTCCAACGATGAAATTAAAGTTGCTTGAAGAATAAGAAAAAACAGAATTTTTATTCAGAGGATGCATTAACCTACAGAAATCACTCAGCGTGAACAGTCTGCATTAATGCAGAGCAGGAATCCAAAAGAAACAATAGACCACACGGCGACATTGGCGGCTTGATTCCCTTGAAGTGGCTACGAGCATGCATTCTCACATGCACTTCAACTGATTGAGTGCAGGTATGGCAGCGACAGAAGCGATTTGATAGAGTGCACTGGGGTGAGCCTCGAACGCAGGAACAGCCACACAGAGAGAAACTCAAGGATTAGGAAGCAAACCCAGTTCCCACTTTAATCATGCAGCTATCTTAGGGAAGAAGAGGTTGTTTTGATGGATATCATCAATGTGTGCAGCTGGTCTCGACATACTCCTCTTTGATTAAATTATAGTGTACATGCAGATACATTTGCTTTCTGTCCCTTCTATCCGTAATTAGCTTCGTCTACTTTTGTCCTATGACAGCAAGGCTCACCAACTCTTGTTTGATATGCCCGCTTAACCATCATTTTCTACCATTCTACTTCAGCTTCCTCATTAACTGTACCCTCAGCCATCGTAGGAACATCACCTCCTCTATTCTAGAGTCGCAATAAACAAACTTTTTCTCAACTCCCTGCCCCTTGAGGTGACACAGAGGCACTCTGAACAGGGCTTTGAACGTTTGTTCCTTCATGATTAAACATAACTTGCACTCTGTTTCCTTATTTCCCCCCTAATTTTGTATTCATGTTTAAACTCAAAAAGAATTGTGCCGGGTTGTGGAGATGGAATAACAGAGGAGGTAATTTTACTCCACTTAATTCCTCAGGGAACCATGCCCATCAATTGGCTCTTTAATTGTGTTTTCAGCTTTCATTGCTTCAGCACTCACATCCTTAATCTCATTAGGTATTGTTTTGTGAAGGACAGTAAAACAGAATCATTCTGGGCTGCAACCATGGGTGATTCAGTTTTATAACCCTGATGTCTTGACATCGCACAGCTCGCTGAGGCAGTAAAGATTTACCATGAAACACTGAACCGCAGGCTCTCCCGGATCCCTCTCCTCTTTCTGTAATTACAGTAAGACGCTGCTGGAGGAAAGAGATGAGGGTTTAGCTCTGGTGTGCCGTTAGAGGAGAGGGGTGAGGATACTTAAATACAAACATCACAATATAGCTATGAGCAGGTATGTGCAATAAGTCTGAGACTAACTGCAATAAGTCAATATAACTGAAAATGACTTTTGGACAAAGAATATTGAGAAAAATAAATTTTCCAGCACCTACAATGCTGTAAGATGTTATAAATTGTTCAGAAATCTGGGCCTTCACTTCACTGACATAAATAAAGACTTGCATGACAAATTGGGTAGTTATAAATCATTCTTACTAATCAATTAAAATGTAATCAGCGCTCACAGCAGATTTTACCTTATAAACATTTAATTGTTGCACCTGTGTGGCTAAATGCCAAACCAAAAGCAAAAGCAGGAACACTTGTCACGTCAGCCACACTGGGTAAAAACATTTATTTAAATTCTGACTTTTCTCTCTGAGGTTAAAGTTAGAAATCTTTAACATGTTGATGTTGTAACCAGATTGTAGCTGGTTAAAAAGAAGGTAAAATAAGTTTTAGATGTTCGTACCAAACACCACCCAGTTTTCAACTACAAATCAATGTTGAAATCCCAGTTGATGCTCACTGGGATGGGGTACAAACCCGAGAGGAAAGTGGCACTAATTTCTGACCTGTCCTACAATACCATAGCGTCATTATTTGCCGAGTTGGGAATGATACTCAAAAATGAACTTTTCTTGCAAATAGGACATTTAATACAGTTTGGCAGGAAATGTGGAGCCACAGAGATTTGGTCATAGTTAGATTTCACTGGTGTCTTTCATGTGAAGGTTTCTTTACTTGAAAACCTAAATAAAATATCTTAAATTAAATATTGTCAACATTCATTTTCAGTTTGGTCTTCATATTAGACTCTTCCGTATTTCCAGATTTTAGTGAGGATAATTTATTGCAACATTTCACCTGACGCTTATGTGTTACTGTTTGACAGATTGATCCAAGTTTTGCTCTCTAAACATGCAGATATTTGTATCTGGAAAAATTGGGGCCACTTCCATATTTTTAAATCTCTGCATGCAGCCCTGGGTTAATTTTATTTTTCAAATGAGCCGATTAAGTGAGGAAAACTATTATTTGAAGGCCCAGCAGTAATGATAGAGGTGGGAATGTAATAAAACTCCTGTCAATCAAACTGGTCAGTCGGTGTTGACGAAAATGCTACAGCATATAATAAGATCTGTCCTACTTCTAAAAAGGGAGCAGTTGCAATCCTTTTAACTCACTCTCGTTTCATCCCTCCTGCTCTAATGACTCACACCTTTTTGCAAAGTAAATGCATTCATTTGCAGAAAGAGCGAGCAAGGTTTAAACTGTAATCAATCAAATTCCCTCCATCCCTACCACTTAAAGAGTTGCCCTCTCCAATTTGTGCATTTCAGCTAGGACCACTTGAGTGTTGATAACACATTTGCATACAATGCGCACTTGCTCCCTGCCCATCCGTGTAAGCACGAACGAGGGTACATGTGGCACATCAACCAAAACCTCCAGTTCAGTCTAACAGTACAGGCTAACTCACCTGAGGACAGTGATGAGTAGCAGCTGGTTGGATTGGGAAAAATTAGATTGATCATTTGTGATGGATGTGAATCTGCAACGTATTTACCGAGATTTATTATTAGTGTAACGTGTGACAACAGGCATCTTGTCATTCCCCCTGAAGCACATTTTTCAAGAGAAATACACTGTGTGAAAAATATTGCATGAGACATGAGGCAAGAGGCATTTCGTTCCCCTTCAACTGATGTTACAACCCAGTTAAGATGATGAGGACAATCAAGCTCAAACATCTTGAGACAGAAGATTAGACTCTCGGAGAGAATCGGCTCTTCATTTGAGGCTATTGTGTTTAAGACAGCGATATTTCCAAAGTTCAAACTATTTGAAAATCATTGGGGCACAGTGAGACTCTCTTCTCAGAACTAATTTTGCAATTTCTCCCACTACTTTTGCTTTACCTCCAGTCATGCCAGCTTGTGTATTGGTCCAGTCCAGCTCTAATATACCGCCTGTTAGGGAAAATGCTCTGCAGATACAGAAAGAAGAGATGATGTGACACTTTATTATCATTATGCATTCATTGCTCATTACTTCTTTCGAAAGGCCGAGCTCCGGCAGAATACAGCCACTGGCTGTGAGCACAGCTGCTCTGCTGGATGAAGCTGTGACTGTGGATGTGGTTCGTGCTTCGACCGCAGCAACATTTTTGATTGAATCTTTGGTGCTATGGATATAACGATGGTAGCTTTACTGCAACTATTCTTTCATGCTCCTATTAACATTAACCAGGAAAGCAATGCTAAGCCATGCAGGACCTGAAACCACATGCTTATATTAGATATGACAGATGTTGGAGCAGTACACCGCAGAGATACAGGAACAGTTTCAATACAACACTGAGAACCATGTCAAGTCACTGCATACACACAACCCTTGTGTAGTGTTACACCCATTATAAGCAAATGTGTCACAGTCATAATCAGAACAATGAAAGCCTAGCCATGGCTAAAGTCATAATCTCAGTTACAGCCTGTCTCTATCAACCTCATTGAGTGTGTTAGGTTAATCCAGCTGCAATGATACAGACTTGCACCTGAGCCAGCCACACTCGAAGATGCACCCTCTCGCAGTGTCTTCAGGTTCATCACTTGACATACTTGTCCTTTTGAGGATCATTCTTTCTTTTATGTAAAACCAAATCTACAATAATAACCTGTCTTGTCCCAAGATACGGTGAAAGAAAATCTTGTCCAGCCCACATGGTCAACAGTATGAAAAATGTGTTAAAGACAACCAATTCTGTGAGGAACTAAGGTGTAACTTGTGGCATTCTGATGTAAGCAAAGGTATTTTTCTTCACATTATCAGCTCATGTTGCAAGAATAAGTGTATGCAATGTATGTTTCAATAACATCATAAGATATCTTTACAGTTTGTTAAAACCAAGCCAGCATGATGTATGGTGTCTTAAAGAAGCTATCTGGTAGCAGTTTATTTGAAGGGGTGTGCATAACACTGGCATGACCTGTCATGAACATGAAATAATCTTTATGAATGTTTATGGCTGGTGACAATTAATCCTAATCCCATTGAAAATGACATAAATGACAGAATGACACACTCTTCAACTACAGTGGTATTTAAGCACAGCATCAGTGTACAATATTCTGAACAGCAGAATGAGTTGATAAAAAAAATAGCACAAATCAGTAATTGAAATTTCCTGTTAAAGCATCCACAGTCCACAAGCTATTGAAAATCACTAATAACTTTTCTGAGCAAATGAACCACTTAATTTTTTCACCCCTTTTAATAATTGAGGTTAATCACTGCTTAACTTGCTTAAATTGAGAAGCCTCCCTGTCTGGGACTACAACTACAAAGTAACTGGCACACAGATAAATGCTGTCCATAGATCAGCTTTTGAACATCACAGTAGTCATAATTTAATAAATAAAACTTCATTCATTTATGTAGAATTCTCATTGATGGCTCCGGTTTGTTAGCATTGTCAAGGTTTGATAGTTGGACATGACATGATGGACGTGTTTGTAGAAGTTTCCTGTTTTCAGACAGGGTGTGGGTATATGAAACTGAACACTCCCTGCTTTAGAAAGGCAGGGTGGATCAAAAGCAGCAATAGAATATAAGAAATTCAAATGTGGCACTCTAAATTATAAAGTTGAGGCGAGAGAAGTGAGGGGTTGTGGGGGAGAAAGATAGAGTGACAGACAAAGTGAGATCCGGCTTAGGTGAGAAGACTGCCAGATCACAGGCCGTCTCTACTGTATGTCAGTCAGACAAGATGCTGTTCTCTCCCCCAGAAGATCAAAAGGGATATGGAGAGCTTTCAGAAGACAGAGAACTTTTTCCTTTCCCTCTGTCCTCTGTCTATTCTGCAACATTATAAGGACGTTTTTAAAAGAGAAAAAGGGCTCCATCACAAAAACACCTAGGGCCACGGCCATGTGAATGGCACAGGAGGGAGACAATTTTACAGACCTGAGATGCCTCATGACTAACACACTGAACACATCGCACCAAGATCAAAGGGCCAAATCTCCAAGTACACCTCTGGTTTGAATAACAGTCTCGCTCTGATCGGTGAACTGCACAGGTTTGACACTGTGAATATTTTTATCATGCATCATCTTTTGCATCATAACCAACGATTTAATAAGCGTGCTCTGTTTTTCTTTATTCAAGGACACAAGGAGATCACTGCTATATCTACTGCACATCCAGGTGTACACTACAGCTGCCCTATGTGCCGCTGCGAGCACATTCACATGCTATATTATCAACTGCCAACAAAAC
Organism: Pagrus pagrus; assembly: GCF_965226575.1. Taxonomy (NCBI): domain Eukaryota; kingdom Metazoa; phylum Chordata; class Actinopteri; order Spariformes; family Sparidae; genus Pagrus; species Pagrus pagrus. The sequence continues at coordinate 26,517,743 of NC_140197.1, read as the reverse complement.
CTGCCGTAGCTGTTCACACCTGACTTCACATCAAATCAGCCCATCTAATCCAACATCACAGTCACACTATAATAACACACAGAGACACAAGCATACAACACAAAAACATGTCCTGGACTATGTTATTGTCTGGAGATAATGTATACTGTATTGCACAGATGCTCATGCTCCTCCAGGTAAACCAGCGCAGTGAATTTAAAATGAACACAATGAAAGCTTTAAAAAAGATCAATGCAGCAGACAGACCACAGTGGTCACATTTTCAGGCTCATCGCTTGATGTACTGACCTTTTTAGGTTCTGACTTTCTTTTATCTAAAATAAAACCTACAGTAACAAGTTTCATCTCAAGTTATGAGGAAATAGTCTCAATGAAAATCTTGTTCAGCTAAAATGTTCAATAGTATGATCTGTGGGGAGCCCAAGTAATTTATTTTATTTCAGGAGAATAAATGATAAATTCTTCACCAGAATAAATGTTGGCATAGACTGTATGTATCTGAAAACAATGGATATGAAGAAACAATTCTTTATGTTTAATTTTCAACTTATGGTCTTATGGTTATCTTTAGGGACAGGTTTAGGTATATATATATATTTATAGCTATAGTTTTGTTGCCACTAGCATAGCTGGAAATATGTCCAGTGGTTTAGTGCTTACAGATGTTAAAACTGCATCTCCAACAGTGGTCTCACACTTGGCAGCCGTCGCACTTTGCTGTTGGAAAACCACCATCCACTTCTCCTTCTGACATAAACATCAGCTCATAAACATGTGTTCTGAAAAGTATACAGCACATATTGAAGAAATGTAGTATGATACACATGAAAGGTACACATTTAAGGTAACCCTGTTTTGTAGAAATGTACGATGTCAGTATTTTATTCTGGCGACCAGGCTGGTTCTAAAGTAAATACAATGCTCTTAATGCTACATTGGTTTGCACTGTTGCCTCACAGCAAGAATGCCCTGGATTCAAATCGCAGCTGTGGCGAGCCTTTCTGTGTGGAGTTTGCATGTTCTCCGTATGCCCGTGTGGGTTTCCTCTGGGTGCTCCGATTTCCCTCACCATTAAAACATGTTGTTAGGTTAATTTTCCAGTCAGTGCTCGTGACTGGCTTAGATCTGAAGTTGGTCCCAGGGCGCAGTACGTTGGCTGCCCACTGCTCCTCAGGGACGGGTTAAGTGCAGAGAACAAGTTTCACCATGCTGTACATTCTATGATTTTATGTGATTTAAAAATTAAAAATTAAAAAAAAGATTATTCTTCTTAAATTTCAAATGGTGGATTTTTCATTTCAATCATACATAATAAAAAAAATGTTTAGCTTCATGTGGTTAAAGATTAAATTACAGATTAAAAACTATACAGGACCTCTGACATCACATTATTGGATGTGTGTGGGTGGCCAGAGTTAATATCTACATTTCACCTTGTGCATATCTTCCTCCATAAGGTTATCAATTTATACTCCTTTTTTAATTAATCCAGCACCGCTGAATATCTTATATGTTGCATCTGCTTCAGAAGCTATTGTTTATGCAGTATTTATCTGCTTGTTTGTAAAAATTATTGATGCACTGCTCACAACAGAGACAGGAGGAGTGGGCAGGAGTTTGATTATTTTTTTATTTCACATCATCAGTGAACTTGTAGAGGTATAACTAGTAATAAAATCCATGGCAAATGAATGAATACTTTATGTTGCCCTCCATAAACTTGATTTAATGCTGCTTTCATGGTAGCTCAGGTATCTTTTGAGGGAGCTTCAAATACTGCCTCTCTCTCACTTATTCCTTTTGTCTCCCTCTACCTCTCTCTCTCGTTCTCCCTCAGCCTACAGCGTGTGCTGAAATGCTCCAGGTTGAGACACGTGTGAGCTCATATTGCTCCCATGAAGCTGTTGTATAATTCATCCCTATAGAAAATATATTCTGTTTTAAACATCGCATAAATCTCCATCATTCCTGTGCATTCATGAGGCGATTTCACCCATGTATCTCACACATGCATTAAACCATATTGAGGCTTGACGTTTAATAAGAGTTTAGGTATTCATTTATGTGGGAAAGCACACAAGCCTCAAAGTGAAATCACTGAAGAAAGAAATCCATGAGGGTGGATTTGTATTGGTGTGATTATTTTTCTTGCATTAGGAAGAAAAATCCCACCACTTGTCTTCTGGGTGAGCAGGGACATACCTTTTTTAATAAATATGCAGAAGCATTAAAAAGTTTTCGCCAGGGAAATGCTGCTCCACTGCGACGCGACAGGACCCGCCCCTGTCACCTAAACAGTCACACAAAGTAAAGGTAATTAAAAACAGTCGCCTCAGCCCCACCCGTCCATAAACAATGCAGACTGCATGCACCATGCTACATTAATATGCAAATTGGAGCTAGGGCTGTGATCACAGCGCTTTACTGATCCAGTTATTAATTTAATTTCCCCAAAACAACCGGCAGGAGCTGCTGAGGTAGTCAATGGGTTTTCCCTTTATCTGCGCATATTAATGAGCCTTTATCAATTTTACATTCATCACTGCAAGAAGATGGAGGAGACCGTGCAGGCTGGCACAGCCACCCCTGTGTCAGGCCACCCGGCTCTGCAGTCACAGCCATTCACAGGGTCGTCCATCACCAGAGCAACCCGAGGACACAGAGGGACCAGGATCTCCATATCATCTTGCTGCCCTCCCTCCCCTCGCCAGCCCCATCTCATCTGTCTGGCGCTCCATGCACAGCGACGCACTGGGATGACATGATCAAGTTGTTGCAGTGACAGCAACAGGTGATGTCACACGGCAGCCAAAATGCTGCAGTCTCTGAGGAGCAACACTGTCAACTCACTGAACGGTGGTGAGAGTAGCAGACTGCAATTCAGCGCGAATCACACACACACACACACACACACACATACGCATCAGACACACAAACACACACACACACACACACACAAATCATACACACAAACACACGCACACACACACACACACATACGCATCAGACACACAAACACACACACACACACACACACACACACACACACACACACATACAGACATCATACACACAAACACACACACACACACACACACTAAGTGGGTTATCTTCAACAGAGCATGTGAATGGACACTGACACACACAAAAAGAAAAGAGGCCCCACTGGTAGGGTAGTGACACTTTGAAAAGGAAAATTAAACAACAGGATGCTGTTATATTTTGTTTTCTCTACTGACAAATACACACACACAAACATGCACACACACACACACACACACACACGCACGCACACACACACACACACACACACACACACAAACACACAATGGTTTGCCATCAAATCAGAATTGGAAAACCACAATATGCAAAAAACAAACATCCAGTGGTCAAATCAACAAGGGGTGGAACGCGGGTGAAATGAAGTTTTCCTCCTGGATGCTGTGTGGGAACCGATTTGATTGTTTGTTTTACTTGGCGTCTTTTATTTGTATCTGAAGTGACCTTGGGCAAAAACTAGAGTAGGGGGGACATTAGAAAACCAGCAAGCATCGTTATAGCAATTACTAGGAAATCACGGGGCCACAGGGAGCAATTATGTGCTTTGTGTTTGCAATCCTGCATAGGAGAGCGATGGGGTAAAGATGAAGGAGAGCAGACATCGGAAAAATTGAGCTCCAAGCAAGTAGAGGGAAAGTGAAGCGAGAGTGCAGGACGAGGAGATGAGACGAAGAGAGAGCAGGGTGGAATATCAGCGGATGACAGGGTCGGCTGTCATGTTTGTGAGAGGATATTTCAATGGTTGAGAAGTGGACTCGTAAGTGTAATTGAGTGAACACTAGTGAGGAAAAGTAGAGGAACAAAATAGCCAATAGCTCTTCTCGAGTCTCCGGAGCGTGCCTTTTCTGCTACAGTGATAACTTGGATTTCTAATACAGCATTCTGTCCTCTGAGGCATACATTTCCAATGGCTCTGTGTCCTCAGTGTATCTGCCCACACTGCCAGATGTGAGCGGTGAGGAGCTGGCCTGGCGACGTAGCCGGGCTGAGTCTGGGGCTCGGCTGATAAGAGTGAGGTGGAGGAGGTCACTGAGCTCACTGTATTGAGACATAACCGGCGGTCAATTCAATTTCCTTAAGGACACAGGAGTCCAAACTGCAATCAGAACATTTCATATCACAGCCAGGGTTCTCTTGCCCTTTTCCCAATCTCATCGGAGGAGAAAGGGGGAGAGGTAGAGGAATGAAGGAGGGAAAGCATGAAAAAAAGAGAGGGAGAGTGTCAGGCGATAGTCGTCTGTGGGGGTGGGAACTTTGTACTGTAGGTGACTGCAATGGCCCAGAAAATCTTAATTTCCTGACAGTGTTATTGTAACCAGTGATTAAGCTTCAGCCGTTCTCAAGAGGGAAGAAGTGGAGGAACATCAGAGAACGCGTTCACAAACAGATTCAGTAAAGCTTTTGCGCTCAGACAAACAGGCTAACACTGCCGGGATGTCGGGTTCTGTAAAAGAGAAGAATCAGCCTCTCCCCAGCGCTTTAATTATTCATATCAGTGTGCGCTTGACTTTCAGAAGAGAGTAGGAGCAGTACACATACAGGCCACCCAGTGGATCAAACACAATGCCGACTGCAACAGAGGAACCAGCGACAGAGACGCCGAACCACCCTCTGATGCAGAGACAGAAAGAGTGAACGGGGCGGGCTGAGGGGAGGACGAAGTGTACAAAGCAGCAATGTAAAACTGACTGAAGACTGGAGGACGCCTGTGGACATCGCAGACCTGGGAAGAAAAAATAAAAGATTTAAAGTTTGCATCTTCTGCCGACCTAGAGCAAACATAGACAAGATGTGGCCCTGTTTTGCTTCTGCTAATTTTAGACTGACATCACGTGAATTCTTAATGCAGGCAAATGGTCACACAAAGTTCAAACCTTTCACGCTCATCTGATCCCTCTAATGATCCTTCAAATGGGATTACTATTAGGTCTGCCATTATGACTCAATTAAGCCAAAGCTTTAGCAGCAGTGGTGCAAAGTGAGAGTAACATTATTAAACTGATGAAAACCTCAAATGTGCAGACTGTGGCTTAACACAGGTGCTAGTGTGACTTACAGGAAGTTGGCTGTTGTTTCAGTAGGCATCATCTTCCCCTTCTGCCATCTGCGTGTTATCGTTAAAGGTCCCCGTGGCTACATCAAGATGAAAATGGTGCTCAAGACCAAGCTGATCGATTAAGTCAAGAATCATAACATTACACAAATGATAATTCCCCCTTTAGCATTTAGTCATGCTACTAGCACGCCCACAACTGACCCATACTACTCCTGCCTGACCTACAGGTCATGCCTTTGCCACAGTATTTTCAACAGTCTTTTCGAAGCCAGACTGAATTGAATACATTTTAAACATTACCTTACAATCTTTTTCACTGCAGCCAGCTGCATCTTGTTTCAGCACCCCTGCGGTCCACTCAGCCACAGCCTAAACACACAACCCTCATTCAAATGAATGGGAGGACTGCCGTGATTCTGTCTGAATGGGTCCTGAGACGATTGTGATTGGTTTAAAGAAAAACAAACAAGCCAGTTTTTTCCCCTATAACAGAATGATAGGTTCAGCCAGACCTTTCTACAGCACTGGCACCACAGAACGAAGTTAGGAGTGTGTTATCTGGCTATGGGTGCTTTGTGGGAAACGGTAATTTAGCACATTTAAGAATGTAGATTTTCTGTCAGCAATGCGAGTGTGAGTCAATTCTCTGCCTGATGCATCACATTGCACCGGAGAAATAAAGTCTGGATGCTACTATAACAATGTGGCAGCGTCGAGTGAGTCAAGTGGGAGAATTTGGTTTCATTTCCTCACCCTCAGTTTATTTAGTGTGTGTGTGTGCATCTAAAAGCATTTTATCATAATTGTGTGTGTTTGCTTGTGTTCTTTGACTATATTGATGCGAACGACTTAATATCTGTCCTGTGTGTTCAGACACAGTTGGATCAAAATGTGTACATTTTGTTAGTGTAGTTTACACTTAATATAAAAGCATTTTTATCAGCAACCCACCTGGTAATTAATCAAATGGCAGTTGTCAACTTTATTGCACATAAAAGTAGAGTTTCAGTGCAAATGCAAATAAAAGGGAAAAAATAAACGGAGACCCTGAGCGGATGCTCCTTTGGTAATCTGTCACTTCATGAATCACGCAGCTAAGGCTAATTCTTTAGTTCATACAAGTGGGTGGCTGAAATGAAAGTTGCAATAAAGAAACCAGATGCTGAGAGAATGCAAACAACCCCTTTGTTGTAGCAGCAAATTCATCAGCACTGAAAAGGCAGAGCCAGAGATGAGGGGGGATGAAGAGGATGTGATGAGCAGCTGAGCAAAAGAAGAGCGGCTGATGAAATGATTAGAGTCTAGAAGTATAGAAAGGCAAGATATGGGCTCATAATCAAAGGCCATGGAACCAAATGCAATCACACAGTATGTCTGCTTGTTTAACTTGATTAAAAATTCAGCTTTTAGTGGTAAAGATCTTCAAGGACATTTATCAGAACTATGTCTCCATCCATCAGTGGTCTTATTTGCTCTCCCTATCTCAAACACACTTCTTTCTGGTCAGTGTTTATGTATCATCTCACACCAATGTCAGGGCAAGAGTAGAGGGAAGCTCAAGGCCCACAGTTTCTGCAGAGATGCTATAAAGATAAAGATGGCAGGCACTCACACACAAGGGTCAAAGATAAGCTTTACATTTCCCATAGGACTACAGTTCATCCCACTCACCAATAACGCAGCTCTGTAGTCTGTAAGACACCACATGATTGTGATTATTCATCTCCATGTGTTCCTGGTTCTAGCAAGAGGAAAAAATATATAGAGAGTGAGGAAGAGAGAGGAGGAAGATGTGAGACAGCCAACAAACTCTAACAGCGTCACTCTGGAGAGAATCTCTGGAGCTTTATTAACAGACTTCAACAGCAACAACTCAACCATGTAGAGGCAAACATGCTGCACCGTTTTTTTCCCCGTGTGCCTCCCCTTCACTCCTCCTCCCTGCTCTCCTTGTAATCTTCACTCCCATATATGTGACTCCCAACACTTTACTTCACCCCTGCTTGGCCAGCCCTCTGTACGACTGCCTTATTTGCTCTCTAATGTTGTCGGAAATGCAGCAACCCCTCTCTGGGTCACTGCTTTGAGGCTGAATGTACACCTCACTGCCTGACAGGAAGGCCAAAATGTGAAGCAGAGAAAGAAATATGGCTCTTTCATGCCCAACAGGAGGGCACGATAGATAGACAGAGGGGAACACAGGGGGAGGAGAAGGGGGTGAGAAGTCTGCAGGAGTCTCATAGAAGACTTGCCATTCTGAGGTCCTCACAAAGAAGGAAGAAAGACAGCCAGGAGGAGAATAGTCATGCACAACCACAGCGGGTTCCCCACTCTTTTTGCAACCCTCCATTGCACCATAACGCCGTACCTGACAGCAGCTGACGGGTTCCTCGGCAGGAGATTGTGCAGGGAAGCACACAGCACATGTTTTCTATGCATATGTCTTGCACGTGCACATCCATGCATGAAATAGTTTACAGCTGCTGATGTGACTGAAGCAGTCTGCAAACGTGATGTATAATTAAAACGCTGCTGTCATTAAGACATAATTTGCATTAAGTTTTGTTAAACTGACACGCTATTTCGAGCTGTGACTGCTTGTTTGTGTGTGTGCATGTTAAGAAAATCACGAGAGGCATAAGAACTATGAAACTTTTAAACGTGCCCTTTATGCATATGGGGGCAGGGGGTAGTATATACAGTACCTAATCCATATGGGAGTGGAAATGGAAGCATACATTTGAGTGATGTGGAAAGTGAAATGTGAACGAAGAGCTCTCATGATGAGTGAGAGATTGAGGTCATCCTGCATCGTGATCTTTGTTACAGATGGAGGAGGTCTTTCTGAAGGCTGCCGCTTCATAAAGTGAAGCAAGCTATTTAATCACCACTCAATCTCCCACACATTTAAAAAGAGGTGACATTATTGGGACAGACATCATTGAAAACAAAGACCTACTTAGATAATCCCATAGAGAACAATGAGGCGGAAAAAAACAACAATCGGTTTTGATCTCTGGATGTCAACATTCATCATTAATGGTGGAGAATTGCAAACAGATTGCATGCTGTTACAATTTAAACCCTGTTTCCATAACTCAACAGCACATGGACCAGGCTGTGGGTGGGGCAGTGAATTACTTCTTAGAGTCACAACTAAGAACCCATTTTGTGCCAGAAGGACAGCAAAGAGGATGAAGTGAATATGTTCCATTTGATTTTGGGCTGTAATTATTTAATGTTTCCCGCACAGGGCTGAAAGCTGCACTCCAACACTCGCATAAGAGAAACTCACCACACCATCCAAAAGACACTCCATGAGTGCACCGCTGCTAACTGAGATCTCTAATTATAGACTAGGCTTTTGATTAACATGGCCTCTTTAAATAGGTTTTGTCCCACTTTCTGTACATATTATAAAGTGTTTCTTATATAAGCATGCAGCAACAAACACACACAGATACATACACACATCCAGATTAAGCAGGAGGGTCTGGAGTCACAGAGAAAATAGATAGCAGGTGCTACTGTAGATGTTATCACTGCATATGTGCTTCACAGGACTCCACAGATTTAATTAACCTCCCAGCTGTTCTGCTTCCCTTGTGCACATCAGGTCAGTCCAAATGTTGTGCAAGGCTGAGACATTATATGACATTGTTGGTATCTCAGTTATTATTTTCATGCAACTTTCCATATTTGTTTTACCCTGGCGTTAATCTGAAAGAGTCTGCACCTGCAATGATTAGAAAGAATAAGGGATCAAAAGGACAAAAGAGTTGCCAGTAATTACAAACAAGGAGTACAAGGTTATTACAAAAACAACCAGGTGAATTTTGATTGAGAATGTAGACATGAATTAAAGATGAGATGGACCATTGAAATTCTACTTTTGTGAGTGTTAACTCAATTGAAATGAATACAAAGGCTCTCCACTCTTTGGCCATGAAACCAGACCACGCAAGGATAAAATAGAAACAATGGCTTCCTGTCTGCGCAAGTTCAAAGTGGGATATCATTGGCAATGAAGCAGAGCAAAGACCACTTATCCAGTTTTCAAGGTATATTGTTAAAAATAAAAGCAGACATCTATATCTATAATTGGGCTCTATATCTTTCCTCTCTCACTTCTAAAGTACTGGACTGCCAGACTCTCTCTGAAGCAATTTGTGCCAGCATCAGCTGTGATGTCAACAGGGAATAGGAAGATAATAGAGGAAATAAACCTGAATGTTCAAACATAAATATATAAATAATGTGGATATGTGATGCTAAACTTTCTTTTTACCTCATCTTAACTTTTGAAATGTTTGTTTCAAAAGTGTCTACAAGCTGATTTGGCAGTTACATATTTGTTTGTTGTTGAGCCACTGAGGCTCATTTGAAATTCAATTTGGCGTAGAGGAAGGCAATAAGAGGGAAGGAGAGAGGGAGACATGTAACGTAGCGAAGGGCGAGGCAGCAACACGTCCAATCACTCATAGATGAGAGTCATTTGTCTCAGTCTGAGGGGCACTCATTCAATTATTCTCTATGTGTTTGAAGCAGAGCAAAATATCGATTCATTTTTCTTTACACCACATCAAGAAAGCAGACTGGGATGATGAATAAAATGTTACCCCAAAAGGCCAGTACCAATCCTTACACAAGACGAAAAAACTAATGGTGTAGCATCTCACATGCACTCTGTCACAACTGCTACATTTTGTGGCTGAAAGTCAAAATAAATTTATTCTACCAGCTTAACCATCAGATTAACCTTCATCGAAGGTTTCCTCAACCTGCCGAAATGTAAAATGTGTTTGTTTCACACTTGTCTTACCATCATTTTTAAATGTGTCATTTTACGTTAAAAGGAGTTGACCTTCATGTCAGCAAGAGAAGGGGAATGTGGTGGTGTGACAGCGAGGCGAGACGGCTGACCAACAACAGACCACTGTTCAAGACAGTGTTAAGCAACATTTGTAAGCATCAAACCACTGGATAGTTTTAATGAGACATAAATATGTTTTCCGTGTTAGAGGCAATGAAACTGTATATGTTTGAGAGGACGTCTGGACAATTTCAAGCCATGTTTGTTGTGACTTTTTCTAACTTTGTGTTTTTATGCCTAAACCTAACCAGACTGTAATCACAGCGTTGTCACACATAAATCTAAAAAACTGAACATACCCTCAAGACCATCTTGCGATGGGATCACTCCAGCCACCAGACTCGCCAACATGTTCACATTCCCATCAGTACTCAGTAATCATGGGTGCGACCACACCCATCTTCGAATTTGGCAACACCTGTGAAGTTTTGTGACTGTATCTTGCACGGTTGTGATGCTCCCATACTGACAAAAAAATTTCCACAGACAAACAGACATATAAACACCTGGCAAAGTACTCAAATACATTCCTGTGCTAGTTCCAGCTCCAAAAAGTGTTTTTCCATGATGACAGACTGACTCACAAGGTGAAAACAATACCAGTTACCGCTTTAACAGCTGGTAACTAACATAAAGTTGCAACATAAAGAAACATATAGTTTCACGATATCTGTGGTTTCCAGAAGCATAAATTGCTAACATTTATTCTGGCATATGGGTTGGATAAAATCTCCTGATTTATTACAAAAGCAACCAAGAAGGACACACCGCTATGATTTTATCAAAGCCTAATGCAGTTCGTACAGAGAGTCAAGATTGCATCACTAACCCTGTCACACTTTAATGACAGGATGTTCCAACTGGTCACATTGAAAAGGCACCAACCAAGCCATTTTGGATTTTACACAGGAGCCATCAAAGTTATTCAAAGCCTGAGAAATCAGCTTCTGTCCTTTCAGTCTGTAGTGAGCATAATGTGAACAAATATCAGGTAAACACAGGATGAAAAGGCAACAAAAAGGATTTGGGCTCCCTGGAGCTGGCAAAGCTGTGCTGCAACACAGTTTGTCCTAGAGGATGAGGAGAAAAGGGAGGGTTTATTTATTTCTCCACAGAAGTGATTCATGCCATAATGGATGCTGGCGACAGAAAGAACAATGAAAATATGCAGTTTTTAATGGGTGTTGGATGTGTGAGAGAGGTGAGTTTGTGTGTGTGCGCGCATGAATTACAAGTATACAGTATGTGCGTGGGTGTCAGTATGCTTTTGTTAGTAGGCAAGGTGTGCTTGTACGTGCATGAATGAGAAGGGAGAGTAAGTGCCGAGAGGAGAGGGAGAGCCAACCGAAAAGAATGGCTGTAAATTGTTAACATCGAGAGCCTGCTAAATTGCTGACTCATGTAGGCCACCCAATTACACCCCAGGAATGCCTGGCAACCCCATTGTGATTGAGCTGCTGTTTGGGCTTTTCACAGCAATTTGTTATTTTGAGGATTTTTAATGTTCTCATTCCTAAAGCAGCAAGTGCAGGTACAGAGGCGGCAGAATGTTGCCCAGTACATAGTCATTTTTACAATTTCAAACAAAGTCATTTTTCACACTCACCCGTAATGTTTAACCTGGATATTTTCTTCAGTTTTTGCACTCATTTCCAAAATGTTCCTAGCGGTTCAAATCTAATATAGCAAGTCTCACAAAGACCTCCTCGCCTCCTGTAAAAAGCTATTAATTTAGGGACCACTGCTGAAATGTGACAGAAAAGAAAGGCTTGAGATATTCTCTGGAGAAAATTCAAACAGCAGCAGAAATTATTGCTCCGCCCTGAGGGAATGCATGCATTTCTGGTTCACTTCCATAATGGAACTATAACTGCAGGGGGACTGTGCATGCATGTAAATAAATATATAAATTGCTGCCATATTTGAAATTTAAAAAAACAACACATAAAAAAAATCTCAATCAACAACAGCTCCAAGCAACACACAAGTGGCTTTTGGAAGAGAGCATGAAGTGAAAATAGTGGGATTAAGTGTTCTCAAAATAATAGGTTGTATAATGAAACAGCAATCCTATTTCAAAGTTTAGGGTTGACTGGTTAAAAATATGGATATAATGTGGAACCACTTTTGTCCAAGCGATATATCCACAATAACCCCAAGTGCAAACTCTGACTTGGAGTAAATTGCCACTGTAACCACACTGCATTATAAGTCAGGCTGTAAAACCGTGCGACAGTCTCCACATATTGTCAATGCGGCCAGATAACCGAGCTGAGTGCAGTCACCTAAGATGGAGAGGAATGTAATCTGTTGAATGAGACAAATCTTTAAAATAAAACTCATTTCTTCCGCCTTGGCATTGTGCTTTGTCTGCAAAAATGAGGATTTGCAGTGACTTCTCAGACACTCAGGGCCACTGGTGAGCGAAAGGAGTTATTATTCACATCACAATGGTCCACACAAACTCACACACATACACACAGATACACACATGCACACGCTCAGAGGTCCCTGTGCTGCACTTTCTTATACATTGCTATTCACTGTCTCCTCCTGCTTGGTCCTTTATGACTCCCTGAGTAGCTCTTGGGCTGTGTGGTTACAAGAGGTACAAGTCTGCTTAACAGCCCCTGCATATTCAGAAGACCTATAATAAAAGAAGGGGCAAGAGCAGTCAAACAGTGGGTGGGCAAACTTGACATCAACACCTCCTCCCTACTCAGTGACTCCTGAACTCCAGACATGGGGGGAAAACCAACAGAAAAAGGAGATGCAAATTAGGTCCTGTAGTTGAAAGCGTGTGATCAGAGGGGCACAAAACCTGCTGTTCAGACTGCCTGTTAGGTGAGTCACATTCTTTAAAAAAAGGAAGAGCACATCAGAGTTTTTTAGATTTCTCTGTATGTTTCATCTTCCTTCCAGGAAACCATTCTATTGATTTAGTTGTGATGTGAAAATGAAATGCAGCTTCCTTGCCAATCAAATAATGGAAACAGCTGTCAGCATGTTGTTCAAACGCTCTGAGCAATAAAATACAAAACAACATCTTTTTGGCATACATGTTACTCCCACATTCAAAACAAAGGAAACTCGGGAAATGCAGCAACAGACGAGGTAATGTTCTGAAGTTTTATTCACGTCATGTCACGTCACATTCGACTTCCTTCCCCACTCTCTGACATATCACCTGATGTTTTCCCAGAATTTCATCAGGTGACCAAATGAGTGACTTGAGTAAAATAAAAGCTTTGCCTGAGTTTGAACCATGCTGGAAACCCTCGGGATAATGTGAGGACACAACTCAACAATAGATTTTGTTGAGTTTGACATCATTGTAAATTTGGGCCAGCCATCAATGTTTTCCAAGTTTAAATACATAATGGCAAATATGAATAAGGTGTAATTGTTTTCAGTCATTTGATGCAGAAGTGTTACATATTTTATCCTCAACTCATCAGTTTCTTATGTTATGTTGTATTTTATTCCACAAATTGACTAAATTACAGTTAGGCAAAAGAGTTTCTTTCAATGATATTTAAAACTAGTACAAATTGTTTTACCGATAAGATCGCAGACCCATTATATTACCTGCACATCACTCATCACTGACCTGAAGAAACCTATTTCTAAACCATAAACCAATCTCAGGTTCAGAAAGCAACAACCTTAAATCATTTTAAAGAAAAAGGTTTCTACGGTTTCTATAATTACACTAACAACTGCATGCTTTTTGCAGTCTTTCTTGAATGCATAGCCTGTCAGTGCATGTCCTATTTAATGGGAAACTGGCACAATAACAGAGAATGAAAAGGGCAAGCACATTCGGAAAATTACTAATAACTTAGCACATGCTATATTTGTTCTGTCTGTCAGAAAAAAGTGTGTGTGTGTGTGTGTGTGTGTGTGTGTGTGTGTGTGTGTGTGTGTGTGTGTGTGTCCAGTGTCCATTTGGAGAATAGATGAGGATAATAGAAGAAAAGTATGAACCTTGAAGAAAGAGAGCAGAAAAACAGGAATTTTGATCACCAACCGATAGGATCTGGCTCATGCATTATGAATGATGTAGAGGAGGGCGACTGGCTCTCCAAACCATCTGCAAAAGGCAGTTAAGAAACCGAAGGCATGAAGGGAGGAATTTGCATTTGGGTTTTATGGATTAATTTATGTGATAATCAGGAGTTACTTTCAGCAGAGGCTTGTTTAATTAATGTCAAGAGGTTTTTATAGATGAACTACAATAATTCACATCATTTCAGTTTGACCATTTAGACAGACCCCCCCAGGCCTCCCCCACAGTCTTCTTACTAAACTCAGCATTAGCTTGTATATGTCTGAGTGAGCACACACAAGAGCAGCATCACCACAGAAACCACAGTAAGCTGGGAGGGGAAAGTATTACCATGGGAACTGAAAACCAAATTATTATGCAAAACAGCAGTCGACTAAATATATAAGAAATTACATAAAGTAAAGCTTTGATGAGATCCAGGGTCTGGGCATGTTTATGAGTATTTTAGGCATTGTTAAGATTTTTTTTTTCTTTTATCACTGCTACTATTATTATTACTATCATCGTTATTATTCCTTGTTGACATCCAGGCAAACGAATAGTTCGGAAAAAATGATGTATGTATGAGGAAGACAAATAATAATTGCAGCAAGGCGGAAACTGCAATGTGTGTGTGTGTATAACTGTGCGTGTTTGTGTGCGAGAGAGAGACAAATACAGAGCACGGGAGAGAAAAATGTCCCGCCCTGTTTGTCATAACATGATGGACCTCACTGGAAACACAAACTGACAGGCGTGTTTAATTTCCTTGCAATAACATAAAAATGAACATAGTGGATAAACACCGACAGGGCTTTTCATCAACAGTAAGTGCTTATGATGAACTGTCAGATACAGCAAAAACATTAGTCTATACTGTGCGCAATAGAGGAAAAACTTGTGTGTCAGCTATATGTTCTTAACTCTTCCCACATAGTGTTGTTGCCGCCGCTGTTGCATATCTGGATCGTGTCTGTTTTCTGCAGACTCACAAATAATAACAGCACAGGATGAAATGAAGGTTTATTCAATGACTGAGCCTACAATAGAAAATATTGATCACCAGTCTTCCTTTTCCCGGGTGACCGTGTGCCCAGTGGCAGACAAAATTGTATAGTGATAGCGAGGTTCATACTGTAGGTAACTGGTGTAAACGCTGATGGTGTCATCACTCTTTATTCATCACATTGTGATGTCATAATTTACATCACAATGATACGTTGAAAACTTGTCTACTGCCAGTTTATATTTATATTTTTTTCAGCCCAGTCAACAGGATATTATGTTAGCAGTTAACACTTTGGAAGGTGGAGGCCTTATTACAAGCCACGAGGCTGCCAAGTGGGCGAGTTCGACTTTGTGGGGAGATTTCCAGTCGTTTTTGTGGCGACAAAAGCTGATGTTTTTTAAGGAGACCTCGGGATATTTCCAGCTGTTTTCGGCAACCAAAACAGAACAGAACCAAGCCAAACCGTGATGCTTTCCTAAACCTAACCAAGTAGTTTTAGTACCTAAGCAGACCATAAGCACAGAGTTGTGATAAGATAGAAACAGGTAAACAAAGGTAAAGTCGCAATATTAAGACACGTTAGGTTTTAACTTATCTGTGGGTTTTTTTGGTGATTGAGATGAATTTAATCACATCAGATTGTGTGGATGTACAAAAGCAGACATGACAAATACAATTGTTAACTCAAATGTGAATCACTTGAAATTTTAGCTTCAATTCGCAATTACTAGTGTATGTGTAAAACTTTGCATTTTAAAATGTATTTCAAAGTTATGCAAGCTGAGAGCATAAGTAGAGAGAACATAAGCAGTTTCCTTTTTTAATTTAGGCTGTAATTGGTTGTACTTTTGCTTATTAATGAAAATGAAAATTAAACCATTAAATCTTGATTTTAATGCTGTCTTACATTATGTCCACATATGGCAAACAAAATTTGCAGTATAATTTGAAAAATGTAATCTTTAACTACCCGGAGCATATCTCGATAAATGGCATCAAGCATCTTTATAGCTTGTAATAATGTCATAAAGACATCGCTTGATAAAAGTTGCCATCTATTTTGCATACATCCTTGGATTTTCTTTCAATTAATATATTAATGTGTTTTAACTATTCTAGAAATAATAAATTCTTCAGGTAGAAGTTAATCCTTCTGTTCTCTGTTATTCTGTTCACAACGCAGAAGTGGTCTATTTTCTGAAAGTGCAAATGTAGATAGATGAAAGTGTTTCAGCTGTTGATGCAGAACACTGAGGAAGATGAATATTTATACAGAGGCTCACATGGGAGCACTTCACTATGCAGCTGAAAGCCAAAAATGCAACCAGCTCATTCTCCTCCCTTCTTCTGTCAGCCCAAACAGCCCCTCAATCAATTCTCCGCTAAAAACCCAAACACACCCGCTTCTTCCTCCGCTGCGGGCACGTCGTGCGTCGCGCTCACGCATGAGAAGTAAGGAATCCGCTCATATTCAGTCTGCCTTGAAAACATTCTTTGAAGAGGCCAAAAAGCCCAATCCATCCCTGAGTGTGTGTGCGAGTAACAGAGAGGCCATGTGATCCGTGGAAATTCACAGCTTGCCGTTTATCCTCAGACAAAAGCGCTGGGCAGAATGAAAGGGAAATTGGAGTGCTTACTGAAGCTGGTGAGAGGGCCCCTAGCCGAGCCACAAATTGCTTCCCTCCTCTCCACTACGCAGCCCTAACATGGCTGAAGCCATACATCAATTACCAGCTACCTCAATGGAACATCTCTGCCACTGCAGTACCTTTCCTGGTTTACTGCCAAATGAGTGCTGCGAGTACTTCACATCATAGAAGTCAAGCAGGCAATACTGAGAAGACAGGTGTATTATAAATCTGCTGCCCATCCAAAGGAACTAAGTAGCTGCTGACAGGCGCCGGTGGCATCTCAAGCAGTGAGAGAGAAAGCTGACAGAGATCTGCGAACCAGCTCACTGATTTCACATTCTGCCTTCTAACAGTAATGATTAGGTTTTGAGGCATTTTGAACACCCAGCTCACCAAGCAGTTTGTGTTTTATGATTGCTCTCTGTGTTCATCATAGAAAGAGAAAAGAGCAGCCTCACCGGCTCCCTTGGTTTGACCAGGCATTGTGCTCTTACTCCAAACCCCCCCATTCCCTGAAACAACTTAGTTCTGGGCAGTCGTCCATCAGAGTCCAAGTACAGAGTCCAAGTACAGAGTGAGGGAGAGGAGGGACGGGGGGCACAAGTACAGCCATTTTGTCCAGCTTGCTACATCCCAAGCACTCATCTCTTGCCTGGTAGCCTGCCAGGCAAACCAGCAATCCCAAGACACGTGCTGGTCTGTCCTCTTCAGCTATTTAAAAGTGTGGTGAGTGTGCCCTGTTTCCCATTTCATCACAACTGCAAGTTATATCTGCATTAGAACAGTTTTATCTCTGCCACAAGCTTTGACGAAGTCCAATCTGGGCAAACAAGAGAGGAAGAAGATATCAAAAATCTGTAATGTATGAGGCAGCTGGTACCAGTGTAGAGAGGTAAATGATTGATGTCTCACTGCTCACACATTTATGCTAAGTTGGTTTCAATGTTTTTTTGAACAGAGAAGTAATGGTTCTTTGGACCTCTGGGCAACCACACATCATGCGCTTTCTGTATGTATCATGCGTCCCTGCGTATAATGCATGAGCATGATAATGGAGTAGCAGCATGTCTGGGGGTCTGACCAGAGGTTGGAGAGCATAGCATAGAGAAGCCAATTAGCAATTTCAGCAGTTGCTTATTGAACCGGCACGAAGCAGAGGTCTCTGTTAAATTAAAATACAAATGCGAACTTGCCAAAAGGGGGGCCAGAGTGCTTGTAAATCACATCGCAGCCACTTTAAGCAATCAGACACAAGAAAAAGGTGCAAAGAAGCATTAAAAAGTTTTTGTAAAAGAAAGGGAAGACCAAGTCTTCCTCAAGAGGCACCTTAATGCTTGCCTAGGGTTATAAAAGCATGGCACAATTTAGTTCTCACGTTGTGGGGTTTGATCTGATTCCTTCACTAGAGACTTTTGTTTAATTGCCGTTCGCATGGGAAATCACTCAGCCCTTGGGCGAATGAGGCAGGAACAGTGCTCCAAAACTCTGCAGACACACACACGAGCACAGACAAATTCACACCCTCACGCTCTAAAACTGGTGATCTACCCAGCGCTCATTCTGCTTTCTGATTTGGTTGAAACATAGCCTGAGAGGAAATGAGTTCCTGTAATCCAAACAGTGTTTAATCTAATTGTCCTTTATTTTCTGAATGCCACCATTTCACTGCAGTTCCTGTTGTGTAAGGACATGATTGAGATATTATGAGACTGGCTATGTCGAGCACGATGTGACAAAGACATTTAGTCAAAGGGGAAGATCCCAGCTGAATCTGCAGAATGAAGTCTGAGAGCAAGTCTAGATTGAGTAAAAGCAGGGAGCTGACAGCGGTGGTCTAAACTGTATTTACCACATTGTTGTGCTTGAACATAGACTGCTGTTATTCTCTCTGGAGCTTCCTGTCTCTTCTAAATTCCCAACTGAGGTTGTGTTAGTAAACAGCAAGTTTAGCACCACCTTAAAGATAGCGATGCCTCTATTTTAAGGATCTCATTAGACAGTCAGATCTCAGGTCCCACCGAGGCTGCATGAGAAGGTGGGAAAACCTCAACAGCAGGCATGGTCTAAACAGCATTTACCTTCTTATCTGACTGACTTGTGCCTGTCTGTTTAATTGTCTTTCCCAGATCTAAAGATTATGTGCTGAGGATGGAGCTTGCACTAATTTATCTGACCTGCTCTCATATGAAAAGATTCACTGTAGCTTCAGTGAGGGTGGATCTGCTCCAGGGTTGACATTAAATCCATGCCAATTTATCACTGCAGCAGCCCACCCAGTGGATACTACTGGGTGGTATATTGCCTCAGAGTGGACTTTAGGCATAAAATAAACGACAGGTGTTCTTCCTTTTATTTCTTTTTGTGCGTCTGCATGGGGGACTGCATGTGTTGCATAGGGATATGAGATGTGAGGTGTTTATTTTTTATTCATATTTGAATAAAAAATAGAGGATGGTCATAAAGATAGCCATTGTTTGCACCTTTTATGGCTGCATGTGGCTGAAAACAGGCCAAGTTTGCTGTTGTGCAGAGATCTAGTCATGAATCTTTTCAATAGCCTAGGGAGGAGGGGAGCATTACAAAGTTTCTTCAGAGATTCATTACCATATCTGCTGCATTGAGAGAATAGTTGATGATCACTTTAGCTTTAAGTGTGTAAGGCCAATGTAGAGGTATTCATTACTTGTTTATGAAAGACGCTCACATCAAGGAGCTGAGCCTAATAGGACTTGTCTATGTTCACAGGGCTAAACCTGTCAACGTGATATTTTCCCAAAATCAGCGGCAGCCCTCAGGAGCGTCTCCTGCACCTCCTGTGATAATAAAAACACAGATTATATTATTTTCAGTCAGTTTCTCCACGCTCCCTGTGCATCACCGTGATTGATTTTCAGTTAATTCACTGCAGAAGGATGATCAAATATGTGTCGTCGAAAGGTGGTACACCGACAGATTACAAGAGCTGCAGTCTGTCTCCCATACAAAACCTTGTTTGGCATGATGTCGACACTCAAGCTGTCACTGCACTGAAAAGGCACAGTGACTTTGTTTTCAATGACGTGAGGATACCTGAAGAGAATGCAAAACAATGAGAAGACGACCGGCAATTGAGCAGAATTCCCTCTTCACCCTGTGTGGGAGAGAACGTCAAGTTCTGTTGCAATATTTTTATGTTACATACAGTATTTCACATAATATTTGAGCCCTGACTGTAGCCTCCCGGGTATCTCTCGTCTCAATCTGTGCACTGTGCCCACTAATCTCCATCAATCAAGGATATAGATGGTTAAAGTTAGGGCTTTGGTTCAGGCTTCACTTCAGCTAATGCTTGTAAAAGTGGAATATTTGTAGCTTGAGAAGAAGTATTGCCAGGAAGACAAGAAGAACTCTGTGAAATTGAGTTACCTGAGCATAAGAAACAGCTATTTCTGGCATGAGCTGTATGTGGAGCAAACCATAAACCTGATAAGTTCACGGTGATACTCATACAAGGAGAAAGCATTTTTTGTCACTGTATTCCACGGACAAAAATAAACAGATATATACATCCATATGTAATACATATTTTGTTTTTCCCAGTCTCCCACCTCTGTCTCAGTGCCATTATCCTTCTCTCCCTGACCTGTCTTCTTACTCCCAGCTCTGGGCTCTCAGAGGCCCATGACCCATCAGTTCTGCTAAGACCTCTAAGGGGCCATCCATCACCGGGGCCACGCTGTAACCAGGGGATAGATTTCTACTCCCCTTGCCCACTCATCAATCACCGGGGGGGCTTCTGTGCATACCCAAGCAGGCTGCAGAAGGTGGGAAAGGCCAAGCAGTGTCACTCACGAGGCCAAGTAGCACTTGCAGAATGGTTAAAATGAAAAGAATGTCTACATGTACTTTAAATAAGTCATGGAAATGACATGGGAAGACAACTGGTGGTTGATTTTTCATTGTTGAGATACGTGAAATCAGCAAACTTGTTTATTTCTGTTGTTATTTTTTTAGAGGTAACTTTTACCTTTAAAGATATATGTATTTTGTTTAACACAGTGCTCTGATCTGACATTTCTGCTGTGCTTATTTCATGTAGTGTCTTGCTTTACTTGCATCTTCCATAAACCACATCTTATCCCCATCTCTAGAATGAATGTTATTTCAGCACATTTCTGTAAAAAAACACTGATGAGTTAAAACTGAACATTTCTTTATGTTACAACTTTACTTTTGTTTCGGTTGAATTTTCTATTTCTGTTGTCGCAATGCTGTGCTTATGCTCTGCTTAGGTTTACACACACAAATATATTTTTCCTAACTCTTGGTTAGAGTGAGGAAAAATATAATTAAATTGGATTAAAATACATGTTTTGGCCACAACAATCACGGATGGAGAAGGTCTGACTTTCCGTGAAAAAAAGCCAGTTTTAGTTGTCACATAAAAGGGCTGGAAATGTCCCCAGGTGTCCTTAAAAATATCCTGTGGTGTGACTCGGATGATTCAGCCATATGGCAGAATTGTTGCCTTGTAATACAACACCGTCGTCCCCTCTACCTCCTCGTGTGAAAGGTGTATGTGAACATGATATGCCATGTTCAGTACAGATGTCAACCTTGGACGTGTTATGCATTAACATTATAGACAAACTGCTATTTTTGGGTAAATAGCTGTAATTTTCTTTATTCTGTGGCCTAACCTGACATTAGTAAAAGTGCTGTTATTATATAAAAGCATCAAACATCCATTTTAGATCATTTAGATGTATATACTGTGAAATAAAATTATGAAAAAAGGAAAATATAATTGTATGTGAGCTACGTGACGCAGGGATTTTCTACCCTCTTTCTAAGCTTTGGGGGAAAAAAACATTGTCATTTGTTCTATGGGACTCAGCCAGAACACTTGAATTAGTGGAAAATTCACAGAGATTTTGTAGTGTCTTCTCAAGTGTGTTCAGAAACAAACCATGGTTAATGATGAAATGTTCATGTTTAATCTTGGTCTTTTGTATCAGTAATGAGCAGGAGCAGCAAGAGAGCAATCATGACTCACAGACGGGTTGTGATGAAGTGTGTGTTGGTTCAGGTAGTGATGCACAGTTGTTTGTTTTTCTCTGAGTCTTGGCTGAAACAATAGTTTGCTCTCCCAAAGGCAAATTGTCATCTCTTAGAGTTCACTAGGAAGTCATTCAAATATACAAGTAGTTTGTGAACTCGATGATATTTTTAAGGTGGAAATTGTTGATAACTTTTGTGAATGGAGGTACTGTAAGCAGGACCCACGGTGACGCAAAACAATGCAAGGAACAATGAGAGAGACCCAAGAGAGTTGAGAGTATAGGGGGCGTTGATCACTCACACTACAGAGGAAAAAAGTGATGCAACGGAGTAGAAAGAGCAAAGAAAAAGGGGAGAAAGGGGAAGAAAAGCGAAGCTAGTGTTCGAGAGATGGGGGCAGGCACCTACAGCAAACGGTGTTGCATGTCACTGACACCTACACAAAGAGGACACAGTGGTGGTTAAGGCTTTTGTCATGTCGATGTAGCAGAGGCTGATCACGGTGGCTGGTGGAGTTGAGTCAGCCAGTGCCAGGTGTCCTTTTGACATGGGCACCACTCCCCTTAATGACTGGTTGAGAGGCGGGAGAGAGCGGCTGCCACCACCACCCTTCCAATTAAAACCTCTAATTAATCAGAGCTATTTAAAGAAGCCCATTCATCCCCGATGGCGGGAAGCACGCTGACGAGAGAAAGGATAAACTGCACATCTTTGCTCTGATTTACCTTTTCTCTAGGCTGCCCTTTGGCATTGCTGCTTTCATTCCACGACTATGTTCTGCAGCTGTCACAGTTATAACATAAAGAATAACTGCATCAGACTGACAAAGAATACGTATATGATGTATTCTTATATTTATTTTTTCTTATAGATGACACACACACAGTCATTATGGACTCATGCTTCATGACACAAATAATGGATATGTTCGTAGAAGAGCTTGCCTAGCCTTCACATTAATATCAAACAATGCAACTAAAGTAAATTATTTATGTTGTGTCTCTGACATATACTGTTGACTAACTTAAATGTACTACAAGGAACTTTCAAGTGGTTATGTAACAGTTTCAGTTTATTACTGAAGCCTGAATATGACCTACATAAGCAAATAAGACCATCAGCAAATAAAATATCTGTTTGCAGTGCCTGTCACTGCATCAGATTCCAAAAATCAAAGCTATTTTAGCTATGTTAGAGGATTAGTATTACGCTAAGGATGAATTGACGAGTCTCACAGCCTGAGGACAGAAGCTGCTCTTCAGTCTGTAGGCAGGGGATACTTACAGTACGTATTTGCCAGATGGCAGCAGAACAACTGGCTAATAACATTACATTTTATGTTGCTTACTTGCTTCCAAGCTATATCTTGCTGTTGGCTTATTATGAAGGCGTAACTTTACTGGGGGATTTTGATAACTTTAGCTCAACAAAATTGCAACTACCAAGCAACTGAATGTGTTTTCCTAGTTTCACCATCGTCATGATACAGTTATTAATCTCACGGCACAAATGAATACATTACCTGGTTGCTATGCATCCTGCTGACAGCTGTATTTATAAAGAATACTTGTTTTGCTCTTTACCAAAACAAATGCAGGTGCTAGCCAGATTAAGATCTTTACCACAGGAGGTGTGGTCTTTATAACGCTTTTGTCCACAGGGGGCGCAAGAAAAACAAAAATTTCACCATCTTTTGGGTGCAACAGTTTTCCATTCAGGAGACTGAAATTTAACATAGAGGAGGAAGTGGGAGTGGACTATAACAGAAAGAGGCATAACTAATCTATAGAGATTTCATGTAGCATGATCAAACTTTGTAGGAAGACACACACACACGAACACACACAAACACACACACAGACGCACACACCATTTTCCCATGTCTCAACTTGCAACTGCAACTTTCTGTCTAAGAGGCTGAAATTTTCCTTGGAGGTCAAGTGTTGGATGCCTAGCTATTGCAAATTCGCACTTTCTTATTCATTTGTTAATACTGTTTATGAATTCCCAACTCAAAATTCCTATACTTCCATATTGTTTACTTGTTAGGTCATGTCTCATGTGCTTTTTCATCAATTTCAAGACTCTCCTGACAAGAAAAAGTTGTTTCAGCACGTGCAGTATATGCTTATGAAGTGGTGAATGAAGGGAAGGAAGAAGATAAAATAACCAACAACTGAGAAGAGATCCCAAGATGTGATGACCCCAACACATACAGAACTGGCTGGTGTCAAGTAAAATACTGTTCTGTATATGTCAGAATTTCCCTGAGCCCTCAAAAGCATTTTATCACATTCCAAGCCTTCTGGAATGAAGAGGGAGGGAAAACATTTTGGCAGCCTGCATTTTCTTTCTGTGAAAAGAGCTCATTAGCTTCTCTTGCCCTCAGTTGAGTTTCCAAGACAGAGCTTCCTCTCAATGCTGAATCCAAATCCCATCTCCTTCACCAGGATTGGGACACCCAAACACTAAGCATGGCCACAACCCTGACCATCTCAAACCTGAATCAAATAAAACCACTTAATTACAGTAGTTGAGCTTTTGGGGGTCCCTGCATGGCCGGGAGGGATGCTACCTGAGCAGACCATTTCAGAACAGAAACATTGTCTCTAAATGAAAATGTTCTTTTCTTTATCTTGGGGTAAAAAGCTTGATATCATCCAAACATATTCAGTACAATATCACAAAGGTCCTGCCGCTCCAGACTTCGATATAGTCTGCTTACAAAAAACAAGAGGCAAGCTCAGGGAAGCTCAGAGAAAGGTTTTAGGGGTAACCCACTATAGTGTTATTGCTTACACTGAATTTTGGTGTATTAAAGTTGAATTGGTCTGACATTTTACAGACCACTCAGAGAACGGCCTGTTTTTATCGTGAAAAAACATAGGTAAACAAGACCAAATTGAAAATGACCGAAATTATGCTTTTAAACTCATCTGGCCCTTCACTTTTCTAGAGTTGGTCCATTCAGTTCTAAAGGAAGTACAAATCTCTCTCGTCTTTATACGAATGTCTTGGCAGCCAAAGTGCCTCTCTCAGTTAATCGTTCCTATTTGCATGTAAAATCTGAACTCTGTACACTCTCATCCATTAAGTACCTGGCAATTTGACTGAGGAGCTATTAAACTGAATCTCCTCCATTACACAAATATGTGAGTTGGGATGACCGCTTTTGTGTGTCCTGTAACTCAATTAAGAAACAACAGCAAGCGAACACGACTTGGCATGTATACAACTTGAGAGCTTCTTGAATCTGAAGAGATGCTCAACTCCATTTTTTAAGAAATCGTAGCAGCAACAACTAAAGGACCTTCATTTTCTGATGTCAAGTACCATAGTAAGTAGGTACCAAGCAGTGCTTATCAGCAAATAATTAAATTTGTTCATTGTTCAGTGCTCCTTTGTACAAAGTCAGCAAGAGAGCATCTTTTTACCATGGGTGATTACCACAAGAGCAGATCATTTCTAACAACTCATGTTGAAGCAGATTCATATTCCTTTTTTAAATGCACAGAATGTCATTTCTGCCCAAAGGGTGTCATGGTTTAGGTTTTCAGTTAGTCATTTCCTGTTTTATTTTTTAAATTATATCCATATGTGGCTCGTTGTGACTTTCCTCTTCCTGTCTTTGTCTTTTTCCCAACCTTTTTTCTTCATACACCTGTGTGTCACTTGTTCATTAGCCCTTGTTTATTTAAGCCTTTGTTTTTCCTTCATCCCTGTGTTTCCACTTCAGTTCCCCGGTCCTGTGTTCTCCTCATATTTTACCTGCATATTGCCTGTGTACTTTGTTTAGTTTTGTTCTCACTGTTTGTTCCCAGCTCTTTCTTTTCCTACCTTCATTATTTTGAATACAGCTTTAGTTCATTAAAGCTTGCATTTTGTTACATCTTTCAGTCCGCCTCTGTGTCTGCATTTGGGTCCTCACCATTTTGCAAACCTTAACGAAGCGTCTCTCAGTCAAAACGAAACAAGAGATGTAATTAATGTGGGATCATGGGAGATGTTGTCTTCATTATTAAATAAACACAATTGTAGAAAACTACCGTAGCTTTGCGACACAGGCAGAAATGTTCACAGACGAGGTAGAGTTTTAAAGTTTTAATCATGTTACATTTAGTCTCCTCCAGCAATTCTGTCGACACTCTCTGAATCTCTCCGAAAAGTTAAAGCAGTAGGTGACCAAATGAAACTCACTGGTACTTTGAACGAAATTATTAATTTTAGGATTTCCTGGTTTAAACATTGTTAGAAATGGTTAGGATAACATGAACACCCAATTCAACAAAATATACAAAACATTTTGGTAGTATTTATTCATTTAAATGCAGAAATGTTACATTTTATATCTTTAAACAAACAACTGTAACCCGTGCCGTCACCACAAGACCCCATTTATAGGATAAGTTCTCTTAAAACTCTTAAAACTATAGTCCAAAGTGCACAGATGTACATTGAAATAGGTTTTGCTTGCTTGCTCTTCAAACTGCATTAAGAGATCCTTTCCTGATGTGCTTTCAATGTAAATGATGGGAGGCAAAATCCACAGTCCTCGCTCTGTGCAAAAATCCATTTAAAAGTTTATCTGAAGCTTATATAAGGCTGCAGCTGTCTCAGTGAAATCAAGTGGATATAGTCCAGGGTTATGTTCTTTTTAGTGTAAAATTCCCTCTATGTGGTATCACTCTGGGTTTCCTTGCTCAGCTGCAGTGGAGAGACAGACATTTTGTTCTAAAAATTCAGATACAGAACATTGTTAAATATCCACTTGATTTGGCTATGCTAGGCTGCTGAAACCTCATGTTAACCTCAGACACACTTTGGAATATACTTTTAGATTGAGGACCGTGGAGTCTTGCTTTGCCTCTTGCCTTTATTCAGATGAGAGGCGTATCAAAAGTAAAACCAACACAAAGTATCTCAGTAAGGTGTGAGGCAACCACATGCCATCAGAACAGCTGTAATGCAGGTTAGCTATAATTGTACAGGTCTCTGAAGTCTAGTGGTGCGATGAAACAGCCTTCTTCCAAAAGATATTCCCTCATTTGGTGTTTTGCACATCATTCCAAAATCTGACATATGTCTTCAACAGGCTGAAGATGTGGGGCCTCATTACAGAAAAAAATTCAGTATTAAGTTTCAAGACAAAAAAAAATCCTAACCTTCTATACAGAATCAGTTCCTAAACTCTTGGCTGTGTCCTATCTGATCTCAGACCCTAGTACCTTAGGACTACCTTAATTTTAATTCAATGAAATCCAAACTACAAGCATAAGCATATCAGGGTAACGTCAGTGTTACATTCTCAACAGGCTAACATCAGCGTTGGGTGTGTTTTGCTGTCCTTAGCTTGCGGCAGGTTAGGTTAGGTTTAAACACGGTTTTGGTTAAAATATACGCTTTTTCAACATTAAATACATGTTTGAAGGGATGACTTCTCCCATGTGTGCATTTTTCTGGTTGTTTTTTTCCCAGGTTGCAAAGCCATGCCATTACAAAAGCACACTTGGTGAGCTGTAATGATGGTCCTGGAGCAACATTGATTATGATGTTCCAGGGGCAACACCAACACAGCGATACCAGATCACGCGTCTGCTATCTTAGGTTTCCAAAATTCTTTCAGTTTTCGGTTAAGACACCTGTTTCTTGGGGGGAAATAATACCAGTAATACCAAAAATCCTAAATGTCATCCTAAACTGGGGGCCCTGGGTGGCTGTGAAGGCCATGGCATATGATTCACATCGTTCTCATAATCATCAACCCATTCAGTGACCCCTTGTGCTCTATGGATGGGGGCATTGTCAGAGAGAGCACTCCCATCCAGATAGAAATGTTTCATCACAGCAGAGAGGTGATAGCTCAGAACAACTTCATATTGATCTGCAGTGGGAAAATGTATCCAAACCATGCCAGTTACATGCTCCTCACAGCATAACAAAGCCGGTGGATCCCCTCACTGTAGGGGTCAAGCATTCAGGCTTGTACCATTCTCTTGCGTGTACACCACTCGTGCTCTCGCCCACTTGTGGAGAATAAGGCGAAGGATGACTCATTTGAAAGCATCACCTTTTTCCACATCTCTGTGGATCCCTATGGTTTTTTGCACCACTGAACTCTAAATGTGCATTCATCTTTGTAATGAGGGGTTTATGCACTGCGGCCCTATTATAATATCCCTCTCTGTGTAATTGTCGACGGACCGTTCTTGCTGACACAGTGTGATCATGTCCTGCATTGACATTCTCAGTCACCTAAGGAAGAGCTGCTCCTCTGTTTTTCCTTAGGCTACATATCGCATTAATGCAAGCGCTTCACACTCATCAGTTTCCAACCCTATTTAATGACGTCTTTCTCATAGATCACACAGGAGTCACTTTAGTCACTGTTTCTATTCAAACAAGCCAGTTGCGCAGTCTTGTTTCATTGTGCCCCAAGTATGAACACTCTTTCAAAGTCAAAGTCACTTACATCTTTTCTTCTTGCCACCTTGACACAAAGTCAGAACCAACTGGGCCTGCTCAGCATTTTTATACCACAGAGCATGATTGGATTTTAATAGCTTAATTGTGCTATGCAGTGCACCTGTGTGGAAGCATTTGCATTAATTATGTTTCTCCATTAATTAATTCAGGTTTTTCCTTTAATTTGAGTCCCATCAGATTCTACCATTGCCAAATAATTGGAAAATATTGACAGAGATGTTTAACGTTTTTTTTTATGAAATGCATGTGAGTCTGGTAGGGTCTATCTTCAACACAGGTTTATTCTTTACTCCAACACATCCTCATACCTAAACGACTGAATAGGTCGATTGTCACAAATACCAGACCTTCATCGTACGGTTGCAGTTTGTTTAGGTTTGGGCAAGAAAACTACTTGGTTAGGGTCAGAAATAGATCACGGTTTGGGTTTTAATCATTACATTACTTCCGTTACTTCCGTTACAAAGATACCTATGTAAGTCACTTACTGTATGCTATTTTATGTACATGGCATTACTTCCCTGTGTTAAGTTAAAACAACTCACTAATGACTTCTGGTTTCACACTGGAGACCAACAGTGGTCTCCTAAATAAAAGTGCTTGCCTCCTCCGTATACAGACTACTTCTCCTCACTCCTCCTCATCTTTGGAGCCATATTACTACTCGAGCTGAAAGGGATCACCCTTACAACAAATGTTAATATGAGTTGTAATACGCTGCTTTCATTTTTTTGACCTATATGGATGTTTTTCTGAGGAGGACAGGCACTTTGATTCTTTTAAAAGAGTGCTCTAAAATGAGCAAGGCCTTGTTTTCCAACAAACAGCTGAATTCAAAGTATGATTTGAATTTGTAATGTGGTGAAACATGTAAATTACTGTTGGAGTGCAAATATGGATTTTGAAAAGCTAAAATTTATTTAGTTGTTTGCAATTCAGGTTTTCTATTTAAGTTTAAATGAAATGTTCTCAGAATAATATGAAGTGCATAACCTCAAAAGGGCATAACCTCAACGCTCTTTCAAAAGCTTTAATATTTGGATAACATCTGTTCAAATCTATTTTCTCAGAAATCTTCACTTGAGATAAATCACTTTTTAATGCAGGCTGTGATCTGTTGCTACAGTTACTAGTTTTGAATTTAACAAAGATGTTAAATATTATTGCAGTGAATAGCAAATAGTTAAATGAAAACACTGGTATGCTGGTGCCTTCTGATCTTCGAAATTATCATCTGACTTTTACATTTTTCATCTCACTGGTGATTTTAAAAGCTATCTCCTGAGTTAGAGAGTGAAAAAAGATGTGCTTTGGAATATTGAATGCAACACCGCTGCCGTGCATACAAATCCCAGGTCCGTAACAATTTGTCAGACATACAAAACTCATTACTTCATAACAACATTATGTCTTGAAAACTTGTATGTTGAAGTAAACATGTATGTAACACTGTGATCCTGCCCTCTCACTGAAGTAACATACCACATAACAAGTGATAGGGGGGCCAAGTGCCTGAGACTAGCCCCAGAGACACCACTTACCCTATTACAAGACACTGTACCACCAAAATGTTTTTGAAGCTCGTATTTTAAGGTAAAAATGTTACATAATGTTGCTTTAAGTAAGGAAGCCAAGAATGGCTGCAGGTGCCATTGTTTTTTAATGTCATTAGCTCAAGATCACAAGTTAATCTCAAGATAACAAAACCTGTTAAACTGAGATAATGAGATAAATGAACTTCACAAGAAAACAAGCTTTGTTACCTCGAGATGACACAATAATTAAATTGTGATCTTGAGTAACTGCATATTTTAGGGGATTTATTTAGATAAAGACATTAGTTAAACCAGACAAATAAATTCACATGAAAAAAAAGTTTCCAAACAGATTAACAAGGAGAGCAGTGCGATATTCCTTTTTATCAAGCAAGATAACAATATAATCTGCAGTCTTTTAAATAACAAAATGTTCTATGATTTGGTCTATTTTCTGCATCAAGAACCCACAAACCCACAAAATGATTCTCATGGAAAGAAATTTCGGAGATTCTTTCCTTAACCTTAATCACAAAAACCCTAACCCTACCCCGACCACTTACCTTAACCTTCACAATTTTAACTCAATAAATAAAAATGACAAATGAAAACTGTCATGTCTCGTCCTGCATGTGTTGTTTGTTTTTTTTGTTTTTTTGCTTTACTTCCTGTTGTATTTTGTATTTCTCTCGTCTTGTTTCAGATACACACTTCCTGCCCCTAGATGTTTCCCACCTGTGTGATCGTCTGCCCCATCCTGATGTGTTTCACCTGTGTCCAATTATCCCTGCCTCCCCTGTGTATTTAGTCTGTGCGCTCCCAGTCCTCTGTGCCAGTCTGCCTTTGTTCCTTGTGTCAGCTTTTTCCTGGTGTTAGTGATCCTGGTTTTTAAATCCTTGCACATGTTTTTTGAGCCTGCCTTTGCCTGGCCCTTTTGAATTGTTTGCCTGACTGCCTGCCTCTCTGTGTACCCACCTGATTTTTTTAATTTACTGGCCTATGTCTGTGTTGTGCGCTTGAGTCCAACCTTCCTGTGTTCAGTACTTGTCAAAAACAGTGATGTGAAAACAAAAACAGATGCCTTTCCCTCTGTGTTCTTGCCATTTTCGCCAAGGAGAAAGGTGAAATTACAGCCCAGTCGCCTGGATGAAATGTTGGCACATGTTTCTGTAAACCAAGGACACTGTGAATGTCTGTTTTATACTTACAAGTAGAACGGAATGATGGTAAGCAGGGCTGCGATAGTCTCGCTGGTACCCAGGAGAAGCAAGTTTCCATGGTTTGCACAAACATACAATGCCAACAATTATTATGGCAATTGGGTTGGAAATGAATGGGGCATTTTTCAATTTTACATCTGCTTGTCTTGCATGTGAAGCCAAATATCAACCGAGAGACTGGGGATTGTTTCTGTGAAGGACCACAGCACACTGATGCAAATTTAATGCTTAAAAAGACGGAGCTAATCGCCTCTGTTGGGATTTGTTAAATTTGACTATAATGTGAACATTTAAATCAATTTGGGATTTTGTGTAGTCTCAGTCAGATAATTAGACGACTCAATATTACACTGATCATTATTTAAGGGATTATCTCTCATTTTAATCATTCATGTCTGAGTGATGATGTTACAGCCTGTGGTAGCGTTGCATTACTGTTGCAGGTTTGGGGGTGGTAATAAAAATACTTTTGATTGGTGAAGCTGATAACGGGCTCTTTGGATTCACATTTGCAGAATGCCACCAATGTGGCGGGAACAGGCTGCAGCAGAATGGCAGTGAGAAGACAGAAGTACTAACAGACATAAAACTGGCCTCAAGCTGTGCTGCAGGAATGAACATGAGGCAGTGATTAATCTGAGGGACTTTTATTTATAAATCTACAATAAAGTTGCATGAAAAGACTTTCCAAAGCAGTTGCAAAAGTTAGTTGTTTATTCATGAATTCACACAGCCTTTGTGTTACACAAGCTCTGCACCTGAATTATTAATTATTCAGTGATTGTCCTAATAATCTTGTGAATTGTCTTTTCGAGTGGTTTAATGGCAAAGTGATCTTGTATGCTGTTAGACCACACAGAGCTGATGAAAAGCTTAAAGGTTTCCCTCCATCTCTGTCTTTTTCCCGCAGCAACTGCTGAAAGATCAAGTTCTTAAATCTTTAATCACCTGTGGTGCAGTAGGCAGAGAAATAATTGCTTATTTTGTAATAGCAGCAGCCGCCATGGTAAAACGGGCATGATACATCACTTACAGATAAAGACACAGAATCCTTGCCAGAGGATGGTTGTTTACAGAACAGTTTTTATGTCAAGATTATCATAATATTCAACTGACCTAGAAGGATTGCTAATGATCATCTGGTTGTTGCTCATTAGCAGATCAGCCATAGTGACAATTCGAAGAGCCTTGAAATTAGGTCAGAGAAGGTGAGCACCATTAATGCGATTTTCTGAAACTGTGGCACCATGCACATTTGTGCTCATGTGTTTTCACCTCATTTCGTCATTTTATATACAAGTGAGTGCAAGGGGCAATCATGGATCAAGATTTGTTCTTGGGTAAGTGTGAGTCTTGAGTTAGAAGCAAGATCATGGCCCAGTCCTTGAGTGTTTACTCCAAATAAACATGGCTGAGACCAAAGAAATGTTTATTGATTTTCAGAGGAGGACCCTTCTCTCTGCCCCTGCACCGTGTTTGATTAGGGGAGCAAATACAGATGCTATATGCAGATAGGCAAACCCACAGTTGTTCTTTATAAGGATTTTGTTGTTGGAAGTTTTGGTCTGCACACAATGGCTCCCTTAAAGGCATTTTCTTAGCGAGCTAATACTCTTCTTGAAATGTAGTTGTAATATAAACATAATATACAAGAATATATATAAGCTCCTCACAGCTCACAAGAATAACAGCAGGCTAGTAGTCGTCATAACTTCAGTATGGGCCCTTCTTAATTCTAAATAGGATGTCCCTAAAAAAAAATTAAGGGGAAAAAGAATTGAAAATATCCAGCCGTCAAATATTCATTAGAGAGAGGAGCAACATGCATATACAGTTCATGAGGAACTTAAAAAATAAATGGCAAAAATGTCATGGACAGACGAAGGAATATAAATCACAAAGAGCAGCCCAGAACATTATGGACAGCGTCAAAATCCACCAACAGCACCATAATGACCACAGATGATCAGCATACATCGTCATTTTTGTTGGTCTGATATTAAAAGTCCTCATCCAGACCTCTTGGTGCAAGAGTACCCTGTGAATGGATCCGAAACAGTTCAATGTCACCTCCTCCACAGGGGCATTTAAGAGCCTCAGTGCCAATGTATGTGATGAAAATATTTTATTCTTCTATTATTGAGTCTGTCCTTTTCTATTATATGATTATCTGGTTGGCAGTCTTAGTCTGAAAAATAGGAAAAGGTAAAAATCATCAAGATTCATCAAGTAAAATTACTGGTGCGACCCTTAATGACCTGCAGTACCTGAATGAGGTGAGACTTCAGGTCTGGACCTTCAACAACACAACAACAGAGTTTAAGATGCTTTCATCAGGGCTGAGTTTTAGTCTCCCCAAACGCAGCACTAATAGATATAGATGGTCCATTGTTCTATTTGTTATTGGCTTTTAAACAAACCATAAACTTCTATGATCGATGGGTCCTCTGCTGCGTTTGTGAATGATGTATTGTATTTGTGTTGGACAGTCTGTAAGCAAATTGCCCATCTGGGACATTAAAGTTTTACGCTACTCGACATCAACACCCCCTGATGTCCAACATCCAGGTTTATATCTGTTGTTGGAGACGTGTCAGTCACAGTTAATCCACAAGCGATGAATCATCGCATGCTTTCATGGAAGAGTCACTAATTCCAGCCTCACATTTCTACAGTTAAACCAAGCTCATCCTCTGACCCTAAAGTGGTGCGTAACGTAACTTTATATTCAAGGTTACAGAACGTGTTTTTATTTGCATAGAAAAACTAAGCATATCCATTACTGTTTGAAATATGCTTTCATTTGCGCTCTTTGACTAAAAGGAAAAGTGGCTTATTTCATCCCACTGTTCTCATAATGAGTATTCATGCTAATTCACAAAAAGCCATAAGTGCCTAAGTTAATGTGTGTTCTTTATCTTTTTCTCACACGAGGAGAAAGTCATTATTATTCTATTTTAGCTTGATGGACTACTCAAATAGTTTAGTGAAGCAAAGGTAATTTAGAGTGACACTCTGACCATATGAAACATCTTAATCCCATGTAAGCGCTGGAGAAAAGATAAAGGTGTGATCTTGTAAATTCTGTCTTGTACAAAAATGGTACCTATACTTCAGTAGCTCCAAACCACTGCATCTCCAGTCTAATCCCTGCCATCAGTTGAGAAAAAAACATGTTGATAACAGGTAGACTGTGACAGCCAAAGTGAAATTACCCCATCTCTTCCAATCTTCCATGATTGACAAATAGCTTTGGTGCCTCTCTGTGTGGGTTTAAACCACCAAACATGTTGCTTTTCTGTCTACAACCCAGTCATGATGTTACAACAGGTGTTGTCGCAGCTGATTGGAGTGTGGCCAGTACTGTAGCCTCTGTTGTATGATTTTCAGTGTGGATTTCCCTTTAAATGGCTGAGCTAAGGTGCCAGGATGCAGTCTTGTCTCCCAGGCGCAGGATTGGACGGGTCCAGCAGCCTTATTGAAAAGCTGACCTTTAACGCATCTTGAGACTAAAGGCTTTGCATACAAATGATGATCTATTTCCTCAGTCATCTGAACAGTCAGTCAGTGCCACAGCACGCCCCCGTTGGATGCTCCCGTAGCTGTGCAGAGCTCCACCATTTCTCCCTTGTGGTTTTTAATTTTCATGAGAAATGTGACGGAATAATTCAGTTTCAACCTTGTGTTTGACCAAGTTCTCTTTCATTGTCTTCCTCTTCACTTGTCTGCTGCTGTGAATAAGGTGACTATGAAAGTGGGGCGGATGCTAATTTGGGGTTATTTAATTAGTCATTATAAACAGTATGGTTTTGAAGCCAGTGCAATTTAATCACGTATGCAAATGCCTGGCCTATATTGAAAACATAATTATGCAGAGAGGGTATTTGGCAGATTTGTGCCACTCGCCTAAGAAATGATGCAACAGTGCCACCTACTGAGAATGAGCTGCATGTGCTCAATACATTCTGGGCCCCATGGAGGAATTGTGCTCTGTTCCTCTTTTTATTAAATAAATGTAGACTGAAATTTTGTCTTCAGACGCAAAATTATTAGAAACTTTCTCCCCTGAAACAATGCAGCACACTGATTAATGAAAATACAAGAGTTTTCTGTTTACAAAGTCTCATTATGGATTCTAAAGCAACATTCACGTTTTTGAGAGGATGTTTTAAAGATACAATAGTTGATTTTGTCTGCTAAATGTCGGAAATGCCCTTCAGAATCCATGTTATTTGTGTGCACACAACAGCTCAGTCAGCATTTGTGAAACTAGAAATCCTTCACATGTGAGATAGAGGATTTGGAAGATTTTAAATACGAGTCATACTTCATTAGAATGTAAACTGTCTTTATCTTCAAAACCTATAATCTTCCATCTACCCACTGTCCCATTTCTATCCCAGTGAAACCAAAGATTAGAGTTCCCCAGTTTCCAGCTTCAGCTGAGAGACTGACAAGTATTTACAAATCTGTCATGGGGAGCAGAAGATTTATTGGGTCATTATTGGGACAAATCTCTTGATGGCTGTCAAAGCTCTCGAACGTCTAACTTGAATAACTTTAAAGGCCTCAAATCCACAAAATACATCGAGAAGTTTTACTGGACCAACAGACACCATTTTTGTTTAAAATATTTATTTGTCCAGAAATGACAAAACCACTTCTAACTTTGAAATGTGTTTTACATTTATTAAGTCTTGGAAAAAAACAAATGTCTTACATGCAAAAAAAAAATGGTATATACACAATGCTTTTAACCAGAAAGGCACCAAAGACACATGAGCAGTTACTGCTTCCTGCTGGCTCCATGACAACTTAAAAAAAAAAAAAAAAATCACACAATGTGGATCAACTTGAGAAAATGTGAAGTAAATCCAAACATTATTAGCAACATAATTAGAGACTTTAGTTCTCTCTTACAATCTTTATTTGAATGGTTAAAAAGCCAATAAGACAATAGTGGTGTTGTGATAGCTAAAATATATATTATTTATTACATAAATACAATAGTCTTAATGTAGCACGCTCTGTGTGCATTATTTACTCCCTTTTGTGGCTACAGACTGTCCACTAGTGTGCAAGGGGAAAAGAACAACGTGAGAACATCCTGAATACAACGTACAACTTCTGTCAAACTTGAAAAGTTTATTTATAGAACATACACGTTCGTAATAAATTATTTTTAGTACAATTCTCAGGTTGTAACTATTAGAAAACAACAGCTATATCCTTGTTATTGCTTATAGTCTGAAAGAAATGGTGATATGGATGTGATTGTCTGAACACTGAAGTGTTTGTACGGTCGTGTGCATGACGAGAGAGCTGAAAGTGAAGCAATCTCCCCCAAACCTCACTCATCCCCTGGGGACATTCAAGACATCAAGTCCAACCATGAGCAAAGTGACGGTGCCATACATCTTCACAAGTGCTAGTAAATGAGAACTGCAATAGGTCATATGTTGTAGGTTGAGCAGTGGAGTGGACTGTCGTGGGTCAGTTTTCAAAAAAAGGTAAACAAGAATTACTGGTATTAACACTCAGTGTAATCATTGGCAGCAGCACTCATCTTCCTCGCCGTCTCTTCTTCTTCCTCTCACATTCAGAAGGTAATTCCTTATTAGGCAGTGGAACAAGGCAAGCACTCGTACCATGATGACCCATGCAACACTTTTTAACCGAAACCAAAAAATCATCTTAACATGATATCAAGAAGTAGAACAACCTTGTGGTTCAGGTGGCTTGGGTTACTGGGATTACAATAATGTAATGTAAGCCATGAGGAACATACTGTTAGCACCATTCCTCTGCCCATTTCAGGCACCTCTCTCAAGAAATCAAAGCAACTTATTTGGATCCCCTTCGGATACACCAGTTGTCCTGCCGATAGTGCTGTGGCTCCTTTTTGATTGGTCCCATTGGAAGAACTCTATACAGTTTGGCGAAGTGATCATTTCTTCTTCTCTTTTTTCTCTCGTCTGTCATTCGTTTAAGGAGATGGTGACATAAGATGTAGGTATGTATCCTTCATCCCCGTTGCTCCTACGGACACGGGTCCAGCCGTCACCTTTGTCCTCCTCTACCACGGCCAGCACCTCCCCCTCCTGCATAGCGATGGTACCTTCACTAGCACCTGAAAGAGACACAATGTTAGAGAGCATCACTTCGGAAGATGCATGCGAGACTACTTTGACATTGAGTCAGAACATAGAGCTCTGACAATTAACTGATTAGTTGCTTTAAGGGGAGGAAAAAGCTGATTCCAGCTTCTTACATGTGAATACTTTCTGGTTTCTTTACTCCTTTATAGCCACATTTGCACTGGACTAGTGTTCCCTGGGGACCTCTATTAATTTTGAGTAATTACAGAGCTTGTCTGTGATCTTAATCCCATGCAAATCTGCCTTGTCCATAATTACCTCTGCCAAGGAGGTTATGTTTACCTGTGCCTGTTTGACTGATTGTCTGTTGGTTTGTCAGCAGGATTACACAAAAAACACTGAATGGATTTCCATGAAACTTGGATGAAATTTGATGATGGCTCATAATACGCTTAACAGCTGTAGTGATGTTTAAAATGAGTCATTACAGAGAAAGTTTGGAGCAAAAAAAGGTTGTTATATTCAAGTAAAGCCACAAAGCATCTGTGCCCTGCTCCTTTTACATGTCGGAGAAATATTTTCTTCCTTAAGCATCACTCAGACACTGCCGAATAGTTTCTACAAAGTTATATTGCCAGACGCTACATGTAGTAATTGCTGATTAAAAGGCAAGCTACTTGAAATTTGAAAAATATGTTCATCCACAAATTGACATAAACTTAAAAATACACTCCCTGCATCTGTTACTGCTGAATGTCACCCAATAACCACTAGCTTTCACAGAAGTTGTGAAGAAAAAAAAAAAGAAAAACACTCCTCCAGCCATAAGTTCCTGACCTTGATAACATCATCAATATACCAGCAGTACTAGAGATACTTCACAAGTCACATTATAGGAAGGTCACTGATTTCCAGGGGGATCGCTGAAGTTGAGAGAAAACTGATCCCCTTTCATCATGACATTTGATCAAGGACAATTCTTCACACGTCCTAGCCAACAGACTGACTCGCTACACGCCTCATTATACACACTGTGCTCTTCAGGAATGGGGAGTAATGCAGGCAGCTGAAACAGCCTGTGACATACCAGGGAAGTTGTACATGGCTGTGCATTTCCCAATAGGAGCAGTTAGTTCCTCGTCCTCAAAGTCATCATCAAACTCAGCGTAGATGGCCTGGGAGGGATCGGGAGTGCTTTCATCGGAGTGAGCTCCGTCGGGGCTGCGAGAGAAAAACAAAGGTTTCCTGAGCAGAGCAGACAACACATCACTGCGCACAAAAACACACCGTCTATTGCTAGGATTTACCTGTGTACATCATGAGCTCCATTGTTGTTAAACGTGTGAGTTTTGTAGCGCAATGTGTCCCCTCGACCTCCTGCCTCAGCCAGCCAAGTCTACATAAGAGGGTCAAAAAGAAAAGGAGAGAAAACAGGTTAGAGTTTACGATGAGATGATGCATGTAAGGCAGACACACTTTGGAGTATTTGTATTCTTCAGTTAGACAGACATCGCGGTGTATCGTTAGAGGATTGTCTTACTTCATAGTATGTTTGAATTAACTTCTGAGGGTCTGGAACACCTTATAATGTTCAATGGTAACCTCATATAAACAACAGGGGGTCGGGATTACCTCATACTTGTTGAGCTCTCCTCTGAGCCGCTCTATATTCTGGGTTGTCTGGCTGATTTGGGATGCGAGACTAGCAGGGTCTCCCATTTGAGGATTTTTCTCATAAACATCTTTCATCTTCCCCAGGGCCTCGCTGAGGAGAGAAGAGAGAGCGGGAGAGGAACAAGGGAGGAAAGGGGAAAGTGACTTTCAGTAGAAATTGGTTCCCTGCAGAGCTCAGGGCTGAGTAAACAATACAAACACTTACACAGACACCGCAGAGCTCTACACACTCATGTGCACTGCATGAATATTATATCAGCACACCCACTTCTGACAGAGTAAGTTATTAATACGCAGAACGATACCCAGATAGACACACAAACACACACCTCTGATCCACTTCTTTTTGCAATTCTTTGCAAATTTCCTCTAGTTTCTGTTGTAACCTCTTCCTGCGCTGCTCTGGTGGAAGATGAGCGAAGTCCTCCGTCACCGCAGGCTGCAGGATTTTAGAGGAAGGGCGGGTTAACACTGAACTTTGTCTCACACTGAACAGTTTCATAACCACAGTAACCTTGGTGAGAGAAACGCCTCAGGAGGAACACCAAACCTGTGGTTGAGTTCAGCTGAAGTGACCATTTTTAACTGACAAAACATTACTTTTAAATCTTCTGTTACTCCTAGTTTACCTGTTGCTTGTATTAATATGTTCATCGATTCACTTTTTCTTATATCCCTTACAGTGTTGGTTTGATTAGAATGTATGCATTGATTAAGTCTATTGGTCTTATACACCATTTAATTTCTAGCCTATAGATTTTTTCTTGACTACTTTAATTACATGGATGTCACTGAAGAAATCAACTGATGGATTATTAATTATTCTGTTTATTTATGCAATACACATCCTTCACCTGTCACTATTTAGTGCCATTTGGGGGTAGATTGATTTAATGTATGCTCTTTGACAAATTGGTCCCAATTTAGCATCTGTGTTGAATTTTTCATTGAATGGATGATAACACTGTGAGACAGACATGTGATTCAAGTCATTTGGTCCAAGCCTCAAGCAAGTACCAAGTCATCTTTTTACTGAGGAATGTATGTCTTCTACTTTTTTCTACTGTTTGACTGTTGGAGAGCCGTAAGATGACATTGATGTTACTTAAGATGTATTGCTATTATCATAGTCAGTCTTTTTGTATCTTTATAATCTCCTTAAAACTATTTTTTGACCGATATACATTTAAGGTGATCATTAGTCTAATTAATCTCTGCAGTCATCTAATTGGATGAGAGGATGTAGACAGCTCCGACGTGTTGGTAATGAAGATTGGACAAACTTAAACATTGTAAATAAACATTTATTGGGCTGAAAGTAATGTAATGCCAGCTAATGTAACACAGTGAGCTGAACCCAAAGCCACCACCCACGGACCAACAAATAAAATGTTATATAATTACTTTATATTGAGTACAGTTTTCTTGAACTACAAGTTCAATAAATAAAATCTTGGATGGAAAAGGTGACCCAGGAAAGTGCCGAGATGATTAAAGCCATTTCAAAATTGGGCTCGGACTTGCTCAGATTGCTCTTGTGCTACCAAGCATTTCTCCCCTGTTCCACCACCAGGTGGCCACCTCTCTAATACAAACTCAAGAGGACAAAGCTTTTGCCACATAATATGATCTGTGTTCAGTTGGCTGAGCACGGAAACTCCAGCAGAGTTATGTGAAGGGAAAATTATTATTATAATGAGATTTTGTAATGGAGAGGTGGCCACTTTTGTGTCACACAAATGAGACCCCACACCAGCTTTGTTGTCCATATTACCGTGATCCTCTCTGGAGTAAACTTCTGAGGGAAGAAGAAACAGCGCGTTTGCAGACACATCTCATAATATCCTGAAAAGTGGTTCTTGCTTTTAACACTTAAAAAGATGTTTCTTACATGTATAAATATTAAAAATAGCAAGAAAGCCACTGTGAGCAGTAAGATCTATGCTACATGTTTAAGTACTGAAAAATGTTATTTATCTGAGGAATTCAGTCCGTCTTTCTGAAGCAGGGACAGGATGATGTGCAAGCCCTGATGAGAGGAGGTCTCCTGCCACCCAAACCTTTTCCTCTGGTGACTCACCGATCTCCTGAGCGTCCGGAAGGAAGATATTCTGGGTTTGACTGTCTTATTGATCTCCTTCAAACAGTACGACAGAGGGTCCCGGCCAAACTTGGGGGAAGGGGGTCCGTTAGCGGGCGAGGGGGCAGGGGGTGTGGAGAAAGGTGGGAGCGTGGAGGGAGAGAGCTGGGGTGGGGCGAGACCAAAGTACCAGCACCCGAGCATGAGGTATGCAGGCAGAGTATGGTGTACAGGATGGGGGGAGAGGAGGGAAGACAAAAACAACAAGGTGAAAAGGGAAAGAAAAAGACACCATCAGCACACCACAAAGCCAGGAAGACAACACTGGAGCAAACCCAGCACACGAGCCCAGACAGCATGAAAGCACAAACACACATCGGACTTTTTGGCTCGCATCAACACAAACATTAAAAATAAAGATACAAAAATAAGACAGCGAGAAACTCGTTCCCACACCAGTGCCACAGCAGCACAACACCTGCTGACAAACTCAAGCCATGTTGAAGGGTTGAGTGCGCCTCAGTG
Organism: Pagrus pagrus; assembly: GCF_965226575.1. Lineage (NCBI taxonomy): Eukaryota > Metazoa > Chordata > Actinopteri > Spariformes > Sparidae > Pagrus > Pagrus pagrus. The sequence continues at coordinate 26,476,411 of NC_140197.1, read as the reverse complement.
TGGAACTGGGGCAGACCAGAGGGACTAAACCAAGTCTGAAGATTATTTTTATTTTTTAATACCCTGGCTCTTTTTTCTATTTACCCATCATTGGTTATGAAAAGGGGTGGGCGATCTAGTAAATAAATCATAAATAATATCCTGGCCTATTTAATCACAATCGCATTCCACAATCTTAATCGCCTTAATCTTTAAAGCAGCTACAATGAACATTACATTTTGTGGCCCCTGTGGACAAGAGCACCATCACCGCCTAAGATATTGATCTGGCTGGTGTCTCCATTTGTTTTGGAAGCAAGTGAAAGAAAGGCTGCAGAATAAAGTAAGATTAATAACTGTAATATGACTGTGCTGAAACAAACTCAACTTTCTTTGGGTAACATTACCTTTCATACACCTATGTAATATATTACGTTATATATTATGTAATACTACAGCTAACAGATTTAGCTGTTCTATAGAACTAATTTTGTTGAGTAAAGCTAAAGTTGTGTCTTCATAATAATAAACAAACAGCAAAATATAGGTCGGTAGCAAGGTCAACATTAAAAAAATCACATTACAAGCCATCTGTTCTGCTGTCTTCTAGCATTATAGAAGTATTTATTGTTGTGCCATAAATTAATCCTCAGCACTCCATCATAAAACCAGTTTTTCATTTTAAGAATCCAGCCCAGTGACAACCATTACGAATAACTCAACTGAAATAGCCAATCTTCTCAATGTTGGTCTCATTTGCTTATGCAGGTCACACGGTGTTTTATAACCACTTAAAAACTCATTGTGTGACACTTATATACTACAATCTCTATGATTCACCTGAAAAGTAGATTGTAAACACCTTCCAGATTGACCTAGATCTAAAATTGTCAGGTTGCCCACCCCTTCTTTTTGATATTTTACTTCAGCCTCATTGTTGAGATACCATGACACTGCAAATGCACAAGTAAACAGCTAATTCAATGGGGCATCCAATCACGACCCACTTATCTAAATTACTTACTTGGAAATGGAAATGATAAATGTTGAACTTATTACCCAAATTGTTTGCTGTAAAACTTGACTGTATTGAAGAGCTACTGTTGGTAGACCAGCCACTAACATCACAATTCAACAATATAATTGATGGCTGGTGTCTACAGTGAACATGGTCAGTTCATAAATGACAAACTATGAAAAAAAGACTTTGCTTGAGACAAATATGCCAACCCAATCGTTAGGATTCTGTGTGAAAACTCATGTTCACAGTTCAACCTGTGCTATCTGTGTCTGACCTACATAGATAAAATACCAATTCATACATCAGTGCAGTTGTTATAAATAGCCTGCTTCATTACCACAGTTGTGCATATAGCCTAGATGTGTGGAGGCTTCATGAATGCCCTGTCTGACCTCTTGGAAAGAGGGTATCTTGAAAACATGCCTGAAGTGAACTGCAGTAACTGTGGGAAGGCAGGGGTGGGATCTATTAGCTAAATTACACAGGAGGAGGATGTCTTCTAGTCTTCAACAGTCTAAAAAGCCCTACAACAAGGTCCCTGGTGTGAATACTGAGAGCTGGAAGTACAGCACTGTTATTATGTGAACATCTACTGGGTAGGTGCTACTTTTCTCGAGAGTTATGGGAGTCTAAGTACAGGAGAGCAGTTAAGAATGGGAATGCTACAGGGCCAGACATAAACCAAAAGCTCAGTCAGGCCAGTATAGTCAGCCTCCTATTCATACTGCTACAGTTGTAATTGGGAGAGCATGACTGATGACACAGAGCAGTGTGCCACACACATACACAGAGCAGGAGGAGTGCACAGCAGAGCACAGCCAGTAAGACATGCAGAGAGAAGAGAGGCGCTGAACAAGCAAACACTGCAAGGAGGAGAGAAGGGACCATTTAGTGCTGAGACAGGAGGAGGGGGACCGTTAGCTGGTTAGTGGTCAGCTACTCACATCACCAGTTCAATTTTGGACCTCAGCAAAGAGTGTTCCTTTGAGATCCATGAGATTCTCAAGACCAAATACAATAATGTTAACATCCAAAGCATAAATATGAGGTTGGACGTGACCCAATTTTTCTGACCTGGCAAACCTGGTGTCATCCCGATTGTTTGCACAAAGATTTTATTGTGATGAGAGACATAATGCTATGTTCTGGCCAGTATAATGGAAGCAGTGTGTTTGTGGATGCCTGTAGAGGAAAATTCAATGTTGTTTGGGCCCCGTGCTGATGAAAGCACAAGCACAGCAGAATGCTGACTGCCAGTTGACCTATTGGAAACCACGCTGCTGAGAGAGGGAGGTGGTGTGGGCAGGAGGATGGGAGGGGGCAAGGTTTATTCACTCACAGCCAGGGACAGATTCATGCAAAGGACCTGTTCTAGAAGTGTTGGGGTGTGTGTGAGTTCATGTATAATACAACGAAAGAGGTTCATGCGTTACCATAGATGAGAAGGATGTGTATACGTGTGTGTGAGTGTGTGTATGTAGCAACAACCACAGATCCGTCATGAGTGCTCTCTGTAGAGGGGATTTCCTGGCTCTGACTGCTGGCTCTGCGGCTCTAACACTAACATTTCTGCACAAGGAACCACACACTGCCCACCTGCGTATTTTCATCTCTGCTGCGGTTGATCATGGAGGTGGTGCTAGTGTGTTCGTTTCTCTTTTAGTGTGAGGTCATGTTATCAGGCTAAATTAGCCTAACTTGCTCTGCGAGTGTGGCATGTCCTACCTTACTCCTTTTGCTGAAAAGCCAAAAGTTTTTGCTCCTGTTCTTTCCCAGCAGGTCCATGGGGCCTTTAGGCGTGCCCAGGCTGCTGTCGGATGAGGCTCTGTTGATGCCCTGACTGTAGTCCTCAAACTCCAAATCCCCGGGTCGCTCAAAGCCTGATTTGCTCTGCTCTATTACAACCATGGAGTCCTACATTAGATAAAATTATAGATAAGAGCAATCAATAGTTGTTTTCAAACAGATGTACAGTTAAATCAAGCGAGCTGCATATCAAAATCCATTTAGCATTTCTGCGACCAACTCACATTCCTCTCATTAACATTAGTGCCGGCTTTAGTAATGCCTTCCAGGCACTTGCCAATGATAGGCATCACATGCTTCTCTGTGTCTGAGAACAAGATGTATCCTTGCGCCAACTTCTGTACTCGCCTCTCATCCAGGTCCTGCAATTTCTAATAAACATACAACAGTTAACACAAACACAAAATAAATAAGTACATCTGCTCAGAGATACATTCTAATACATAGCCCAAAATATAGTTTGTATCTCTGGATCAAGCAAGACATTTAGTTATTTATGATTTTAAAGTATAGGCTATTAAAGTCCCCCTCCAGTCACAAACATGTTCTCGTTCCTACAGTTGATTGTTTGGAGCTTCACTGTGTAGAATGATGTACGTGCAGAGTTTGACACTGGAAGGCTGTTTTCACATTGATTGGTCAAAGTGTAAATTTTCAATGTGCTCACTGATAATCTGATTTTAAGAGACGGCCCTACGAGCATGATTTGTCACAAATAGTTTGGAAGCTGATCCTGGTCAAATATTCAGCACACGTACAGTAAGTGAGATGTGGAAACCTGAAACCTCCACGGCACATACGCTAAGAATAGAATTTACAGTGAAGTAGGAGACGTCTTGTGTCCAGCAGTTAAACTTGTTTAATGAAAAATATTCACATATTCATATTATTTGGAAATGTTAATGAGGGAGAGGGAATTTTTTGCCGCAACAACCATGTCATGTATGGCTTAATGTGTGTGAAGGGGCTCTTTAATGCTCTGATGAAAGTTTCAAACGTGAACAGGTGGACTTGAAGAGTTCATCCCCAGCTTTTGACTCAATAGGAGTGTGATTTTTGTTTTGTAAAAATCAAAAATGTCAGTGTTGATTAGCTACATGCAAATGTTCCATGGTGCATGTAAGATAAAAGGGCTACATATGACCTGAAGTTTAATCTCTAACTAACTAACATGATTATTTAGCATTACAATATACCACAAAAATCATCTATTATTTTAAAAGTCTTACAACAGTCTATCAATAATACAATATTTTGTCAAACTAATAGCAGCTACCTCTGTACCATACTATATGTCAAAAGCTCAAATACACACTGATGTCATGTTGCTATAGGTACTTCACTTACATTGAAAATGAGCGGCATATCATTAAAATAGAACTGGTTCTGCTCCTTGTTGTACTTCTGAAGCTGAGCAGCGTAGTCGTTCTTACACTCCTCCGCTACGTGCGCTCTCATATGAGCTTGCTGTTTGGCCTAAAACCACACACAGTGCAAACAGGTTAACCAAGTGCATCCGATTCTACTTTTCATAATGTATCATGGATCATGGTCAATGGTCCTTAAAATGTAGATTTTTTTTTCCCCCCTTTGTTACTTTTTCAACGTCCGCCTTTGTGGCATTGATGTCTTGATCAGTCTTCTCTGCATACTGTGCTGCACGCTCCGCTTCTCTCCATTCCCTCTCAAAGCGCTTTTTACTCTGGTGTGCAAAACGAAAAGAAAGATGAAGAGATAAAGACTGTTTTCAGTTCAGCTCAGTGAGGCCATTGCCTGAACGAAATATGAGGAGGTTCTACTATTTTGAGCAGAGCATTTTTCAATGTCTTTCTGAAAAAGATGGATACAGGAGGCTGGGGGCATTGGGACCAAATCATCTCCTATCATAACTAAAAAGATCTTGGATTGATGATGGGAGTCTAAAATGGGGAACTCAATTCAACTCAATCTGTTTTTAAACAAATATATACACCTGACCAACCACACTCAATGTGCAGCCATTTCCTTACAGGGAATTTATCGCCCTTCTCTCATAACGAACCCAACACAAAACATCTAACAGCTTTGACTAGCACAATACATAATGTAATCCTAAAACATCAAGAATGACAGACACCTCCTTTAGACTTACACTGTCGAGCTGCTTGTAGGTGCTCTCCAAACTCTGCTGGGCCTTCTTGGCCTCCATCAGATACTGCAGACATTCATAAAAATAGACGGAGTGAGAGGAGGGCAGGCGGGTCAGATGACACAGACAGAGACAGCCATGTGCAGGGGCAGACACAGAATAAACAATGACCTCCAAAAGCCACAAAACATAACAGACAAGAAAACAAATACCAGTGTGTCTTGCATGAGACATCACGTCTGCAGTGAGAGCCTGTACACGGCTGCAGTGTTCTGCAATCCAGTGGGACATAGCCAATGCATTCCTCATTGAGAAATAGCACACCACCGCTCAGACCGTACCTCCCCCTGGAGACACTAAGTAAGGCTTCCTTCCTGCCCAAACAGTGAGATCTCCACTCCTCCTTTAAATCTCCCTCTGTTCTCCTCCCACCTTGCAGGCAAATACGAGTATATACATGCTAGAGTTGCAACAGTTAGTTGATTACTGGACTATGATAGGTGACCAATCATTTAAGTCAACTATCAAGTAAATGCAAGACATTTGAAGGATCCAGGTTCTAAAACCGAGAGAATGTTGCTTTTCTCGGTTTTACATTATAATACATGGATTATTATTGGATTTTGAACAGTTAATAGGAGAAAACCTTGCATTTATCTACATAAAAGTTCTCCCTTTTCTTTACCTTTATTTCTTGTTCTTGGCTGTTATGTTTAAACCAGAGTCAAATTCCTTGTATGTCTCTACATACCTTTCCAATAAAGCTGATTCTTAATCGGATTTGATGAAGTCACTTTAGGCAAAAGGATATTGGGATTGTCATTCTTTCTCACTGTTTTCCAATGTTCTACGTTTTAGGGAGCTTGAAGTGGGATCAAGTAAACAGTTAAACTACTTACACTGTAGCAAATTAAAGCAGAAATGGCCCAAAACCCCATTACAACATAGTTAACAAGCTACAGATGAAGGTGTATTAAAGGGCAGACAAGTAGGCTGTGGGAAAACTTTAACAAGTTGCCTTTTAAGGAGCCTGAACGCTGTGTTTGAAGCAAAACGACTTGTCTCAAACATACCATTTTACCTGTGGAAACATGCCAATTTCAATATATTTTGGTCCAAAGATGGACTACAACCAGTATGACACAATGCACCACTGATCCGTTCCATGTCAAGCTCACCGTCTTTCGTTCCTGCTTGAGTTCTTGCAGGTACTTGGTGAGGTCGATGCAAATGCTCATCATCATGTTCTCTGCAATTAGCTCCCTCTGCCCAGCGTAGTCGTTCATCTCATTTAGGATTTCCAAAAAAGACTGGTAGCTGGAAAACCTACCATTTAAGAGGTGGAGAAAGGAAAGGGTGGAGAGATGAGAACACAGTGATGGGACCCACTGATAAGATGATACATACACAGGCTCAAAGAGCAGGCAGCAGTGGGCCAAGTCATAATGAGAAGCTCATGACTTCCTTATTCCTGCTTCCTTCTTGGGGCATTTACATGGTTCCAACCGCGGCCCCACACTGCAACACCACTGACACTAATGACAAATAATTCCTGTTAGTTTGAAACAGGATATTATTCAAAGGGCAGTTTTATTTGTGACCCAGTAAGCACAATTTTAGCTGACACTGTATTGCAGCTAAAATGTCATTCTTTAAAAGCTGTAATTTAAAAGAAATATAAGGGGCTTCATAACCTCTAACTGCTGACCACTATACTCATTGCTGTGGCTAGCTGCCATTAGCAAGTAGCTCTATTAGCTGTGCAGCTAACTGGCCCCAATCACTAACAGGAGTCTGCCTAGACCACAACCTCGAATCACGGGGGGAAGTCACCACAGCCAATGGGGCTCAGTGTAACTGCTGCCTCCCAGTAAACGCAGCTTACTGGGACCAGACATGGCATCTGAGACCAGCAGATGTTGGTTTGATGTTAGGGATTCAGTAGACCCTAACAAGGACTATGAACTCGGGCATGGGAGGACAGGGTGGGAGAGGAGCAAGAGGGAGTCAGGCAACAGCAGTGGGCGAAAACGGCATGTAAAGCCGTAATGTTTTCACATTTTACTCAGTGAATTGAGGATTTATTTTGATCAAACCAGAGGCAATCGTTGAAAGACAAAACAAGACTGTTTTTGTGACTTTATTTTGTTTACGTCGAGTTTAAGTGAAGGGTGTTTTTACGATGAGTTAATGAGGCAATTAAGCTTGTCTTAGTTCAGTAAAAGACTGAATTCAGATGGAAAATTCAATAACCTACAAGTTCTCTTTGAAGAAAGGCTTTGCAACAAAACCCACAATAGCTCACCTGCACTCTGGTTCATCTTTGCTGCTTCGTTTTAGGTTATATTTCTTGGAAAGGTTCCTGTGGACAGTGAAAGTGCATCAAAACAAATGGTTAGACAAAGAAAAAAATGGAGTTAAAGAAAGCTTGCTAAATTAAAAACTATTCTTATGCAACCACTGACTGTTTTATTCAATTGGATTAAAAACATCAGTCCACTATGAACTTATGTAAATAGCCATTCTTCCTCCTTTTACTCTCCTTCTGACCACATCCTGTCTATCATGTGCCAGTCTGCTCCCACTTCCTCTCCTCTGTAGCAAAGCTCAGCACTCCACCAGATGTGGGGCCTGCCGAGTGGGACACAACTGGGAGAGGGAGCACCATGGATGAAGAGAGAAAGAGGGAGAGAGCGAGCACACTGCAGCTGGAGAATGAGGCCAGTGTTTCAGAAACAAGTTAGATTCTGTCCCAAAGTAGTCATAAGACCCCACAAACACTCTTTCAACATGCAAACACACACACACACAAGCTGACACAAGCTGTGTTGGGCATTTCAGGCAGACAGTGCTGGAGAACAATGACAAAAAAGCGAGGCCTACCTCAGTTGTTTGGCATAGTTTTGCTCAATCTCTGTCCTCTCCTTCACAAATTTCACATACTTCTCCACCAGCTCCAGGCCAGACTGTGTATGCTTCTCAATTGTGTCATACTGGTCCTGGAGAAAGGAGCATGAGAGACAAATAAGGAAAAGATATTAAGCCAACACTCTGCAGGAAATGGAACACGTGTTAACTCCTGGGTAATAACTCGGATTCTCCTCTGGTTGAATCGGAGGTCATCTGAATTAATCTTGAACTGAGGGTAATAATCTAAGCACATCGACTTTTGTTCCTGCACGTTGGATTCCACGAATGCTCTCCACATGTGTGCGAAATCCTGGCAATGGTCTCTAAACTTCCGGCTAGCTTTAAATCACAGGGCACCCATGTTGTTTAAAGGACACAGGGTCATAACAGGGGTCGCAGGCAGGAAAAGGAGGTGCTCTTCTGATGCATATCCTGTGTGGAGTGAAATGTTTCAGAATAGTAATCTTGAGAGCAGTGAATTCTATTAAATGAGCTTCACAGAGTCCTTATTAATGTAGCTCTTTGACCCATTTCATTCCTAGTTTCAAAGTTGAAATCCCCTGGCACAGCACAACTAAATTTGCTGACTTTTCCTTTTGATATTCTAGAGTATGAAGGAGGTGTATCATGTTCCTCTTTTGTGCCTTATTTGGCAGAACACTTCTTGACACCTTCAAGCTCAGACAAGTCTGTTAAAAGAGAGATGATATCCAAGCCAATCTTCTCCTCTCTCACTCTACAATCAAAACAATTCCCCCAAGCTTTTTCTCTACTGCTGACTTTGGTATTGAGGAGGGGGCGCGTTGAAAGAGGATTCCTGACGAGTTGGGCCACGTTCTTCTGTACCCTTCCTGCCCCTCAGGTAAAACAAAAGAGACAGACCCCCAAATGAATGAGACCACGTTAAGCCTAATCACAGAACGAGGTTAAAGACGGAGGCCTGCAATCCATCACCGCAACAACATCTAGCCAATAGGCGGTGTTAGGGGTTTAATTGAGCATCATTAATTACAGGAGCAAAAGTAATGATGGTCAATACAGACAAATTGCAACTACAGATTTTCCAATTTCCTAAGTTGCTTGTGTTAACAACGGATTTTCTTCTTAGTCGTGGAAAATAATTGCCCTGTGTTTGACTTACAAGTGGAAATCATAGAGGATCGTATAGTGTAATAGTAGTAACACAACCAAGTGGCTTGAATGTAGCCTTCTCAAAGTGTGAAAAGTGAGTTTATTCATTTATGAATCATTTACAGATGAGCAGTAGTTGTCTGCATCCAGTAAAACATCACCACATCAACAGAAGGCTAAGCCTGAAATGTTCTATAATGTAGCGGCCAAGCCTGAACAACTGGAGAGTAAAGTTATACCATGTGGAAGTGCAGTTACAGATTAATGGTCAAACTTTGCATCAGGGTACCTGGGGAGGCTGAAACCTCTGATTTTTAAGGTCTTAATTATAGATTGCCAATTGCATGACTGAGATGAGTTTATGCATTATATTATGGAAAGGTTTTGATAGCAGAAAGGGAAAGTTTTACATCACACACATCTATTGATACAGGTGTTTTGCATAGATGAGTCTATTATTTGCATATTCACTTTCTGGACCGCTGATCACTCTGAGGCAGTGTATGAAAAATAGGTCAACAACTACTGTGAAGATTAATTGCAGGATCACAAAACTGTTGGGCAAGCTGTTGTGGGTGTAGCATCTTTGTAGGTTAGATATTGGGGACGTCCCCAAACTGGTATTTTGACTGCCACACTAAGTGATCGCAGGAAAATTCAACCGATACTGACACTTCCATATACAAGACACCCACGTAATGCATAACTAATGATGTCAACTAGACTTAGTCAGGTAAGATATGCAAGACAATTGAACACTTCTGCATTAATGTAAGAAATGCACTGCATCACAGCTGTCCTTCGTGTCAAAGTCAAATCATCATAGCTATAATAAACAGATGTTTTTGGGACTGTCAGTCAATGTCCTGTCACCTTTTCTCTAAAAATTGTAAGAGTCATATCTATAAAAGCATGATTTAAGTCTTTATATTTATACCATGTCCAAGCACTTATGCTGTCAGCAATGTTGTGCCCCAGTGTGGTGGCAAAGCAACTGTTTTTCACCCGTTGTTGAGTCTACAGCGTCACAGCAGGGAAAAGAGAACACATTTACTGAACTGTTGTCCCGCAGCTTCTTGCTCTAATCGCATAATAACATTTTTAAAAACCTTTCCCAGGATTATGAAAGACTGAATTAGCCAAGTGAATGGAGCCTGACTATTTTCCCCAGAATAATATATTTTGTTTTGTTTGCGGTTTGATGACAAATTGTGAAACTGTTGGGAGTATTATTGACTTTACAAGAATGTTATCAGGCTACACATGGTGTATCTGTCACTTATCAAATGCATCACTCCTACAGTAGTCTCGGGGAAAAGGGAACACTAACTTCAAAACAATCAGTTTGTTTTGAGAAACTGACCTGAGCAGCAACTAACGACACAGCTGAAGGGACTTCAGCCCAGCTCTTCACTCACTGTGTGTGAAAACAAACACTTGCATGATGACGTGCATGATTAGTCAACTAGTTGGTTAAACTTATTGTATTATCTTTTAGATGTCCACGTTTAAATTACATATTGACATATTTTGCACTGAAATGCCACGTCTTTCTCATCAATGGTTGTTTTATAAAAAACAACATCCATTGCTAGCGCTGGTTAACTGTTGCGTCAAAGCGGTTTTCACAGACTTGCTATGCATTTGTGTTCACCAAATAATAATCAGAATTTTTTGTTACATTGAATTTTGTTTCGAATAATTGGTTAGTGAGTTGTTGTCATGTTTGTATGATAATGTGCAGAGTTCATAATGCACAGTGAAAAGTGAGACACAAATACTTTTAATTTTAATTTAATATTTTGGACAATAGATTAAATTGTCATCAACTTTTACTGTTTTCTGAGCGTTTTCTTACATGTTGGTCGTATGTTGACATTTTCCTAACATGATCATCAGGTTCAGTGAGTGTAGCATTGCTGTAAATGAGCCTTGAATGCACTCTAAACTATGTGTCATTTTACAAATGGCAGAAAAATAGCATCTGATCATCTCTGTTAATTAACTGTGACTGCTTGATTCAAAACATAAGTGCCGCGATTAGATGAAAAGCTAAACTCATTAAAACTGTCTTAAAATGCATCAAACTAGCCTGCAAGGCCATAATCATTGTCTCGTCAAACACCAGCGACTGTCAAGCTACTGCAATTTATAACCATCCACAGCCACAGTGAAAATTATCTTTATAGGCCCCTGTAGACTGGGTTTGTTCTGAACTGATTTTCATAAATCATAAAGTGTTTGGATGTGAAACAGCTCCTGACAACCTTTATATAGTTGTGCATCTAATTGATCGGCAAATGTTTCTGGATCGAATCCTGACTATTATTACGTCTCCGGCCCTCCTTCTACGCCTTCACATATATAATTTAGATATTTTGAGCCACTTTTATGTATTGTAACACATTCCTGAGGAACATTCAGTGGCATCTCTCTCTTCTCCGCTCATTTCACTATTTTGATTGGTAAACTAGATATTGTAGATCTGCCCTGGTAATTATAGAACTTCCAAACAAGGACAGCCATAACCCATTTTAACGGCACAGATTTAGGCTAGGAGGTGCAATAAAACACTGACAGGCTGCGTCATGTTTCAAAACTGAAGTCTAAAAAGGGTCTTATCTAACCCTAGCGAGCATCCTTTGTGTGTTTGTTACACTTCATCTTCCAATACTTCCAGTAATACCACAGAGAAAACTGGCAATAGGCGAATACCACATAATTTCTAAAAGGAGTCACACTGAGAGTCACCAACCTACAAGGCTTGGGTGGATGTTTCAGCCTTGAGTCAGCCTGTCTTGTAGAAAATTAGTGCCCTGGCACAGCCAGACCTGCCACACTGTAGTTCTAAGGGGTTGGCCTGGTAGCACTCACTATCACTGCTAATGCCTAGACACACTGATCTTGCACACTGCAAACTTGTGCCTTAAAATAGCCATTGGATTAACGACAATCAGGGGACAGATGCCATAGAGCTGACTTGGCCCAGGGGATGACTCTCCAACCAAACATTAACACAACCAATTATGCCTGCAGGGCTTTGTTTAGTCAGACAGGTGAGGCCAAATAAACACTGTTCAAAAACTTTTTTAACTTTGAATGAAATGATTGGTATTTCATGTTGACAAAAGAAAGAATACGGGCTTTGTGTGGAGAGTTTCCTCTACAACCAGTGAATCAACTTCAGGAAAGACTCCTCTGCAGCAATAGAGCCTCTGATTAATACTGGGGTGCGGATGTTTCTCTGACTCAATCAAAGTAGGGCAAAACTAATTAGGCTGTTGCACCAGCACGTAGGATGGAAAAGGGACCGGGGAAGAGGCCCAGGGGGAGACTCTGTAATGAGGTCACAACCTCCCTATCCTCATCCTTGCGGTGCTCCATTTTACATATTCAGGTTCCCCGAGAATGTGCAGGAGTGGGTGTTTGCAAATGTGTGGCCTGAAACTGTGGCAGTCACCAAGGTAACATGTTGTTGTTACATGGTGGGATTTTTTTCAATAGGGTTTGTTTAGAGTCTGGATTGTGTCACCACTGTTAACATTACCTCCAGGAAGTAGCTTACAGTTAAAAGGCTGTAGCATCTTTCTTTGTTGTGACCTAGAAAACAGCTCATTTTAAAGACTACATTGGTCAACTGAGTCTAATAAAAAAAAAAAAAATGTCTGAAGAGATAATCAATTAATCAGTTTGAGTAATTTTTAAGAACTAAAAGTCAAAATTCTCTGATTCTAGCTTCTTAAGTGTGAATATTTTCTGGTTTCTCTTCTCCTCTAGGACAGCAAACTGAATATCTTTGAGCTGTGGACAAAACGAGTAACCTTGAAACGAAAGTGATCGAACGTCTTCAACTTTTTCTGACATTTGATAGACCAAATAACTAACTGATTAATCAAGGAAATGATCGACTGCAGTTATTTCAATTTATACAAGCAAGCAAGCAATCAATCCAACAGTTAAACCTGCCAAATGTAATTGGAAAATCAAGATCTCTTGAAATCAGTGCACTGTTTGCTCATCAGTGATGAAGCTTGTTGTCAAGGCGGATGACAGCATTTTATTTCATCTCTATGGAAGCAAGGAGTGCCAGACTGTAAACAGTGATACATCCCACTGGGCACAACCCACCTCAGCACACTTACAACACCTCTGTTTATGCAGAATAAATTATAATCTGACACTATTCACAGCCTGAAATCAAATGTTATTGCTAAGAGAAGGTGGTATTAAGCTTTTCCAGTCATCCAAGTTGTCGAGCACTTTTTAATATGATTGATTAGATTATTATCTAAGTGTGTGATTTCTGTCTGAAACCAGGGGAACTAATTCTGATGTATTTTACAGCCTCGTGTATTGTAGATGCTTCACTACACAACGTTATATATACGATCACAACAAAAGCCAAACGTCAAATCGTCGAAAATTAACTGTATCTGCGCTTCACTTAACAACAAGAGCAACATGTTGGCAGTGAGCTCCAGCTAGCCCACTTTTTGCTCCAACTAATTAACGCAAAAAGAGCACCGTCCGAAAATGGAAACACGTTCCTGAATGCACCACACAAGGCTGCAGCTACAGCGGCAACGCTTCACCGCCGCTTCTTCGTCTTCAGACATGTAATCAGCGTTACCCGACTTGTCTCAACGCTATCTAAGAAAATCGCATTACAGCCATCCTGATTTCTTAAGCTGTCGCTGCTGTGGAGGACTCACCCAAAGCTCCGTGCCCCAGTCCATGTTCAGCTTGTCGGCCAAGCTGTGTGACTATCCCGAATACAAAGAACTTCTCCAAAGTTATCCCAGCGGCTCGGAGGGAGGACGGCCCCAGCAAGCAGCTCTAATCCCGAGGTGATAAATCAGTCGTAACCACGACGCACTCCGGGGTTTGGTTCCTTCAACAAATAATGTAAACTAGTATCATAATTGGCTAATTAACTCGGGCTGGCAGTCGCTAGTTTGTCCAAATATTTTTCATAGCGAAGGAAAGAGGGATAAACTAGCTTTCATATCCGCGTCACTCCCAAATCCTAAATCTTAAAGGGGCCGTGCACTGAACCGCCGAGGACTGACCACAGGACCGAGCTGCATCCTCACAGCCAGAGCTCTGTCAGATGGTAGCTCTTCTTTCAAGTGTCCATGCGTGAGTAAGGTCTTTTAATGCACTTCACCATCAATTATCACACTTTACAAACTGATGCTGTGACACGCTGACTGATGCTGGGACGCAAACACAGTGATTCAATAAAGAGTTTACTGACAAGTAATTTTAAGTGATTTCTTTAATCCTGGATTATTTATTTGAAAGTATCCAATTAGTAATCAGACATGGCAGTCACCCCTGTCCTGTGTTTTTCCAGTGTCTTATGTATCTGTACAATAATGTCATAAAAGGCCTAACCCATTTAATATTTCTTTGATTTTTTGCCTTATTTCAAGAGGATTACAATGCAAAAGAGTATTTTAAGTAAAAAATGTGAAGCCTTGAAAAGATAATCATACAGTGAGTGATGAACGTGACTTATTAAAACAAGCTATTGTGCAACTTTAAAACTTTTTTTTTTCTTTAAAGATAAAAGCTAGGTGACAACATAAAAAAAATATACATGCTTCATCAGACAAGTGCTAAAATTGCCTCCCCTTCATAACAATTTTTAAAAAGAACAAAAAATGAGGCATTTTTTAGGTCATACCAGGATACATACAATTTATACAGGCCATTCTTGCTATGCAACAAAAATGGCATATTTGATGTTTTCAGTCCCCAGGCTGGTTCAATCTATTCAGCATGAAATAACAGTCCTACGCTGTCACCCCATTAGACTTAGAAGTCAAAGGGATATCTGATCTGGGAACAAAATTATATTGTCCATGTTTTTTCTGGCGGGAGCGAGCAACAAGGATGATGATGACGATGATGCTGATGATCAGGAGAATTATCAACACCCAAATGACCACTGAGGGGATTCCTCTGGATTTATCTGTGAGAAAAACAAGATAAAACAACAGAAAATTAAAGTGTACCTCTCACTTATTGATGCCATAAATGTTTGTTTATTTCTGCAACCTATATAAACATCAACAGCCATTACTACTTCAAAAAGTGCTCTGCACATAGTCAATGCTGATACCTTTCACTACCAGTGTGACCTCTCTTGTCACTCTCCCAACATCATTCGTGGCAACACAGTTGTAAACACGAGCATTGGTAGACGTGGCTTTTGTGATAATGACGTTCCTCTGGCGCCGCCCAGTGGTCTCCACATTCGGCATAGCTGCGTAGTTCCACTGGATATCAGGGGCAGGATTTCCCTCAGCACTGCAGGGTAAAGTCACATTCTCACCCCTGACCACCTCCTTAACCTCCTGAAGGTTATCTCCCTCCTTGAACACAGGGGCGTCTGAAAAGAAGAGGACGAGATCTGAGATGAAGAAACTGCAAACCTGTATTCACCATCAGCAAATGATAATGAAAACAAGAAAGAATGTGAATCTAAACAATAAAACTTACACAAAACATCCAGATATAATGTGTGTGTGGCTGTTCCATGTTTGTTTTTTGCTCTAAGTGAGTAATTTCCACTATCATGCTTTGTCCAGCGCCGTGGGGTTGGCATTTCTTTTCCATCTTTCGACCAGGTGATGACAGGTCGTGGCAGTCCCTCTGGTTCACACGGAGTTTGGGAGTTAACACCCTCTTTAACCTCATAGCGATCATTGCAGGCGAATGAAGGGCTGTCTGTGAACATTGTATCAAAAGCACTTTTCAGAATTAATAATGGAAAATTATATAGGCTAAAATTTATAAACACTTTGGTGCAGTTCATGTCGAAATCATGGAAAATGTTTATATCATAATGAAACTTCAAGCAAGTCTCCACTCACATTCGATTGTGATGTTGATAGAAAAGCTGCTGCTCCCAAAGCTACTTTTTACTAGAGCTGTGTACTCTCCTGAGTGTTTCCTGTTGAGCAGCTCATCTGCTTTGATCTTTTCTCCCTGATAGGACCACTGAGTCGTGGGTTGAGGGTTCCCATCAGCTTTACAGGGCAACTTGTCCAGACTGAACTGACCCTCCACATCAGTGTGAGTGCTTGAACAACCTTCGATCAGTGGCTTATCTACAATTAAACATCAGCATACATTAATCAAAAGTGTATCTTAGTGATGGGGTGTTTAACAAGTAAAATAATACAATTATAAATAGATAAGTGGAAAACTCACAGTACACATCAGCAGTATAAGGCAGTGAAGTTGTAGTAGGGATGGGCTCTGGTCCATGTGGTCCAAGATGCAGCTCAGCTTTACATTTGAAAACCGCTCTGTGGTGATGTCTGTCAACAGTGACTCTCAAGGAAGAGGACTTTATGACCGGGGTCACAGTGGTTTCCGTAAACATTTCTGTGTGAATGGTTTCATTGTCTCGGGACCAAATCACTTTGAGGTGCTGCACGGGAGCCACATTGATGATGTCGCAAACCAACGAGTACTCTCTTCCCTCCTCCATCGGGCCATCATTCATGGCAGAGAGTAATACTTTGTCTGGAGTCTCTGTGAATAAAGCAAGGGAAAATAATTGTAGGATAAAACAAATATAACGATATCCCTGCAACTGTAACCACAATTGGACAAGGAACATGCATACACAAATGCAGCATTAAAGGGGCTCTGTGGAACTGCTGTGTTGTGCTGGAAGACGGTTGTTAGTTTATGTTAGAGGACTTAATTTCAAGATTAACGTTAACTACTGCTTCTCTGTTAGCAGCAGCATCAAACAACTTAAACATATCATCCACAGGCTTGTATCGGCAACCGAGAGAGTCTCATTTTACGTTACAATCCGCTCACATATGGCCCACAAAAAGTGATTTACACTATCATATCTTCCATAATTTCCTTTGCTTGTAATATGGCACTGTTAAAGAACTATAAAGTGTTTCTGTTATCGGTAAACATTTCTTTACATCATCGTGTCAAACATTTTATAGGATAATCCCCTTCACATGAACACATTAGTAGTACTCACTATAAACAGTGACGTCTGGTTCCACAATGCACTGCGCGCCATTCTTCGGAGTCATGAAGCACTGAGGCTTAATGTCCCACATTTCCAGTTTCTCAACTGTCCAGGTGAGAGAAGACTGTCTTTCATACCCTGTGCCTCCAACTGCAGCCTCCCATCCCATTCCCAAAAAATCTGTGTTTGATGCTATGCTGCAGTTAACTGAAACTGGATCTCCATATCTCACCACGACTTCAGCAGGCGTCAATATCAGGGGGCAACCTGTCGAGTGAAAACATGCGTATTAAATCAGAGCTTCATTTTGGTGCATGATTGAAATTACTGTAAACTAATGTGAAGGATGTATACCTCTTTCTGCTGGTGCCTCAGGGCTATTCATGGGTGCACTGTTTTTCCTTGACATCACGCGAACCTGGAATTGCTTAGTTATTTTGCCCAAGTGATTGGCAGCTGTGCATCTGTAGGTTGCGTTGGTTGTTACTTGAGTGAGGGTCAGATTTGTCGTGCTCGGCGAGATATTCTCTCCAGTAATGGTCCAGTTAAAGACAGGAGGAGGGTTCCCACTAGCTTCACAGGTCAGGGTGACATCTTCACCCTCTTCCACGGTGACTAAAGCTGGTTTGAGGACGAACTCGGGAGCATCTGATGAAGCAAATATGGGGTTTTTTAGAAGAGGTTATAGACTTTACTGCACTCTTGTGACTTAGATTACAAAGGCATGTCACTTAGAGTTTCAACGTGTAAGCCTGATTTGTAGTTCATGGTATGCTGTCATGTTTTCAGTAAAATAAATATAATTTTGCTGTAGAAAAGTCATGCTACAAATTATCATCAATATTCTTCATTTAAAGCTACTACAAGAAACTTTGACTTATAGTTGATTCCTCGGGGCCCCTTTGGACAAAAGATGACGAGGTTGAAGCAAAGTAAACTTCAGAGCAGCTTCTTTCCTAAGGCTGTGAGACCCCTCAATTCATCCTGGGCACTACGCCATTAAAAATAGTTTTAATCTTATGATTTATCTAACTTGCATAAGTCTCAATCCGACTTGGTGTCAGGCACAAAGAAAACCTTTAATAACTGTTGCGAAATAGCCAAGCTTCTCATTAATGGTGTCATTATCTTAAATAATTCATATAAAGGCAGAATTATTAAACTGAGACTGTTTCATAACCAGCTAAAAGTTCCTTGTAGTACATTAAATGTGGTGGGATATTCTCTTGAGATCTTGTTTTAGGATCTGAAAAAGTACAACTATACATAACCTTCATATTCACTTTCAACAAAGCAACATACAAAATATTTTTGTAATTCTGAACAATGAAACTTATTATATCATAATGAAATATAAACTCAAGCAAGTCTGCACTCACATACTATACATTAATCAGACATTTATACTAGTGCTGGGGTTTAGCAACTTAAATATTAGAGCAATAATAGATGAGTGGAAAAACTCACAGTGAACATCAGCAGGATAAGGTGCTGACTTATAGACTTGCTGTGGGCCTTCTGGTCCAAGATCCAGCTCAGCCTCGCATCTGAAAACTGCTCCGTTGTCATGTCTCTCAACATTGATTGTGAAAGTAGAGATCACACTGACCGGGGTCACACTGGCTTTCGTAAACTTTTCTGTGTAAATTGTTTCATTGTCTCGGTACCAAATCACTGTGAGGTTCTGCACGGGAGCCACATTGTTGATGTCACAACTCAGCAGGCGCTTTGTGCCCTCCACCATCGGGCCATCATCCAAGGCAGAGAGTGACACGTTATCTGGAGTCTCTGTGAATAAAGCAAGGGAATATAACTAGTAGGGGATAAAAACAAATGTAATGATATTCCTAAAACTGTAACATTTGTAAATATATGTGTGTGTGTGTGTGTGTGTGTGTGTGTGTGTGTGTGTGTGTGTGTGTGTGTGTGTGTAAACAAATGTAGTATTTTTTGCTTTATTTTTTTTTAATTCTATTTATTATTGCTTTATTTTATTTTTTTTGCTTTAAAATTTTGCTAAATACCAAAGCCAGACATGTGACTCAAGTCAATCCCAAATATTATTTTTTGGGCAAGTCAAGTCCGGTTTTCCACACCGAAGAAACTTCAGTCATACCTGCAGTATCCCGTCTATTGTAAAGAGAAAGGTAAGGTATTGGTACTTGTCAAATAATGATATTATCGTCAAATTTGTTTCACCTGTTCAAAAAGTATGACAAAGAAATTTAATTTTTTTAATTGAGATTAGGAAAATAAATGTAATGAGCCAGAAGCTCGAGCTCTCTTGTAAATCACTTTTAAAGAGTGTATACTGACAAACAAGCTACAAGAACTAAAATAAACAGAGAAGTCATTTGAGTCATCATGGTCCTCACAAGTCAGGTCACCAGTCTTTAACTTCCAAGTCCAAGTCGAGTCTCAAGTCATTCATTTTCTGTCAAGTCATCAAAACAAACATCAGTGACTCACGTCCACATGTCTGACCCGAGTCCATTTCATTTCCAAACAAAGCTGTTTTATACTTTCATATCTCCCATATTTACTTTGCTTTTGATGTGGCAAAAAGCTACATTAGATGATGGCCTTTGTTTTGTTTAAGGTGTTTTGTTACATGACATTTTATTAATCTGAAGATACACTTACTGTATATGGTGATTCCAAGGTCTTTGCTGCATTCCAGAGTCTCATTCAGCTTTACTCTGCACTCAGCCCTTACATCCCAGTCTGACAGTGGCAATAACCCAGAGACAAAACTCTCACCATTGCTAATATTCTGGTTTGTGTTTCCAAGTTTCAAGTCCAACCCCTCATGATACTCTTCTTTGCTTGAGCAGTTTACAAAGACTGTGCCTCCATATTCTCCTATAACCTCAGCAGGATGCAGGATGACAGGGTTGATGGCATCGGGGCACGAACCGTCTGCATCTGTTGATAAACACATTTTATTTATATTGGAGTTGGAGTGAACGTTACTGCACTCTCTTGATGCAGATATTTAATGCATGGCAGTTATAGTTTTAAAAAAGAACCCTAAAGTCATACTTGAGTAAAGATATGGTGTTAAAATATTACTTTGGCAAAAGTGAAAGTCATCCATATGAATAGTACATCAGTACAAGTCTTAAGATATATGATATTAATTGTACTTAAGTATCAAAAACACAAGTAAAAGTTAATTATATATATATTTACAAGTATGTACAGTACATACTGTAATTGCCTGATTATCGGCCTGGCCACTTATTGGATCAGATCTGGATCAGATAATCAGCATTTTTATATTTTTTTATTAATCTAATAGACAATTCATTTTAGGATCTCAAAAATTACAAGTGTACTGAACCTTTTATATATACAAAATTCACATGGCAATTTTTTCGTCATTAGTATCGTAATCCATTGAATTACAAAAAAACTAAATAATCTAATCTAAATTCTTTTGGATTACTTTAAAAACAGAAAAATATTGCACTGAATATGGACACAACAATTTGAGCTCTGCAAATAATTCTGTTTTCTGTAAACTAATGTAAAGGATCTATACCTCTTTCTGCTGGTGCCTCGGGGCTCTTCGTGGGTGGGTTTGTCCTCGGTATCACACGAACGTAGATTTGCTTAGTTTTTTTCCCCAAGTGATTGGCAGCTGTGCATCTGTAGGTTGCGCTGTTCGTTACTTGAGTGAGGGTCAGATTTGTCGTACTTGCCATGATATTCTCTCCATTACTGGTCCAGTTAAAGACAGGAGGAGGGTTCCCACTAGCTTCACAGGTCAGAGTGACATTTCCACCCTGTTCCACGGTGACTAAAGCTGGTTTGAGGACGAACTCGGGAGCATCTGATGAGGCAAATATGGGGTTTTATATAGAGGTTATAGACTTTACTGCACTCTTGTGACTTAGATTACTAAGGCATGTCACTTAGAGTTTCAACTGTGTAAGCCTGATTTGTAGTTCATGGTATGCTGTCATGTTTTCAGTAAAATAAATATAATTTTGCTGTAGAAAAGTCATGCTACAAATTATCATCAAGATTCTTCAGATAAAGCGACTACAAGGAACTTTGACTTTTAGTTGATTCCTCGGGGCCCCTTTGGACAAAAGATGACGAGGTTGAAGCAAAGTAAACTTTGTATCAGTGCTGTACCACCAGACTATAGAGCAGCTTCTTTCCTAAGGCTGGGAGACCCCTCAATTCATCCTGGGCACTACACCATTAAAAATAGTTTTGATCTTATGACTTATCTAACTTGCATAAGTTTCAATCCGACTTGGTGTCAGGCATAAAGAAAAACTTTAATAACTGTTGAGAAATAGCCAGGCTTCTCACTAATGGTCTTATTAGCTTAAATAATTAATATAAAGGCAGAATTATTAAACTGAGACTGTTTCATAACCAGCTAAAAGTTCCTTGTAGTACATTAAATGTGGTGGGATATTCTCTTGAGATCTTGTTTTAGGATCTGAAAAAGTACAACTATACATAACCTTCATATTCACTTTCAACAAAGCAACATACAAAATATTTTTGTAATTCTAAACAATAAAACTTACACATAACATCCAGATATAATGTGTGTGTGGCTGTTCCATGATCGTTAGTAGCTTTAAGTGAGTAATTTCCACTATCATGCTTTGTCCAGTGCTGTGGGGTTGGTATTTCTTTTCCATCTTTCAACCAGGTGATGACAGGTTGTGGCAGTCCCTCTGATTCACACAGAGTTTGGGAGTTAACACCCTCTTTAACCTCATAGCGATCATTGCAGGCGAATGAAGGGATGTCTGTGAACATTATATCAAAAGCACTTTTCAGAATAAATAATGGAAAAGAAATAGACCTACAAATGTATCAACACTTTGTGCAGTTCATGTAGAAATCATGGAAATGTTTATATCATAATGAAATATAAACTCAAGCAAGTCTGCACTCACATTCCGTACATTAATCAGACATTTATACTAGTGCTGGGGGTTTTAGCAACTTAAATATTAGAGCAATATTAGATGAGTGGAAAAACTCACAGTGAACATCAGCAGGATAAGGTGCTGACTTATAGACTTGCTGTGGGCCTTCTGGTCCAAGATCCAGCTCAGCCTCGCATCTGAAAACTGCTCCGCTGTCATGTCTCTCAACATTGATTTTGAAAGTAGAGATCACACTGACCGGGGTCACACTGGCTTTCGTAAACCTTTCTGTGTAAATTGTTTCATTGTCTCGGTACCAAATCACTGTGAGGTTCTGCACGGGAGCCACATTGATGATGTCACAACCCAGCATGCACTCTGTGCCCTCCACCAACGGGCCATCATCCAAGGCAGAGAGTGACACCTTATCTGGAGTTTCTGTGAATAAAGCAAGGGAATATAACTAGTAGGGGATAAAAACAAATGTAATGATATTCCTAAAACTGTAACAGTTGTACAAAAAATATACATAAACAAATGTAGTATTTTTTGCTTTATTTTTATTTTATTTTATTTATTTATTTATTTATTTTGCTTTATAATTTTGCTAAATACCAAAGCCAGACATGTGACTCAAGTCAGTCCCAAATATTATTTTTTGGGCAAGTCAAGTCCGGTTTTCCCGACTGAGATTAGGAAAATAAATGTAATGAGCCAGAAGCTCGAGCTCTCTTGTTTTCTTCTCAATAAAAATGATTCCCTCCCAATCACTTTTAAAGAGTGTATACTGACAAACAAGCTACAAGAACTAAGATAAACAGAGAAGTCATTTGAGTCATCATGGTCCTCACAAGTCAGGTCAACAGTCTTTAACTTCCAAGTCCAAGTCGAGTCGCAAGTCATTCATTTTCTGTCAAGTCACCAAAACAAACATCAGTGACTCACGTCCACATGTCTGATCCGAGTCCATTTCATTTCCAAACAAAGCTGTTTTATACTTTCATGTCTCCCATATTTACTTTGCTTTTGATGTGGCAAAAAGCTACATTAGATGATGGCCTTTGTTTTGTTTAAGGTGTTTTGTTACATGACATTTTATTAATCTGAAGATACACTTACTGTACATGGTGATTCCAAGGTCTTTGCTGCATTCCAGAGTCTCATTCAGCTTTACTCTGCACTCAGCCCTTACATCCCAGTCTGACAGTGACAATGACCCAGAGACAAAACTCTCACCATCGTCAATATGGTGGTTTGTGTCTCCAAGTTTCAAGTCCATCCCCTCATGATACTCTTCTTTGCTTGAGCAGTTTACAAAGACTGTGCCTCCAAATTCCCCGATAACCTCAGGAGGATGCAGGATGACAGGGTTGATGGCATCGGGGCACGAAGCGTCTGCATCTGTTGATAAACACATTTTATTTTTATTGGAGTTGGAGTGAACGTTACTGCACTCTCTTGACGCAGATATTTAATGCATGGCAGTTATAGTTTTAAAAAAGAACCCTAAAGTCATACTTGAGTAAAGATATGGTGTTAAAATATTACTTTGGCAAAAGTGAAAGTCACCGATATGAATAGTACATCAGTACAAGTCTTAAGATATATGATATTAATTGTACTTAAGTATCAAAAATACAAGTAAAAGATATATATATATATTTACAAGTATGTACAGTACATACTGTATACTATGAATTGCCTGATTATCGGCTGGCCACTTACTGCATCAGATCATATCAGAATTTTTACATTTCTTTTATTAATCGAAAAGACAACTCATTTTAGGATCTCAAAAATTACAAGTACACTAAACCTTTTATATATATACAAAATTCACATGGCAATTTTTGTAATTAGTAACTTAATCCATTAAATTACAAAAAAAAACATAATCTAATCTGAATTCTTTTGGATTACTTCAAAAACAAAAAAATACAAACAAACAAATAATTGTGTTTTCTGTTCTAATATTTTTTCTCAGAACATTTTCAATGCAAATAAAACTTATATTCAACATTTACAGTTGGTCTAATAAAACTACCCTTATGCACAAACTACAGTTGTACTGCGTGTATTCTACAACCTGTGGGATGCTGTTTCTTTCGTGTTAGTTTTTTGTTGCAGCAGTTTTGTAATCAAAGGCTACATGGAGGACTTTGCTGTTGTCTAAGAGACCTTGTGTGTCACAATATGTCACGGCGCACTATGCATGGTTTAATAGAACGATGGTTATAATGATATATGCCATTTTTTGAAAACATAAACATCAAATCAAGTACCTTGACAATGTAACTATAATCTAATTAGACACTTTTACAAATGTGTGTAATTTGGGTTGATTATAGTCTGTTTTGTAATCTAATTATGTAACCCTAATTGTATCATGTAATCTGTTTTCAACCTAAACCATGTTATGATATGTTAGTATAGCTGAATAATACTTTTATCTTAAATCATGAACTGCATCCACCACACCCTCTCGCTGCACAAACACACTTGATGCTGTTAGCGCGGTTTACACATCCGTCACAGATAGCAGGGTGGAAAGAAAATTCTAACACCGACCACTCCCACAAAATCTATTCAAGTCTTATTCACAAGAATTGACTGTTTCACTTTATCCTATTAAAGAGTCAGAGGCTACATACACGATAAAATACATCTTTCTTGTCTTCCTCTATCTTTATTACTAAACAAATCAGTTAGTTTAAAACAGAAACAATGATCTAGTATACTTTTTCAGTTTGTGTCAGTTCAGAAACTTGCAACACGTGGAGCTACTTAAACTGGAGTCAAGCAAGTAATTGAGCCATTATTTTAATGTTTAATCACTGGCTGCCCCATAAAGTAATGCATAACATTTAAGACCCACATACAGCTACTGTACAGCATCATCATCACTCACCACACAGTAAAATCATGAGCATGAGAAGGCCCAACATCCTGAGAGGCAGCATGCTAGATCAGCATGCGGGAGGAGGGAGGTGGATGGAGGAGATGAGGTGTGTTTCAGGATTGTCCAGCGGATGTCCAGCTTCAGTACCTGAATAAGATGAGTCCTGGCTCAGAGCCCTGATGATGATGCCCTGCTGCTGACAGTTACAAGAACTGAGGGAGAAAAAAAGTAAAGTACACAACGGAAAACTGAACGCCCCGGTTACAGGAAACTGCCTGTAGAAACGGAAACATGACACCATAACCACAGTTAGTTTCTGGAGTGTAGATGAAATGCTCATCTCCTCCCATATTTGTGCAATCTTTCATAGTATTGTTTCTCCAGTATTTTAAAAATGTCATTCAGGAGCTATTGTGGCATAATTTTATTGAAAAGTACATTGCAAATTGGAAAATATCAAATTTTGTCAGGAAATTGCATCACAGAGGAAAGACAACTCTATTTAATGATTCACTAACAAGTCATTGACAGGCCTCTAATCAACATGTGGTGACATTTTTTATGTGACTGGCTCAACACTGTACGAGGTTAACATATTATATAAGGCCCTCGACATATGTCTACCTCAGTTCATCTTTACATTTCTCACTTATGTCCATAATGCAACTGTGTTATGTGGGTTTGATCATCATGGTCACTCGTTTGAGGGAGTAGGACCCTCCGTGGAACTCTGCCCAGTAGACCCCGTCCTGGTAGCGGCTGCGATAGTGTCCACCCCGATACCACACCCCGTTCAGATTGGAGTGGGCACACATGTGGTACCACCAGCCTCCTTTTTGGAAATGAGCACAGTTTCCTGTTGACACAACAGAAGAGGGGATATTAATAGAGAAAGTGAAACAGAGAGCTGACAAACAGTGGCAGAGGGAGAGCAGACCTGTGTAGCTGTCCTTGTCTCGGTCCAGAGTGGTGAAGGCCTTGTTGTTGTGCCACGACAGGGAGTCTCCTGCGTTGCCGTGGTACTGTCCCAACCGCAGTCGGTACCAGTCGCTCTCCGGTTCCAGGAGGAAGCTGTCATACTCAGCGAACACCTGCCGGCCCTGCCAGTCCTCCAGAGCCACCCGTAGCTTATACGTGGCCTGTTTAGTCATCCAGTAGAGGTGTTCCAGGCCGAGCCAGTACTCTCCGTCTAGGTTCCCAAAGCCTTGCTGCAACACACGAACACACTGGTTTAATCTGAGGAAAAGTATTCATTTTTTAACATTACAGATTAATGGTGTGAAATTTAAATGGCTATTTTATTCTTAGTGACTCGACTATTTTTATGTATATTCTGCACAGTGTAGCTCAGGAAAATGCTTTGCTGTTTCCAAGTTTTTACACAACGACGATGAAGACTTAATCCTAAATCTTAAACGGTAACTCTGTAATGTTCATTGTGATGAATTCCTTTACTTTGAGCCATGATAGCTGCATGGAACAATCATCATGGAACAATGTCAGTCTGTTGTTTGGCCCACCACTTGGGTCCAAACTGAAATATTTTAACTATTAGACGGATTGCCATGTAATTTGTAAATACATTAACGCTCTCCAGATGATGCATCCTCCTGACTTTGGTGATCCTCTGGTTCTTCCTCTCTGTATTTAGCCTCTATAAGGATCAACTCAACAAATACTGGATGGATGGATGGATGGATGGATGGATGGATGGATGGATGGAAATCAAGAAAACACATTTATTAGGGTTGATCGAAACATGTAATGAGTGACGATAATTCATTATAATCCGGGTAAAATGTGTCAAGTTTAATGATTCAGTTAAGTGTCGAGATAATGCTCCATGCGCGTATATACGGTAAAAATTAACTAAGATGGTGAACATGGTAACAATTATACCTGCTAAACACAAGTATGTTAGCATTGTCATCGTGCACATGTTAGCACGCTGATGGTAGGATTCAGCTCAAAACCTTGTTAGACTGTCTGCAGCCTCTTGGCCTTGTTAACCCCAGTGTGTTTTGCAGACTCGCAGGTTTGTGGATTCACCTTGTACTGCTCCCAAGTCCTGAAGAAGTTGACCGACCCATCCTGCCTCCTCTGGATGACCGTCCAGCCTCCCTGAGCCCGACTCTGCTCACACCAGGCCTGCAGGAGGCGGTTGGCACTCTGAGGGCGGAGCAGGTAGATCCCGCTGGTGGTCTCACCTGATTCCAGAACATGCTGGCAGTCCCGCCACGGCCCTGAGATGGAAAACAAGTATGTGCAACCAAGTGAGGGTGGAGGAGCTGTAATATGAAAGGCAGTATGCAAATCTATGTAGTAATGTAACATTTTGAAATCCTTTACTTTTTAAGGTTAAGTAACCGTAACAACTTCAGCTTCTCCGTTTAGAGCTGAGGAATTTTTCCCCAACACATGTTCAGTGTCTCATGTCACACTGATAAGACGAACATAGTTGCACTGAGAAAATGCACACATGGAGGAAAGTCTCCTAAACAAAGCGATAACGTTTAATGGTCTTCCCTGACACAAAAACAAGACAGTTTGGCAATGCATGGTCTGTCATCAGGCCTTTTAGGAAGTGGTGAGTCACTTAGATGGTGTGGTCACTATTGGTTCTGCTGACATGTTGAAAGGACTCCTCTGCTTTGTCATTTCAAGCATTCCTGTTGTGCAAGCGAACAGTCACAGTGTAATTTAAAGCTCCGACAAATGCTGGGTTTCATTTGTGTGCCCATGAGTGTGTCTTCATTATAAAATCCTCTCTGTTCTGATAAGAGCTGCGAGCTGTCTCACATGTTTAGGCATTCCCAGAGAGATAGGCCTCCTACCAGCAGGTCACTGACTCCTTCAGCTTCTGCTTATCTAAGCAGCTAAATAACTCGGACGGAAGATTGACACACTTATACACACAGCTTTAAAGGGACAGTTCGACCCTAAATCAAAAATATGTATATTTCTTCTCACCTGTAGCTCTATTTATCTACCTACACTGTTCTGGTGTTAGATACAAAGTTTTGGAGGTATTGGCTGTCGAGATATCTCCAAAATAATGGGAGTAGACAGTGTTCAAATCCGCAGATCTTGATGTGAGCAGTTTCTCAAAGGAACTATTTTTTTTTTGACTGAACCACACCCACAAACCTCTCTCTCATCGGTAAGCAGTTTCACACTTCCTTCTGCACAGTGATACGGTGTAGTTGGCTAGAAAACAAGTAGGCCAGGCTTTAAATTTAAATTTGACATTGTGGCCAAAGCATGAAATTACAACATCACATGATGCACAGGGGCCCATAAAGACTTTCCCATAAGCTTACATTGTGAAAAAGCAGCTATAAAACCTATTTGAGCATCACAATCCCTGCGAAATGACTCGCTCTATTATCAGCATTTGAGCCATTTGGTCGGATATCAACGAAAAGTTAGCTGATTTGCAGGCAGGAGTCTCACTCTATGAGCCGCACAATGTTATAACTCACACCAAAACAATTTGAATGAATAAATAGCACTACAGGTAAGAGGAATAATATATTTTGTGATTTTGGGCTGAACTTTTAGGTCTAGTCAAGTATTTTTACTAGAGAATGTGCTTGACATTGACGTACCTGGAGTCTTTGTGACGGGGAAGCTAATGAAAGGAGGGTCTGTAGGGGTGTGGGCTGTAGTGGTGGGGAGAGAATGAGCTGTTTTTTCTTGCTGCTGTGGTGGTGATGGAGCACTTTGGTCCCTTTGAACGTCATTGGTCATTTCGTTGGCTTCGGAGCTGTAATTAGGATGCACGTTAGACTGGCTCTTTGGAGGTTCAGTCGTCACCTGTCCAGACCAACACAAAACCAACACATCATTCTCAGCTACTGTGTAAAAATCACTCTGCATAAATTTGCAACATGCAGACTGCAGATTATTTCCTACCAGGGTGGACTGGGTGGAGTCCCTGCACTGGCACTGCTTCTCCAGACGAGCAATAAACTGGTTCTGGGAGCTCATCATGGAGGTGAGGGCTCCATATTTCTTCTCCAGCTCCCTGTAGTTACTGGACACCTGCAGTGCCTGAGATGTTCCACCACAGTTGAGGATTAGATGAAGCTTTAAACATCAACAGATTTACACATCAACAAGCACTGTGGCTTCTGCTCACCTGTGTCGTGGCATTCAGCAGGAGGTTCTCCACCCTTCGCTGCTCCACAGCCTGGTCTTTCTTGTGTATGACTTCATGCAGCAGCTGGGCGTAGAGCTGGGCGATACGAGAGTTCATGCTGCTGCTCTCTTTGCGCAGGGCTCTGACCTCCATGGCGAGGGACCCCTCCTGCTCCAGCTGGCCACGGAGCTTCTCCAGCTGTTCCTGCTGCCGTACGAGCTCCACCCGCAGCGCTGCCACCTCCGTGTGGTTGGTGGCAGCAGGCTGCGTGTTCAGACACAGAGCTCCTGTCAGTTTTTGCTGCGGAACAATGAAGGTGTAGGAGCAGCGGCCTCCTTTAGTATCCGAAGATCGTGATGAACGTTTCTGACCGTTCTCCCCATCCTTCCGTCCTCCAGCTGCAGCCACGTCCAGACAAAGAGTCAAGAAAAGAGTCAGACCTAATGTCAGTGTCTTCTCCATGAAGGTGTTCAGCTTCTGAGGTCACCCTGGAGGAGGAGGAGAGAACAAGAGGAGAATTACCTCAGATATAACACCTGGTCATCTTTGACTGAACATGAATCATTCAGAAACACACTGATAAAAGATTTGTATTAGAGATGCACCAATCCACTGTTTATTATTATATTGTTCTTGTTGGTGTTGCATTCTGGGTTATGTAGGGAGGGCTGCAGCTAACCATTCTTTTCATTTTTGATGAATGTGTTTATTATTTTCTGGATTGGTTGATGAATTGTTTGGTCTATAAAATGTCAGAAAACTGTCAAAATGTCAAATCAGTGTTTTCCAAAGGTCCAAGATGACGTTGTCAACTCTCCACAACCCAAAGATATTCACTTTACTGTCATAGAGGAGGAAAGACACCAGAACATATTCACATTTAAGAAGCTGGTAAATGAGAAATTTGCATTCTGTTCCTTAACAAATTATTCAAACCAAAACTTAATTCCACTCCTCCAACACTATTTGACTCATTATAGACAGTTTGAAAACAAATGATCAAACTCGTTACAGCAGAACAGAGATATATAAAAGTCTCATTTCTTCCACATCAGCTTCTTGATGTGAATATTTTCTGATTTCTCTCCTGAATATCTCTACGTCGTGGAAGAACTGAGACATTTGAGGATGTCATCTTGGGACTTTTTGGAAACACTGATGGACATTTTTCATCATTTTCTGACATTTTTATAGACCACTCAATAAATCGACAATGAAAGGAATCATTTGTTGCAGCCCTCCTTACATTACCCACAATGCAACTTAGCCACTGAGCGTCATCACTGGTGGCAATTTATCAGATAACGTGCAGCTTCCTCTGCAGCCACAAAAAAGCTTCATACTACTTGTTTTTTCACTGCAGCAGCACTCCCCAAGACCTGTAAACACACGGCAATGTGTAAATAAAGGAGTCAAAAACTGCAGCTTAAAAGTTGACTTAATTTCTAAACAGGTGGAGGAGAGCAAACTGCTGGTAACTCCTTTAATGTTTTGGGAAAACTTGAACAAATCAAGTGAACAGCAACACATTATCAACTACTAATGAGTACATCTGTACAAGTGAGTTCAGAAGTAAAGAGAATTTTGAAAAGCGCAGTTGGAAAGTGACAATGTGATCAATCAACAAGACTATGGATCGTGACCTCACCCCCTTTGCCTATAAATCTGATATCTAAACTAGAACGGATCGATCCAAACTCAACTTAGTATTCAGTGAAACTGTTTGTCGCAGGACCAGATGTTTCTTTGCAAAGTACACACTTTTCCCCCCAGCTGGAATTTATTAGCAGGTCAACACTGAAGGGACAACAGTCAACATCAACCAGCCAGAATCAACACACCTCCACCTCAGTGTCAACAGAAGAGTCAGCTCCACATCCAACCACAACAACCACAGTCAACACCATAAACACATGAATACAAACAGGTCATTACTGCCATCTGACACTAAACTCTCTCTGCATAGAGACACATCACCTCAAACAAAGATCTTTTTTTCTGAATGAAACCACAGAGTCAGAGCTGATTAACATGTCTTTAACCGGCTCATGGTTTATTTGTCCAAGTGCAGCCTCAGATTCCTTAACCGGTGCATTTCAGTGGATTATACTGACAGGAACTCACCGTAGCAGCTGAAAAGTGTTGGGGATGTCTTCGTTCCGTTCCAGAGTGTCGCTGCAGCTCCCAGGAAGCAAAAGTGTAAAACAGGTAAAATAAAGACTAACGCATTTTGAAAAGTCACATCTTTAAGACTGAGAGGTGTCTGTTGAGGTGAAGATGAAGGCAGAGGATGTGGCTCAACAAAAAACCTGAGTCAGAAAAAGTTCTGTCAGCAGCTAGACGACCTCCTCTTCTTCTCCCGGGGATCTGCCTCAGGATCTCTGAGGAAGAGACAAATAATTACAAACTATCCCAATGACGCCGCCTCCCACTTGTTGTTTAACTGGAGCTCAGTGCAGGAATCCTGGGATGTCTCCTCCCTCGGCCGACAACCTGCTGTCCTGCCACAGACTATCCCATCAGGAGCTGAGCTGGTGTGGTATTCAAATGCAGAGTTTTACACGAGGGCTGCAGCCAGTGATTATTTTCATTATCCATGAATGTGTTGATTGCTTCTTATATTTACCGATGAATCATTTTGTCTAAAAAATGTCAGAAAATAATGAAAAATGCATACATGTGCATCAAGCCATCGAAGAGTCACATTTGAGAAGATAAAAACAAACTTCTTCTGGCTAGAGAAGACGGCTGAAGATTGGTTTTCTGTTGTTCAGCTCTGTGAAAGATTCGGACCAACAGCTCGTTTTCTTAAAGAATAGACGCAACTTAAACAAAAGTACACTAGACTTCTGTCAGGACAACACATTCATGAGCATCGTTTGAATGTTGCTGGTTGGTGGATGTATTTTTGATTATTTTATATTTTGCTGTTTTTTATGACTCCATAACAATCACTATTATATTATGGTGGTTAGAATTTAAATGTTTTCATCATAAATGCAGCAGCTTCAGTGGAGCCAGCAAGTTTGACACTTTTATCTTTAATGGAGGATCAGACGAGTCTGAAAAATGTTACAAATTCTGTTTCAACTTTCATTTTCCAGACTAATGTTCTGGTGTATAGAGATCCACGGCTCTACATGCGAGCAGCTTGTCACCCACAGAGTAGACTGCAGCAGCACTGCAGTGACTTTCTACTGGATATGATAACAGCCCGACTAATATGTCGGCCATTATTATAGATATTGGTGTATCACAGACATGTCGGAATCAGCCTATATTTTGTACTATATTTATTGATTTATTATTTTACAGGACATTCTGCAGAAACAAATGCTTGCTAAGTTTACTGTTTCAGTGCAGAGATGTAACTTTGGAAAATCAAGAATAAAGTTAAAAGGTAAATTATCCTTCCTCAATTATGTATGTATCTTTGTATAAATACATTTGAAGGATCATTGCAAAAAAATATGTGTTTATGCATATATTCTGCATTTTGCACCATCGCCCCCACAAATGCAGTATCAGTCAGGCTCTAGAAATCATAGTATCTTTGCAATTAAACAAATTTTTAAAGATTGTTGTGTGCAGTTTCCTGTTTTTAAAGAAAACGAACTTTTATTCTGCACCTTTCTACAAGCTCTGTAGGTGTTATTTTTTTTTAAAAAGATGTGTCTTCATAAAAATCTTATCAATACGATACCATCAAAAGTTGTGAGCTGGATGATTAAATTCTGTTGCGCGGATGTTACACCCACTCTGTGATATCAGTAGGCATCAGGTTTAAGGTGGAGACAGATTGTGTGGTCAGATTGCAAAAAAGAAAAAAAAAACACTCATCAGCGCTAGTTTTTTTAAAACTGTGAAATGATCTCACAACTGTTGAGTGATGTCATGTAGATCTGGAGTGACGCCTGCACTTCTGCACTTCTGCACTTCTGCAGAGCCTTAATACTTAAAATATCAACCCATTTTTTTCACAGCCGGCCCTCCAACATGGCAGAGTCACACAGGTCAATGAGTTCAGTGTAACAGGTCAAACCACTAGCTGCTGGACTGTGGGCTCGGGTTGGGATTTTTGAAAGGTACAGTTCCCAAACAGCATCAGTGAGTGTGTTACATTCTTCAATAAAGTTCAAACTTCAGGGAAGTGTTCATACCACAGCCTAACTTCTGTTCTTCTTTGTGGTTTCACTGGAGCTTGTAGACTTCCTCTTGGTCTCTTACTTTCTGCTGCCACTTTTCAATTCACTTCACAAAACCCTTTTCCCTCTCATCAACTGAACATTGCAATCGTGACAGCTTTTTTAAAAACTGAATCATTGAAACTTCATTAAGCTTAGCGTTTATTATGTAGAATAATGTTTTGTTTTGTCTGATTCTCACTGTGTAGGATCTCAAATGAGTATCTCCATTTTAGGTAGGCTCTTGGTCCTGTTTTATGTTGGTCTGTGGACGATAACAAATGTATGACTGCGCACAAAAATAACAATAAGCACGTTTAGATGTGTTTTTTGGCCATAAAAGAATAAATAGCTAAATAAATGACTGAAGAGTGAATTGGTTAGCTTAAACACTGACTAACAGATGTTTCACCACAAAGGGGAACAGTGACAGGATGCAACAGTGCAGTTTTATCTCTGTTTTCCCCGTTGTGAAATAAACATGAGAGCAGTTTACTGGTTGCTATTATTCTATTTTTTGACCATCAGTAAGTTTTACCTGTCAGTGCCGGTGTGTGTCAGTGGGATTTAGTTGATGAGGATGCACCAGGGTGTAAATATTAAATACAATCCCGTGTGTTTGGCGCCCTCTTGTGGCCGTCGTCAATGCAAACATAAAATCCTGAGAACACTCCCTCTAGGTGATTTCAAAATAAAGGGGCCACACTGAAGCAATCGCTGCAGAGAGCAGATGAACAAATGATAATGCTCATTGTTCTCTGGTGGTGACAGCTTAAATCTACAGCTCCGCATTCTTCAGTTGGAAAATTACAGCTATTAAAACATCACTAAGGTTCAGGAAGGTAAGTTCATTATCACTGATCCTGTTGTTCTTTTTTTATATAATATAATAATATGTAGACTACTGTTGTCTTTTTTTTAATTATATTCAGTGTTGTATATACTTTTGTTCTATGCAACACACTAAGGCAATAGTAATAATGATAAATAAGCTTACATGACACCAAGATTACAGGCCAAATTTATTTAAATGAATGTCAGTAACTATAATACAAAAATCAAAGCCCTAAAAAATGACTTGGGACTTGCTTGAGACTTGGACCAAATGACTTAAGTCACACATTTCTGGTTAATAATGAAGTGAAGAAATGGAGGACAAACAAAGTGAAGAAACCTGAGAGGAGGTCAATAAATTACTCTGTTTATATCAATATTAATATAAATAATTTCCCCAGTGGAGATTGTGGAGTTGTAGCCTCTAACTGCCACTAGAAATCTATGAATGTGTTTCTTTCGGATCACTTCCTTTGATTGCTTCGCTTTGGTCACTTATTTTGAAGGCATTTGCCGGAAGTCTTATTTCTGCATTGACGCTGGCTTAACGAATTTATCGTTGCAGTTTCTCGGTGTTACCACTAGAGGGCAGCAACGACTCGTGATTATAAATACACGTATTGCCGTGACCGAATCGATTTAAACCTTTACTGCTTATTAATGTACACTGTTCACATAAGTATCAAGGACACTACGAATATATACAATAATCCATATAAGCTTATTATTATTATTCTCACAGAATAATATGTAGTCGTAGGCTCCAACCGTGACCGCTAGTGGACAGCAATCATGCTAGCTCCAGGTAACATGGATTTATATAGCTAGCGTTGCAGTTCAAAATATGGCCACTGGAGGGCAGTGAACACTCGTACTTCTAAATGCAGGTCAACTGTCACACAGACTGGCCTATTCAGATCGATATCAATACAGTTGTAACAAATAATGTTACTGTTTTTTGTAACAATAAATTGAATTATAAAATTACATTATTGATAACATACTCAAGCTTGCTGTTATCTGGATTATTAAAGAAACAAACAATTTATTTTAGGTTAAGCGAGTAGGCAAAGTTAGTGGGTTATATTTTTTATATATTTATTTTTTTATATTTAAGTCAAAAAAGATTGTTTCTATACTTTGTTTACAAAAGGTACAAGACATATCTATATCTGTGAATTCAGCAATAAGATCTCCAGAAAAACTCTCCTCCTGTACACGCGGCTCACTCTTGCTAGGAACTTATATCAGACGTGAGCAACACGGACACATTAGTGTGTGACACGCGGTAGAACCATGTGGAAGGCGTCGTGTCGACTTCGTAGTTGAGTTGTTCCAGCGGTTGTAGGCTGAATTTTCAGGCACAATGAGCGGAGTTTTTCTTGACAGCATAAATACAGTGTAGTAACAGTTAGTGTCACTTTGTGGACTGCATTCAGCTGCTGTACATCTCGCTGAATAATGGGGAAATCCAAGGTATGTAACGGCCTGTGCTCACAGACTAGCCTCAACTGATGGCTAGCATGATCAAAACTTAGCACGAGAGGCACATCATTTTTCGTTTTCTGTTAATGTTACCTATATTGAATGAGAAACCTAATGTTTAGCTGCAGTCGGGGTTGAATGTGTAACAAAGATGATATGGTATAGTAAACATGACACGATGTTTAAGTGTTAGCTGGTGTGCTAGCTAAATGTTAAATGTGAGCTTTAATCGTCCTCTTCAAAGCAAGCTGTCTGTCAAACGTCACTTTAAAATTCCTCTCACGATAATAAATATGTGGCCTTCGTGATTTCAGACCAAGAACCAGAAGAAAGCCCGGTCAACGGCCAACCATGTGGCCGAGGAGGTCTACTCAGCCGTCCCCCACTCCTTCGTGTTTCACCGGGGTCAGATCGGGAAAAACGTGGGTCAGCTCATCCTGGACGTGCGCAGAGTCATGGAGCCGTACACTGCAGAGTCTCTGAAGGTCTGTAGCAGCAGATATGTGACTGTACATGCGCCTGTGTAGCTGCTGGAGCAGGGCCATAATGCTTAATTTAAATAAAAAGTGAAATGTCAACTCCTTTGGTTGCTTTAAATGGCATCATGGGTGCAGATGTGTGCTCAACATTGGCATTATTTTAACTTTAAAGTAAAATGTTGAGGTTTGCTTGAGTTCTTTAAAGATGATTTTTTTCCCCCCCTTGTGCTGTGTGACACTCATTATGTCTGTTGTATTATAACTGTTTGTCTTGGTCCCAGATTAAGAAGAAGAACGTGCTGAAAGACTTTGTGGCCATCGCAGGACCACTGGGAGTGACTCACTTCATCGTCTTCAGCAAGACGCCCACCAGTGTCAACATGGTAAGCCACTGGTACTGGGGGACTGCACAGTTTTGCTATGTTGGTCCTGTAACACCGTCCACCCAACAACACATTTCTTGTGCTTTTCAGAGACTTGCTCGACTTCCCAAAGGTCCCACGCTTCACTTCAGAGTGCTCAAGGTAAATATATGAGCTCATAAAGAAAACACTAGAACAGTAAACAAGTGGGCTCAGATGACGACAGCTTTAAATACTTGACTGTTAGTGATGTTTTCAAAGTAAACGCACTGATGTGCCCAAACTGCAAAAGTCATCTATAACTCTGAATTTGTCTCCATTTTTATAAAGACTTCCTTTTCTTTCAGTACTGTCTCATCAAAGACGTCGTCTCCACTCTGAAGAAGCACAGGATGCACGAGCAGCAGTTCACACACCATCCGCTGCTCATCCTCAACAACTTTTCATCTGAGGGCATGCATGTCAAACTCATGGCCTCCATGTTTCAAAACATGTTTCCTTCCATTAATGTGCACAAGGTACTTTTTTTCAACAAAACTACTGTATTATTGTTGCCTTGACTCAGGATTTAAAGCCTTGTTGGCATGATGACAGTATAGTCTTCTGAGATTACCTTTGAAGATTTCTGAAAAGTAAACGCTTTCTGATTTTTGAATCCTCGAGTCATTTTGCATTATAGAAGTTTAACACAGACTTCTAGCAAAAACAAATGAGTGTGTTTTTGTTTTCCAGGTAAACCTCAACAATATCAAGAGATGTGTGCTGATAAATTACGACCCAGAGTCCCAGGAAATTGAATTTCGACACTAGTAAGTAAAACATATTTAGTCGTAAACAGTCAGTTATTGTTTTCTCAGTTTTGCTAGTATGTTTTAGGTAATTAGCAGATAGCTTCAGTTTGAAGTTGAACTTAAATGATAGTGTATGGCTGGGTGACAGGGCTGCAACCAAAGGTTATTTTTATTGTTGATTATTTTATCAATTGATTGTTTGGCCTATAAAATGTTCTTAAAAATGGTGTAAAATGTCTAACTGTTTTCTTAATATTCACGATTAATAAGCTAGAATAAAATTTTAAAAAGCTTGTTTAAACAAAGAGGATTAAAATTAAGATTCAGATGTTTGAAATGTGAAGGTTGAACAACTAAGATTTCTTACAACGCAGCCCTGAAAACATCACTTAGTCTTGTTGATTTATTGCCTTCAAACTGTCAATATGTTTCTTAGTTTGTAAATAAAAATAAACAACAAAAAAAAGGGTTGCCTTTCAGACTATCACCATGCACGCATAGATTTAATTTTCAGTGAAGGTTGGGCTCAGATGATGACATATAGCGTAACATGACTGTTCAGTGATGTATGTTCAAAGTAAACGCACTGATGAGCCTCCACACAATGATCAGATTTCTGTTTATTGATTTAAATGCCTCCCTGACCGATGTGATCGTGTTCACAACCCGCAGCAGCCTGAAGGTCGTCCCTGTTGGAATGAGCCGAGGAGTCAAGAAGCTGATGCAGGAGAGGTTCCCCAACATGAACAAGTTTGAGGACATCAGTGAGCTGCTGATGAAGTAAGGTTCTGGTTAAGGTGTATTTGTCGGTCTTGAGGTGAAAGGGCGCCGAGTCTGTAGGCAGTCTGCAGCTGAAGTATCTGATGAGCTGTTTTGTGCTCTTTCTTCAGGGGGGCGAACCTTTCGGAAAGTGAAGCAGAACAAGACGGGGAGCACAACATCACTGAACTGCCACAGGTCTACTCTGGCCGAGGCAACATGGCGTCCCAGCAGAGCGCCGTCCGTCTGACAGAGGTGAGTGTGCAACTTTTTATTTGAACTTTTTTATTGGTGGCAACGCAACACAATTAAGATACTCAGTCCAACTCAAAATGTCCTTTTTCCACAAACAAGTGGCAACAGAAAAAGTCCTAAACACCCATCTGCCCAAAGTCAACACAGTTGGCCTTTACGTTTGCTTGTAGTGAGTATATATGGTACAAATTTATAATCCAGATAGAAAATTAAAAAAGACAGAACAAGGGGGATACAATCTGCTATCCAAACAGTCAGCAGACAGGAATAAACAGAGAAACAAAAGCCAAACAAAGACACTGCATATAAGGGCAAAAATAGTTTTGTCATTCAGGTGATAGCGCAGACGAGTCGTTAAGATATGAAATAAAAGGTTGCCATTTGAAGGTTAAGTGCTCGTTAGAGCCTCTTAGTGTCTTAATTTTCCCAAGACTCAACAAATCTTTTAGAGCTGCACCTGTTGA
Organism: Pagrus pagrus; assembly: GCF_965226575.1. NCBI lineage: Eukaryota > Metazoa > Chordata > Actinopteri > Spariformes > Sparidae > Pagrus > Pagrus pagrus. Next base: position 26,437,868 of record NC_140197.1, on the reverse strand, counting down.
TCAGCCAGAGACCAGAATCAATTTTCTGCATGACTGAAGCCAGAAAATATTACATTTTTACCCAATATATGCTCAGTGTCATTTCATTTCATTTCAGCTCGGAGAAAATTCATTCAGTCATTTAAAGTCGATGTTAAAAATATAAATAATTAAAACAACGTAATTGGCTACGAAGCTTGCAGTGGGTGCGTCTCCACATTTTTTCACCCGGAGGTAAAGTAAATAAAATGGTGGAGCAGATTTTCAGGCCTGGAGGATTCTCAACATGTTCAGCTGGTATCCCAAAAAGTGCCAGAAGAGGGCGCTGTTGCACTTTGATATTGAACTTTTGAAAACAATATGACAAAGATGCTTGAGTGAAGCCTGAACTGTTTCTGTGTTGACCTCAGATTGGTCCTCGCATGACGCTGCAGCTGACGAAGATACAAGAAGGCATGGGAGAGGGGAGCATCCTTTATCACGCCATGAGTGAGTCCACTACTTCATTTATCTCTCCGCTTGATGTGTTCTGGTGTACATGATGACAAAATCTGTATGAACTCTATGAATACTCTCTAAAAGTAAACGCTTACTGATACATCAGAATATAACACAGCTGCTTATTTAGATCTGTTACAGATTGTCTTTTAACGCCGATTGTTATGTACTATGTTTTCCAGTCTCCAAGACGGAGGAGGAGATACAGGAGATCCTGAACAGAAAGGAGGCCCAGCTTAAAGACAAAGAGGGTCGTCGGAAAAAGCAGGAGCAGAACGTTGCTAAGAAGAAAGAGAAACAAGAAGAGAACAAGTAATTTGACCTTGTATATCCATCGACCCCTCTGCCGTCTACATTTTTAATTTGGTTGAAGTGTAAAAAAGTAACATTTCTTTACTTATAACAGGAAAAAGAGCCTGGAAGGCATTAAGAGGAAACTTGCCGAGGCTGAAGAGGACAGCGAGGTGGAGGATCCGGGGACCCAGAACAATCAGCCAGCTGCTGTTGAATCTGACGATGAGGTGGAGTACTACAGACAGGCTGTAGGACAGGAGCCAGATGAAGGTGAATATAATTAATGTGTTATGAACTAATAGCTCTTGGTTCTTGTTTTAAATTTAATTATTGACAAACACCTTTTTTTTTGTGCAGACATGTTCCCTACTGCCAAGAGGAGGAAGATGTCCTCTGGTCAACCTCCAAGAAAAGACAGAGATACCAGATCACCAAGGAGAAACGGTCCAGGAGGGAAAGGATGGAAGCAGCCCAGGGACGGGGAGAAACCATTTGGAAAGAAAACGAGGCCTGGAGGAAAGACATTTGGAGGGAAGAAAGCTGGTGATAGGGACAATAAGTTTGGTGGAAAGAAGAGATTTGAAGGGAACAAAACATTCGGTGGGAATAAAAACAAGGACGGGTCGTTCAGATCTAAAGGTCAGAAAGCCAAGCCGGGCTTTAAGAAGAGAGGTGCAGGAGCGAAGCAAGGCTTCAAACAGAGGAAAGGAAAAGGCTGAACTCTTAATTCCTCTCTCTGGACTTGGACATTGAATGTGTTATTATGCTGAGCACCAGATGGCAGCAAGCAGCCATTTGCCATCAATGAGTGATGGCTGCTGCAGAGACTGATTATTGCTGAAAATCAGCAGAGGGACAAAGGAGAACAAAAGTGCTATATTTTTCAAACTGTTTGAATTAATATTAATGTGTACTTGTTCAATAAATTGTTTAAAAAATTGTCAATTCATTGAAAGATTTTTTTTCATCAGTGCAGCCAGGTTTCTTGGCATTTGTTGGATAGTTTCAGGGTCTTGGATCCTCTTGAGCAACTTCTCTTTCTGCAAGACTGTAAATTAACTTGTTTCACATTTAGTTCACAGAAAAAAACAGTATAAAGGGAACATTGACATCAGTCGATCACAGTAGGTGAACAGGATAAAACAAAACGACATGCCAGGGGAAAGATGTCATCCATTTACAAAGTCAGAGGAAATATTCATTGATACAAATGTTTGTAACTGAACAGGAGCACAAATAGGTGTGATGTCTTTTGAAATGCAGCTCTAAAACTTTGTATTCAAGGTTACTGACAAACAAAAAATCTGTTTTTAAAATGCATGTGATTGATAATTAATGGGATGTCCTGCGATGGTTCGTTTCCCCGGCTCATGAATGTGCCCCACAGGTACGATTCTCACTTTATCCGTTACTACTGAGACATCCTGAGCCCGAAAGAGGAATTTAACTGAAACTACCCATCTGAACAGTTCCTCACCGATATCTTTAAGGAACAACAGCGATGAAAGTAGCAAAAAATACTCAAATCTGATTTTTTTTTCTTTTCTTACTACTGTATATGACAAATTGGATTAATAGCCCGCCAACATGGAGACCTGGTGTCAAACCTAACATGCTCTGATAAAGTTTAGTTTCTAAGTAAATGTGTGATCAAATAAAATGGCTGTTTTTATGTTGATTTTACTTTACAGTGTTGTAAAAAGTACCCAAAAGTCATACTTAACTAAAAGTAAAGATATTGTGTAAAAATGTAATAAATAATATCAAAAGTACTTTCTGGCAATAAATGTACCTCAGTATAAAAAATACAAGTAAAGTACATATAGTTCCTTGTGTGTATAGCGTGGGATAACTTTTTTTTCTTATCTGATTGCTGATTAAAGACATTTGATTAGAAGTGTGCTGCTCTGGCTCTGCTGCAGCATTCAGTCACTGAACAAAGTCACTAGTAACTAAAGCTATGAAATGTAGAGTAAAAAGTAAGATAAATAATATAATTGAAGTACAACGCTGTACTAAATATACTTAGTTACATTTTATCCCTGTACTTGAACATGATGCAGAGTGAGTGTTCATCTAGATCTTACCTGAATCTTATAAAACAGATTGAACACATTTTGAGAATATTACATTAAATTTACTGAATAATAAAGGGTTATTTCTAATTTAACTCTTTTTTCAACCCGCTCTTTATTGTCTCGAGGCTCCAGTAACACGATTAGATTGAAAAAGCTTTCTCAAAGGTATTAGACTCATTCTGATCTCATTCCTTAAACAAATCAGATAAAGAGGTTCACGCTGGTGCCCTGCATGCTCTGAGATGACTGACCGTACTTTATGTTTTTGCAACACTGCCCTGATCTTTGAAATATGAAAAGGCATCTGATGACGCATGTAGAAAGTTAACATCTGATTCACACAAGACCTACAGGCTATTTATCACCAATCCCCAAAGTGTGGGTTTTCTTCACAGTTTTGCTTCTTCAAATTGTGCAATGTATGCAGAGGGCAGCCTAAGAGAGGAAGTGACATTTTTAGGTTTAACAAGTCATGTTTGACTCGCAAACATTTCTCACTTTGAAAATTACAGTCAGTCGAATGACTGCTCACGTCTTCTCACCCACCACACAGGAAATGAACTTCATCCCACACTGGGGGTCTGGTAAGTGGCAGTTAACTTACCTTCTGCTTTTCTCTGCATTTATCATTGTATATTTTAATGGTTACTTAAAAATAATGCTCTATCTGATGTTTCCTTACTTTCCACATTAAATATAAAAACAAAACATTTTCTGACATTGCACATTAATGCCTTTTGTTCTTGTTTAATTGATGCTCTCTCTGAAAAGGAAAACAAAAGCGAACATGCTCTTGTATGTTCTTAGCACTTCAATCATAGCACTCATGTACGTAAGTTATCCTTGATAAAAAGCAGCTACTATGCTCAGATGAGGGCTTGAAAATTGTCTCTATTTTTTCATTCTTACTTTATCGACGGTGATATGTTGTGGTTTCTTTCTTGTGACAAATGCACTTATGTAAATGTAATGAATGTTTCCAAACTTCCCATACTGAGTAACAGAAAACAAATTATGATTAGATCAAAAATGAATTGGACGTCAACTGAAATCTACTTGTACTTCTCTTTTGCAGATTTTGGACTGTACAAATTGTGTGAAAGCAGCGCGAAGACAAAATAACAGAAATCAAGATGGTGCACAATTTCTCCAAATGTGAGCAGTTTCAAATGGCCCTGCTGCCCTCAGTGTATGGGATTGAGTTCATTCTGGCCCTGGCGGGGAATATCTTCGCCCTGTGGCTGCTGGTGGTCAGAGAGAGGAGGAACTGGCACACCGGTGTCGTCCTGTCGTGTAACCTGGCAATCAGTGACTTGCTTTACGTCCTGACCCTGCCTTTGCTGATTGTCTACTACTCCCAGAAGAAACACTGGATGTTTGGTAACGGTGTGTGTAAAATCGAGAGGTTCCTTTTCACCTGCAACTTATACGTGAGCATCTTCTTCATCATGGCGATAAGTGTGAACCGATGTGTGGCCCTCAAGTGGCCCTTCTTTACCCGATCCCATGTGAAGCCTGCCCACGCCAAGGCCGTCAGTGTCATCATCTGGATCATTGTTGGAGTCATTTCCTGCCCTGTGTTGACATTTTCCACCATTTGTGACCGCAACAACAAGACGCAGTGTGTGTCCTTCTGTGATAAGACTCTGGGGGATGAGAGACCGCATCTGACCTACAAAATGTTTCTTGCTGTGTTTGGGTGTCTGGTTCCCTTCCTGGTTACTTTCACTTCCTACTGTGTGGTGATTCAGGTGGTGTGGAAAAATGTCAGTATAACCACACTGGAGAAACGCAAGGTAGCCCTGTTGGTTGCATCAGTGCTTGTGCTGTATGCCATTTCCTTTGTGCCTTACCACGTCTTTCAGATTCATCACCTGTATCTGAAACTTAACGGCAACCAAGATGTTTGTTGGATCTACGACATGTACCAGGTGTCCAAGGGACTGGCAGCTCTGAACATGTGCATCCATCCAATCCTTTACATGGCCGTGTTCGACAGTATAAGACTGGCTTGTTGTGAGAAGAGCCTGGAGGACACAAACAATACAGAGATGACAAGGTAGAGATGCTCCTTGACAACTTTTCTGTGAAGTACATTATTATTTCATGCTGTAAAAAAAAAAGGAAATTTTATACTGTATTTTTTTACACAGGTGATTTTGCCCTTATTTCTTATTGTTGTTATTGCTGACAGTTATTGCTCTGCTAACTTTAACCATCTGTAATAAACATTTATTTGCTGTCGTAATGTGCCTTATTTTTACTTCGTGTCTGACCAAGTTGTGATTATGTTACACACCATAGTAGTTGGTGTATAAGCGCAGGCATTTTGTTACACTGTTGTAACAATGGAGATTTTTGTCTGTAACAGCACAAATATAATCATATTTTAAAACAATCAAATAAAATCATAATGGCATCACCAAAAAAATCAGTTTAATCAAAAGATTCAGGCATGTTTTGTCTGAGGAAGTGGTTAACAACTTCATTCATGAAGCAATATTTATCAGTGATTTCCTAATCTCAGGTCACGTGTGGACATTTGAAAAGTATTTTGATAATCAAGGGGGAAAAAAACATAACCTAGAGAAAGGTAATAAAGTAAAACACATTTTTGAAGCAGAAATAGTGCTCTAGCAATTGTCTTATCTTATCTTATCTGTCACTTAAAGGGTAACTCCACCAATTTTACACATTAAAGTGTAAATAACTCTTACCCTAACCCTCCTGCATATGTAAAAAGTAGTATAAACTATAAAGCCTTTTGTGACTCCGGAGGAAGCTGCATGTAATCTGATAAACTGCCTCCAGTGATGTCACTCATATCGCTAAGCTGCATTGTGGATAATGTAGGCACCAGGTTTTGAAAATGAATGTGGAATAAAAAGGGAAATATCTCCATTTCTGATGTATTGAAAACCTGGTGCCCAAAATACCCACGATGCAACTGAGCTACTGAGCCTCATCTCTGCAGCCACTTTATCAGATTACATGCAGCTCTGGAGCCACAGAGGAGGCTTTTTCTCACATACACAGATGCGGAAATACACCCCATGACCTGTAAACACACTTCAATGTGTAAAGTTGAGTTTGCCTTTAACCTCAGTATTTTCCTATGTCAAACATTAAAGACTCCAGCATGTCGTACACAATATAACACAATAACACAATATAACACAGTATAAAGTGAAACAGCATATATGTTTACATTATTTTTGCCCTTCAGCATGAAAAAAAAAATACGATGCAGCATGACTCTTATTTTGAAGCTAAACTTTCATGAATCGTGATGCTGTTATTGTGAAGTTTTCCTCCCGGAAGTGTGTGTGGTGGCGGCTCGGCTCGCGGTGCACCGCTCTTTGCTGTCCTGAAGCTAAGCTAGCTGAGAGGATGCCGTCGATTGAATACGACGAGTGAGTTATATTATTGATATTTCGTAGTTTCTGCTCGTATTTTGTGTCTCGTATCGATCTAATATCGCTTATGAATCTCTCCCCTTTCCAGCTCCAAGCCCAGCTGGGCAGACCAAGTCGAGGAAGAAGGAGATGAAGGTAAATAGCAGCTGCTTGGGTTAGCTAACGCTAGCATGGCTCTGGTAGTCTGGTACCCCGAGCAGGAGGCCGGCTAGGCGGCTTCCACTTCCACGTGGTTGTTGGGCGTAATACTGGAGTTTAAAACATATGTATATTAGATAATTTGGATATCTAATCTTTAAACGGTCATATGTTAAGGAGAGACTGACATAAATCGACGGTTTACAGACGAAATATCGACATGCTGCGGCCCCAGTCTCATGACGTAGGCAGTGTCGTTCACTGGTAACGGCAAGATGGCTAAAAGTTAGCAAGCGTAGCGTTAGCAAGTTCACAAGAGATGATACTGGCTAAACGTAAAATATGGCTATTGATGCAAGGAAGCTTTGTGTCGGAGACTGAAATACCTCTGTCTTTACCAGTAATACATTTTCATTTAGGTGTCAGTTGAGTGTTTGTACAATTGAAAACTGGAGATGTAACCCAGAGATGAGATGTTCTGGGGCTGCTTCATTGACATTGACAGCATAGAAGAGTGAAGTGTTGATGGTCAGATTGACTGATATCCCAAGTGGAAAAGTTTCTTTGCAGTGTTTACTCAGCCGGCAATCTTTTAATGGTCACTTGATAGCTGATCTTATATCGGCCCAACATATGTAAAGCTCTTAGAGTTGCTTCTTTTCCTTTGTGACTTGTTTGCCTTACATTGTCTTATTGTGTTTGTCAGGCACACTACCATCCCCCAAGGAAACCATCAAAGGAAATATAAAAACTATCACGGAATATAAAATAGATGATGATGGAAAGAAGTTCAAGGTAATTTAAGTTTAATTTATTAATGCATATTTCAAACACCAGGACTCAATATGAGTATCCTGATAAACTACAAACATTTTGCCATTTGGCTTGTAAAACCGCTAAAGCAATAGATGTTGTAATGTTCTGTTTAATCAGAGTATTTCTGCCACCTCTGAGATTAATCTTCATTGATAATCCTAACAGCTAAGATATTTCATGAGGTGGTGGCACCAACACTCTCTAGACCTTTGAATAGACTGCATGCTTCATTGCATTTCTGCATAACAATGTAGCAGTAAAGTAGTTGCTAAGTGCCACAAATTTGACTACAGTTAAGTAAGATGCTTCTCTAAAAAAAAAAAGTGAATTATGCAATAACTGCCTTTATTTTTTGTCCTCTAGATTGTGCGGACCTTCAAGATCGAGACAAGAAAAGCCTCCAAAGCTGTTGCCAGGAGAAAGGTCTGTATTTAAATTGAATGTATTGAAGATGCCTTTGCTTTAGAATGAACAACATTTGGGGTAAGGTCAGGTGTTTATATCGTATATTGTTGTTTCATTCCAGAACTGGAAGAAATTTGGCAACTCTGAGTTCGATGCACCAGGTCCTAATGTTGCCACCACCACAGTCAGTGACGATGTCTTCATGACTTTCATTTCCAGCAAAGAGGTGAGCATCCATTGTGGGCTTTGAGATGTGTGTGCTGATGCTTATTTATGTGAAGTAGTCCGAGTGATGCATGAAAACACATTTTAACTGTGGTATTGGTTTGTAATTTACTCGGTTTAGCTTGTGACTCAGCCCCTCATTTTACCTCTTGCAGGACTTGAACGCCCAAGACCAGGATGAGGATCCCATGAACAAACTGAAAGGACAGAAGATTGTGTCGTGTCGTATTTGCAAAGGCGACCATTGGACCACCCGCTGTCCGTACAAGGACACCCTGGGCCCCATGCAGAAGGAGCTGGCTGAACAGCTTGGACTTTCCACCGCAGACAAGGAAAAGCCTGCTGGCTCTGGTACCATCCGCACTCCAATCACATCATCAGATTTTGATTGGTTTTTCATGATCCACTGTTAGATTTAATGGTTTGTTGTTCCTCTCTTTCTCCAGCTGAACCAGAGCCTGCAGCGCCTGCGCAGAGCAAGACTGGGAAGTATGTGCCACCGAGCCTGAGGGATGGAGGCACGCGGCGGGGCGAGTCCATGCAGCCCAACCGCAGAGGTGGGTGTAAGTGGTTTCATCTTTTTTTACTCTACATCCTTTCATGATATAAATTTTTGTACAGCTATAAGAGCATTGCTCGGCACCAATAGTATATGTTTTTCATGTTACAGCTGATGACAATGCCACTATTCGTGTGACCAATCTGTCTGAGGACACCCGTGAGACCGACTTGCAGGAGCTATTCAGACCATTTGGCTCCATCTCAAGGATCTACCTGGCCAAGGACAAGAACACTGGGCAATCAAAGGTCAGTGCTCATCTTAAGATTACAAAGACATGCATCCTTTAATATTGACGCATTGAAATTCCAAAACCTAATTCTTGCACACGGTGTAGATATTGATTTTATTTTATTTTATTTTATTGTTGCTTTCCTTAGCTTTTTAAGTGATTAGCTGGCGTGGTCATTGATGACATTCACATTAAGACTGATGATTATGAGAAGCACAGAATGGTCCAGTTGGCTTATTAATCGACTGCTTTGTTTCCTGCAGGGATTTGCCTTCATCAGTTTCCACCGTCGTGAGGATGCAGCCAGAGCCATTGCAGGAGTGTCAGGATTTGGATATGATCATCTTATTCTCAATGTTGAATGGGCCAAGTAAGTGATCAACAGTGTTGTCAATTAAGTGTTAAAGCGTGTTGTTGGTTCTTGCTCCTAACCTTTATTTTACTCTTTGCAGACCGTCAAACAACTGAGGATTTAATCAGAATATATTCGAGGATGATGCCAGATTTTATCATTGTGGTAAAATATGGCTGTTGCCTAAATAAAGAAAATCCACGTTGTCACAATCTCTTTGTCATGGTTTTCATTCTCGTTTGTGCAGCGGTTACATTTCCTGGCAGCTTATATTCAGACTGATCCTTCAGTTCTTTTATTTAAGCTATGATGCTTGTAAAGTCCAAGATCTAAGAACCAACTTAGTATGCATCAAAAGCAGAGTGCTTCATATACAGTTGCACATGCCATGAAATTTGTTCACTCCATTGAAGAACCACTCTGTCACCTGTGTTGTTTCCATGTATTAAACCTAAAACGGTACAGTGGGTGAGTTTTTACTTTTTTTTTTTTTTTTTAAACTTTCTTTTTAATTTTTATTTTGAGACGGCAAAACACATATCGGGAGAGCAACATGACCACAGCTTTCTGTTGTCACAAAATGATAACAATACAAGACCATACACACAATCAAAAACAAAACAAACAAAAAACTGAATAAATAAATGAAAAGAAAAATTGTTGGGGAGTTCATAATATCAGTGAATGCTTATGCTTAATCTTTATTTACTCCAATACTTATTATTGCTGGCCTCTCAGCTAAAATAAATACTAAGGGGGGACCCCTCTTTAACAAAATCCTCTAGGGTTGCTTGCAGTACATTATATAATCGTTCATAAGGCAGGAAGAATTGATGTACTACGTATTTCAGGAGTCACTTGCAGTTTATTAATTATCTTATATTGTGTTTCATGTGATTTGTCTGATTTAGTAATTTTCTTGGCATTATCCAAAGTGAAATAAAAAATTTTTAAATGAGGTGAAAAGTCAAAAGTGTGAAATAAAAATGAAATGAAAAGTCAAAAGTGTGAAATAAAAATGTGAGATAAAAAGTCAAAAATGTGAAATAAAAAATTTAAAATGTGAGATAAAAAGTCAAAAATGTGAAATGAAAAGTCAAAAGTGTGAAATAAAAAATTTAAAATGTGAGATAAAAAGTCAAAAATGTGAAATAAAAAATTAAAATGTGAGATAAAAAGTCAAAAATGTGAAATGAAAAGTCAAAAGTGTGAAATAAAAAGCTAAAAGTGTGAGATAGAAAGTAAAAAATCATAAGGAGGAATTGATAGTAGTTTATCGTACCACATTGATATTGTAGGAGGATGTACATCAAGCCAAACCTTCAGGATCGAAAGGCGTGCAGCATACGACATGATATTTTACAGTTCGACCAGACGAGGACATGGGGCTGATGCCCAAAATACAGTTTAGGATCCATTACTATTGTAATGCCAAGGAAGTTCTCTATCTGTGTTTGAACAGTAGACCAGGATATTTTAATCAATGGACATTGTCCATATGAAATGAAAATAAGTGCCTAGTTGTTTTTGACACTTCCTGCATGCTGCAGAACATGAGTCATATTTACTACGTATTTCAGGAGTCACATGCAGTTTATTAATTGTATTTTTATTGTGTTTCATGTGATTTGTCCGATCTAGTAATTTTCTTGGCATTATACAAAACTTTGCACCAGGTGCAAGAGGTGCTAAAAATGCAGTCCAAAATGTTTATGTATGCTATTCAAAGACTTGCATTTATTTGTAGCTATAAAATTATCCTTCTTCTTGATTTGTAACTTCCTGGAACATACAAAAGGAAGGTCTGACATCAATTCATTATCTAGACCTATACTTCCCAGATCTGTAAAGGAAAACTAACTTTTACCCAGTCTGTGACAAATCTCATTTGTGAGGCCCAGTGATGATAAGTGATTAGGTAAGGCTAATCCACCCTTTCTTATTTTTTACATTTTAAGATTGCAATATCTTCTAGAAGTTATTTTTCTGGACTAAAAGCATGTTTGGCTAAACCAACGACTAATACAAGAAATAACTAAAATCCAATATACGCAAGTTCTGCTGAATTGCAACATCACAATGACAATGCAACCAGAGATATTAAAGAAATGGTCACATTGGTAGGGACTGCAAAATCTCTTCTGGTTAAAATGTTTGTCTGCCACAGCAGTTTCTTTTTCCTCCACATTAAAATGAAGTGTGGTTCGTGGAAACCTCAACCAGAGTCACTCCAGACAGATGTAAACTGCCATTTGTTAGAACTGTAGTTAAACAATCTGGATATGAGATACTAGGTGAGAACACACTTTACCTGCTAAATTAACAGCTTTACCAGCATAATTTCAGTAATTATATATGCAAATTATATATACACACACGTATGACAGTTTCAATACATTAAATTTACAAATGACCAATTTCATAAGAGCTTTATTTGAAACATTACACATATAAAAACTACATACAATTTATCCCACATTGGGTGAACATTTCCCAACAACATGATTAAAAGCACATTTAAAAACCGAAAACATGGAATGGCACTGCACTGAATGTCCATGGCTGTCACTTAGTGACACAGTTGAAAGCCAGCTTATTCAAAAAGGAATGATTGCCTGAAACGTCAGGATCTGTGGAACCGAGTCTTGTTGGGAAGGTAACCGGGGGACTAATCAGTGACCTCCATCTTCTCTTGTTTGATGTTCTCTGGAGGGAAAAATAAAACGTGTGTAAGGCTTTATGCATATTTAAGTATAAAATGTAACACAGAAGAGCACAATTCAGAGAGATTAGTCACCTGATGCTTTTTCTCCCTTCATTCTCTCCAAGACGCACTTCTTAATCTCCATGCCTATGGCCCTGGAGAGTGGAGGGGGCACAGCATTTCCAACCTGGCAGAAACAGGAAGAAACAATTACATAATCTGTTACAGTGTGTCATTTGAACTGTGATGTACTTCAGACTTCGCAGAGCAGCCATGTTGATATCGTTTGTAACTTCAGTATTAATGTACTTTATTCAAAATAAGTTGTTTTTTGGCCACTTGAGGGCAGCAGACGCACGTGTTAAAACATCAGTTTCTAAGTTGATATGGTAAATTTGTTAGGGAACAGTTGCCTAATCACACACAGAGCAATATGAGCATTCATGTGAAGGGGTGTTTCCAGCAAAGTCTAATATTCACTTTAAGTCTGTTTTTGGAAAATATCTGAATTTTGAGCTGTTAAATGATCTACTATATTCAAAAGATAGTCACCAAATTTTGTCTCTTAAGTTTGGTACAGTGCAGCTATGAAAATGATGAGTTTAAACCAAGTTGCACACGAAAAAGCAAAGCAATGAGCTCATGGATAAATATTTGGCAATCTGTCCTGTGACCCAAACAGTGACAGACCCCAAAATCTGCCATTGTCACGCACCATATTTTGTAACCAAAAGATTTAAAAGATTCTACCTGTCTGTGTTTGTCCAGGATGTTTCCAAAGAAGCGGTAGGTGTCAGGGAATCCCTGAGAGCGTGCACACTCCCTCACACTGACCACTCTGTGCTGCTCGGGATGCAGAACACGGCCCTGAAATTAAAATGCTTGGATTAAGACTCAAAAGTGAAGTAATCTGTTACAGGATATAATAAGGTCAAGCAATTTTGTGTTCATTTTGAAACATTTTAAGTGTTTTTGATTTAAAAATGCATATTTATAGAAAGTTGATGTACCTGCTTGCCCATGGGTTCAGGGTTAGTGACCGTTGTGCTGAAGAAGCCGTCCCACTCCAATCTGCCATAGAGTCCGGCCCAGTGATTGTGGCGGTTGCCAGTGTGGGGCAGACACCAAGGGATCAGGGTATTGAACTGCCTGTCTGCGGGGTCACATGGCTTCCCTAAAACCACAAACATAAATCAGAGATGCCTCCACACTAGAACTATAAGCTCTCTTAGTTTCTATTATTTCAGTATACACCGACATACCTCCTGCACAAGTGCAAACACCTCGGAGTGCACCAGTGCTGCTGCGTCCATTCTTTTTGTCAGGGTGTGTGTAACGCAGTTTCTTGGTCATAGTGCCATCTCTCAGCCGAACCTCAAGGTTGGGCAGATCCCTCCAGTCAGAGCCTGGAGCGAGGGGGATGTGACGCATCCGACCTTCAACCAGAGCACTCATGTCCTAAAAACACAATAGATATATTTTGTTGTTAGAAACTTAACTTTTACCATCAATTACAGAGGTGAGCACAATAACACAGTACAGCTATATTATGTTAATGTTACTACCAAGACAAAAAAGTCCAAGTGAGACAGCTCACCTTGCAGATATGATCTCTGAGGATTGGCTGGTATTGTGTGCCTCTGATCTGCCTCTGGAACCAAGACTGAGGCTCCCCGTTGTAGGAAATCTCCAACCCAGCTGCACCATTGCGAATCTCTGGCAGGTCAGACATGGTGTCTCTGACAGTGATGGTTCGGTAGATTCCTCCATTGCCTCTGTTGGACAGAAAATTTAGTCTTGTGTACACACTGAGCTATATGGGTTTGTGATCCACAATGATGGATCAATAAATAGTAGAATAGGAAATGTTTATATTACCGTGTGACATTACTGACGTATTTCTTTTCGTCCACTACCACGCTCAGAGAGCAAGCTCTGGGGGCAAACACATGCAGAGGCTCAGGATAACGAGGCAGCTCCTCACCCGGAGCAGCAGCCAGGATGATTGCCCTGCGGCGGGTCTGGGCAACACCGTACTGACCGGCCTGATGAGGAGGGCAGCATTCAGCATGTTAGTGGTGTAAAGGTGATCACCATAAAATACCCCTTGCATGTGCGACAGTGAAAAGGGGGCAGGTTGTGTCAGAATTCTAATTTCAATTACATTAATTAAAATAAAAAATATGGAGGTTTTATATCCCCTCCCTCCGAATTTGAGATAGCCAATTCAGTTTCACGCTGCCGTGTCTGACACTGCCAACCGCTATTGGTGGATCTGGGGGAGGGCACATACAATAATAAAGATAACGAGCTTTACCGGGCGAGTTTCAAACATGCCAAAGTTAATGCTATTCCTCCGGATAACAAGCCAAAGCACAAAACTGGTCAGACACGACAGACAAAAGTCACATTAGTCAGACCTACCTGCAGGACACCAAAAGTGCACTGGTAGCCCATGCGCACAAGACAGCGTAGAGTCAACTTCAGGACCATGGAGCTTTTGAATGACACAAAGTTCCTCACGTTCTCAAGCAGGAAGAATTTGGGTCTGTAGTAATCACAGTAACTGCGAGAGAGGAAAAACATCTTGTAAATGTCAGTGTTTGGTCACTAAATCTTTAGAGGTTCATGATCACAATCTGCTCTTTACAGACACCGACCTGAGATAGGAGACCACGAGGGAGTTCTTGAATGCAGAGTAAGTGCGGGAGTTGAAGCGGTTCATCCCACTGAACCCTTGGCAAGGAGGTCCTCCACACAACATCTCCACGTCACCTTTCTGAGGCAGCTTCTGGCCAAGAGAATTTGTCTTCTCTCCAGACATGACCAACTTCAGCAAAACGTTGCAGTCCTCAGTGAAGACTGTGGTGCCAGGGTTGTTGAGCCTGAAGGCCTGTGCTGCCGGCTCCCACATCTCTATGGCCCACAGAGTCTCAGAGACACCTAAAGAAAGCAATGACTCGTATTTTCAGCAATGAAAAATAAAACTGTAGTGCCCAGACATATGTATGTAAACATTTGTGGATTCGAGAACACATTTCATGAGTGGCACTGAAAAAGGATTTACCAGCCTGGTGGAAGCCTTCAGAAAGTCCACCGCAGCCAGAGAACACATCCAGCGTGCGATATTTGGGCATTTTAAGTGTCTGTGGTTCAGTCTGAGAGTCCTGTGGTTCCTGTACAGCAGAAGCCTTTCCTTTGCCTTTACCTTGAAGAGAATAAAAGGATAATTAGATTAAGATTTCAGTAAGCCTAAAACCAGATTTATTGAATTTTCTTATGCCTGCATTTTTACCTTTCCCTTTGCCCTTTCCTTTGCCTTTATGCACAACTGAGCGAGCGTGATTTGGAGGGTCTTCAAAGCTTTTTGACTTTGCACTATAGGCCTGTGAGAGGAAGGTCAAAAGAACAAACATTTACACAATACTGAAGATTTCAAGTTTAGGCATAAGTCTTCCCAATTTAGCTCAACATTTGATCTTTTGATGCACTCTTTAAAAAAAAATGCCAGTATGCTAATCAACTGAAAAGTGATCTAAACTGAATTTCCAGAAAGTATACCAACTGTACCTCCAGGAAATAGAAGCGGTCAGGTCCACCGCTGGAATAGTCCTGGACCGATTCATTCAAGTCTTCGCCATATTCTACTTGACAGCGGCCGAGCACCTCGGCCATGTCGACGGTCACTTCTTCATCACTCCAGTAGAGCTGGTTGATGTCTGTGTGGTAACTGGCTTTGACACCTTTGTGAGTGTTCTCAGGCCTGGTAGTTGAGACAAAAGCCAGTTAACTCTTTACAAATAAATTGTTGTCATTCAGGGTTTAGTCTGTAAACAATAATTCTAGTGTATTTTTACCTGTAGAACTTGTAGAGTCGCAGTTTGACCTCTGAGGCGTCAGGCTTCCCATTGCTACGCCTGTGACAGAAGATCTCCTTGATGCGCCCGATGCGGAAAGGCTCGGGAGCATCCAGGTTTGATCCCTTGATGTAGTCTGAGGACTTCCTGTAATATTCTGGATACAGCTCCTCATCCACATCTTCCTTCCTATGGGAGCGCTTCACTGGACTAGCTGGCTTCACACTGAGAGCAGGAAAACAATGCAACGAGTCTCAGACATATTCCTTATTATACAAGTTTGAAGAAGTTCCACATTTTTAATCAAGTTCCTCACCCGAAATTAAATGCATCAGGAGGCAGGTAGACACCGTCTCCCACTTTAAACTGCAACCCCTTAAAGCAGGCCAGATTATACAGAACCTTTGAGTCGTGGTCTTTGTCCGGCAGGGGCTCAGATGCACGAGGCATTTCCTGTTCCTTCCTTTCATTAGTCCTCACACAGCTGCTACAGTACCTGGAAGCACAAAAATACACACTGTTTAAAAAAACAAAAACAAGAACACATATAGAGTACAGTTTAAATACATGTGTGGATGGTGCTTACTTGAACTTGCAGTCTTCAGATGGAGTGGTCTTGGGAGGCATCACAAAGCGGGCGAACTCTGTGTCGTACCAGAACTGATAGAAGAAACTCTTCCCATCATCATCAATCACTTTGATTTCATTGTCCATGCCGCCCTATAAAACAAAAATAACCACAGCATCAAGAAAAATGTGTGAGAAAATGCAAATTCACCTTCTGTCAAGTAAACTCACCTCCATAAACCAGTTGTTAGATGGGGCTTTATACGTGACGTTAACTTTGCCTTGCACATAATTGAGCTGCATGTCTTCACACTCATCAACAAGGACGAGCTCGAGCGGATCAGAACACTCTCCCAGCACTGTGTGGATCCCACGAAAGAACCAGTGGGCATGGAACATCTTTCCGTGGTTGTCTTCCCACAGTGACGTGATCCTGAGAGGGAATAAGTCATTAGAATCATGCAAACCACCAGTGTTACCAAAATGTTATTAAAGCGTCTAAACACTCTCACCTTGCCAGATACAGAGGAATGGATGGATCCTCTGATGACACTGAGACACAGTCTCCCACCTCTAGCACTTCATCATTCAGACAGACCTTGCTGTAGTACTGCCTCTTCCCCTCAGTCTGAAGGGGGTGGAGACAAACATACATTATGTATACACACACAGCTGGGTACTAAGGCATGACGAGAAAACTTCATCATAACCACCAAGGACGAGGAAAACAAATACCTGGATAGGCTCTCCGATCCATGTCAGGCTGCACAGGGTCTGCTTCTTCCTCTTAGCTTGAGAAACCTTTTTGGCCTTTTCAACTGGAACATCTTCCTCTTCAATGTTCTCATCATCTTCAGCCTCCTTAACTGCCAGATTTGGGCATCTAAATAAAAGTTTTGTGTTGAAAAAAAGGAATTAAGGACTATGGACCTTCATGTACCATGACCTTGTTACAGCACATAAAAGCATCATTTTTGAAAGTTTGTTTCTGATGTAGAAGAAGCCTAGTACAAATGTTTACTGTGACAAAGTAATTACACATTAAGAAACTAAACCTCCACCAACATACATTCATAAGGCTGCAGATTGAACAACTCAGAGATACACTAACCTTCTTTGCTTACAAGCCTGCTTGCTTTTGCCACTTCCTCCAAATTTGATCATGTCCTTGCAAGCTGCACACTTGCCGCAATCAGGGGATTGGCAAACCTGAAAACAGGGAAAAAAATATATGGATTTCAACTGTTAGGAATTACAGAGGACATCTAAATGCACACCACATGCTGCTGAAATAGTGGGGTCTCACTTTCATAACCACTCACCTCACAGACACCACAGCGCTGTCTTTTGGCCCCAGTACTCTCTTTATCATTCTGTTCTATCTGATCAGAGAAGAAGGTATCAAAGATCTGGTACACCAGCGTGGTAGTGGTGGCTTTAGTCGGACCCTTGCTGTCCTTCTCAATCTTAGTTGGGTGACGAATGGCCTGTCTTCTGGCAGCTCTCCTGTCAATAGAATAAAGCTCCTGTTCAGAGGAGAGATCTACTTGGTTTTGCACAAACACCTGATGATATGTGGAGCGATGGCATTATGAAGCCCCTGGCCGTCAACACACCACAGCATCAGGCCATGCAACATAAGAAACGAGCAAACAAAACCAAACAGACACAGTAAAGATGTACAATGCAGAGTTCCTGTTGGATGCAAATGGCCGATTAAGGCTGTCACAAACATTCAGGCCTGCAGAGAGTTACGACTTTGCTCTTATGTGGCAACCAGTGTTATTTTCCCTCTCAATTAAAAGATAAAATGTTTCAACACAGGGTTGACCAAGGCCAAACCTCTGTGTTCCAAAAAGAGTTAATGTAGTTTGTCTCCCTAAATGACACAGACAAGAAACGCAGCCTAAAAGGTAGCCCAGGTGTAACTTAACTTGTGAACAGTTTATAAAACCCATATGGTTCACATCAGAAATCACAACACTGGGGATATCCCATGTTCTAACTCTTAATCGTTACACGACCATCAGCTTATTGTAGCTTGGATTAAGTGCCATGAGAAAACTCTCCAGGAGACGTGGCTTACGTTAGAGGCTTCAACTGATTTTCCTTTTGAGAAAAAAAAAAAAAAAAGAAAGAAAGAAATGGAAATAAAGTTTCAACCGGAAAACTGCTTCCCTTGTCTATCAATTACTTTTAGGGATAATTCCAGCCAATTTGACATACATACTCCTTGAATTAATAGATGTCTAAAGTACCAGAAGAGAGTTTGCATGACTGCAACGTAGAACGAAAAGGAAAGCAAATTTGCATATTTGAACAATTACAAAATTTCATGATTGTTAAATCAAGTTTCTTACACTTAAAAACTTACTTGAGTCCATTTTGTACATTATATACTTACACTTCATATGACAAGTTTTAAGTTGTTTTGTTTTTTTTGTTTTATTTTAAAATACTACCAGACATTATATATTGTTTATAATTAATTTGTATTGATTGTGACTGACCAAGATACTTCTTGGCCAGAATTCAAATATGCCAGATAAAATAAACCACAATGTAAAAGCAAAATACAAAATAAAATTATAGATTAAAAAATTACAGCATGAACTCTGGAATAATGCCGTTTTTGTCCATATAGCCTCTAAATGCTTCACACTAACACACCACCATACAAGCTAAGGATGCATTCACAACAAGGCCTACCTACCAGTACAGCAGCATGCTGCATTAGGAAATGTCAAAGGAATGTTAGACATCAGGGAGAACAAGGAGGGAGGAGCAGAAATACAGGAATACAAGCAAATAAATAAAATTAACTTCACATCTTGAAGCATGTGTGTTGCAAAGGAGCTGCTGCTAATAAACCTGGGTGAAGCTGGAAATGGGGAGTCTTCATTTAAGTATTATATATAGCATGTACACTGCCAATGTTTCACTTAAAGCGGTGATTGCATGCACCGAGGGGCCAAGAATCTGCAGCTTCACATTTAAAAAAAGAAAAAAAGCATGACACCCCTCCTACCCCTTTCGATTGCTGTTTAAATTAAGTATAAACCTACATACTATCCCTTTAAAAAGGCTCAGGAATCAAAGCCAATTCTTTATGGTAAGAAGGAACCAAATCATAATCATCTTTCAGCTGTACCTTTTCCCCAGAGTGACTCCGGCAAGCTTGATCAGGTCTCTCATGCAGGGAGTGACAATGATGGGCTGCTCGTCCGAGTCACCGGCCTCATCGTAGCTCTCCACCTGCTCCACCACAAACTGAGCGTGGCGCAGCAGTGTGTCTTCAGTGAAGCAGTTGAAGTTCAGCCCTGCAGGAGGCACAGTTGTCTGAGGGCCAAAGAAACAGAAGTTGGTCAGGGGTCACATTTTCCTTTATCTCAGAAATGTTACACTCACAAAACGTCAAATGTATGGGCGTGACTGGCCTAATGTTCATACAGCTCCCTCTTAAAGCAGCAAAATGTAACTGCGTGGAGAAAGATGGTAGATTGTCGAGTCTCATATAGTCAAATACTGACGCTTTTGGTCAACAGCTCAGATCCGCTGCCGTCACAAGAAAGCAAAGTCTCTTCACATTGCAAATTTTGTCTAAATTGTTCATCCTCCCATGCCAGAGGCTTTAACAATTTACCGCTGACATTAACTTTAAAAAAAAAAAAAAAGGGATTGGACAAATAGTTAATGGTAGACTTTCTGACAATCAATTGAAACATGATGACTGAACTTTTCTGTGAGTGATCGTCTCTTCTCTTTGTTTCTGTTTATATATTGAGTTCAGCACTTCTGGGACATGCCACTAACATCTTGCCATCAATGTGATATAAAACACTATCTCTTCTGTAGCAGCGACCACTGATGACCCCGGAAAAAAACAAAACAAAAACAGAACCATGTTGAATAGAGACAACATTATTTAATTCCCAAAAGATCGAAAAAGACAAAGATGTTGTGGTCAACAAGTCCTCACCTCGATCTTGTTGAGAAGGTCCTCATAAGTAGCATCACGATTCTTCTGGAGAAATTCCACCACAATCTTGCTCATATAGATCTTCTCCTGCATCACTGCAAAGATGGGTGCGTACTCCTCACTTGACTGCATCAGGATGTAATCAGCAAAAGCTGGATAATGAAGATGGAGCAACCATTAGTGCATCATACAAGGTATAATACATACAAATCTGGAGCAGAAAGTTTAAAAAAAAAAAAAAAAATTTTTTTTCCTCAATGTCTACCTGTAGTGAAACCAATAAGTGCTTTTTCTCCACCATCAAAACCAGTGATCCACCAGGCATTGATGGGTCCAAGCTTCTTGGCAGGAACACCACCTGAAAAGAAAATAATAAATAAACACCACACACATAAGCTAAGGTGAATCCGCTTGGTTGTAATGGATAAGAAGGGTAAAAATACATTTACAATCCACATTAAGTTTTCATTTTGAAAATGTGAGTTTTCATACCATCCAAGCAGGGGTTGTCATCATAGATGGGTTTAACAACACAGCTGAAGTAGAGCTCAACATTCTTCTCAATCAGTCCAGAGTCAAATGGACAAAGATGGCCACGCTTGTCATATACACTGCAAGACATAAGCATCAATGCGATCACAAACAAAATCTCACTCGCTGCTTCCATCAATTCAAGTATTGTTTTTTTTCCTTAACTGGGTAAACTGGCCAAGTATCACCTAAAACACTGAAGACGGTTGGAGAATCACTTACCTGAAGTTTGTAATCTTGTGTTGTGGGAGATCCTCATAGCTCTCAAACCCATCCTCATTTGAGTCAAACAGGGAGAGGCGCTCATCTGTTAACATTTCTGGTTCATCCAGCTGAAGATGGAAAGCACAGAATTGTTTCAGCTTTATAGTACTTCAAGTCAAAATAAAAACATTACACATACACCATTACAACAACCTAAAAAGACTGAAAAAAAATAAATGACGGGTTTCATGTGATAAACTCTAATTATTAGTGTGAAAATGTACATGAAAAATGTAGCTCATTCAAAACATATTGGAGCTTTACAAACAACACACACAATAAAGCCACTACTTGAATGACAAACTCTTACCGCATTATCAGGATCCCCCTGAAAGAACTTGAGGTCTGTGTCATCCAAATACTGTCTGCAGTCTGGACATTTGGGAGGTGGTGTCTGAAAACAAATCCAAAAAACATTTAGTACATGTCAGTACAAAGCATTAATGATTAAAAAAGGTTTCCAGCTATGAGACCGAGGTGAAAGACCCAATTCATTACCTTTGCAGCAGAAACAGGCTTAACCATCTCGCTCTTCGACTCCTCTGGAGCAGCACTGCATAACGAAAAGTATTAGTACGTTCACTATTGTGTGAGCTCCATCACCATAATTAACGTTTGGAGTGTAAAAGACATACCTTTCATCCGAGTCAACTTTGAGACGCTTCTCCTCCCGAGTCTACAATAGATTTTAAAGTATGGGCAATGTTAGATACCAAACTTTGAGATGGTCACTTACTCTTGATATTTAAATATCACTGACATGCATTTAAAAATACTTCACCTCTTCTACAGTATCTTCCTCTTTCTTCACTTCAGTTTGTCCATTAGTGGCTTCTCCATTCAAGTCTTCAGACTTACGCTTTTGACTGTAAAACATATTTATATTTTTTAAAAAAAAGGGGAAAAAATACTTGAATACTTGAACAAGGCATGACAAAACTTGAGGGTTTTTTTTGCTGAAAATGAGTGGAGTGAATGACAAAACTAATATACGCACACTTTGGAGAACATTGACAAGATGGTTGGCTGTTTCCCACTGTTTCTTGTAACTCTGGTACTGGCTGGAGACTCTACAAAGAAGAAAAACAAGATTGCATTTTTTATATACCATTGTTTCAAACCATTTGATTTGGGGGTCATCACCACCTTTAATTGCACCTATTACATCATAAATATCAATAAGAAGTTTCAAACTTGCTTTTGGGGTCAGAATTTGCCTTGCTCCTGCGTCCACCCTTTCCCTTGGGAGCAGTAGGTGACTTGACAGCCTCCTCTTCCTCCTGTACATCCATGGTAACATCTTCACTGTCCTCATCTTTGTGGGAGCCATTTGTGAAGCCATTTGTCTTTCCATTCTGCTCCGTGCCATCAGCATGTGAGCCATTTTCAAGATGAAGCTCTTTCCCCAGCAAAGTCTTTACTTTAGAGATGTACACCTCCTGTGGAAAGTGCATGGAATAGATTACACATCACAGGACAATAACGAGCAGTAAATTTCAACAAGCAGTAATGATTCCTATAACTTAAGAGTCACTAACCATTGAGATCTCTGAACTTTTCATCTTTTCCTCCAGGCTGGTAAGCTGGTCCTGAGCATCAACATGCAGGAAGTCCTGCACCAACTTGAGCTTCTCTTTCACATGATCCTGGAAGGGCATTTTTATAAAAAAAGTATCACGTCAGAAAAGCCAAGTTGAACTTGAGGATACAAAACAAATGAACAGTGAATTTATGATGCATTTTTAAGAATACTATCATAACAGAATCAGAAAGGCTACTTGCAGCAGGTAAACTTAACAAAATGATACCGACACTAGGTTACCTAATTAATGCTTAATGATACAAACTCATTCATAATTGTGCTATCTAAAGTGTTAAAGTCTGAGATTAACCGTCTGAACTGCAAATGCTTTACATAAAAAAAAAAATCCTTAACTTGAAGATGACATCATCAAGTCTGGTACTGATTATCTCTTCATCACACTTTGGGGAGTGATAGTGTTCAAGATATTAAATCCAAATTAATTTTCTAACATGCAGGGCACCTGAGGAGCAGCCCCGGGATTCGTTTCTATATACCATCATCCGCAAAGTTCACCTTTCTGCTTTAAATCGTATGGAGGGACTCCTTCAAAGTCATTAATTATAATTGAATGAGACATTATTAAAGATTTAGATAAGTGAAATCCTACTGAGGGTAATGCTTCCCATTAATGTGGAAGTATACCGTTAACCTACAATCATGTTGAATGGTCTCGGGAGCTACAAACATAGCACTCATCATCAGCACCAAATAGTGACCAGCTGCAGTCACACTTGTTGAGATTACTTGCAGGCTTTTACTGATAGCAGGGAGACACAGAACCCACCTCGTCTGAAGATCCATCCTCATCCAGCACCTCCAGCCTGAACAAGACACAACGAACATGTCAAAACATCGCTACGGCGACTGTTATGTTAATTATCGTGCGACAATGTGTAAATCATCTGCGACCACATTTCCCACCAAGCTTTTAGCAATAAAACCGGAGTGACGGGGAGCTAGCAGAAACATACATAGCAAAACTTCCTGAGTGGCGCCAAATCCCTCACGCTGCTCCATCCATTGACAGGCTATGATGCTAACTGGCTGACGTTAACAGGGGGCTAATGTTAACTCAGTATGCGGCATCAACCCTGACTGTCAAGTGGCAACAAGCTAACGCTAGCTGCGGCTGCTACTACAAACAAAAAGGTAAAGTAGTGGCCCCGGTCACGACAACCAAGGCACGCCTGAAGCAGATAGTTATGTGGTTTTCACTGTTGTTGTTGTTGTTGTGGCTTTTGAACCAAGACAACAAGCTACATGCATGCTACATCACCAGGGCATTATTAGCATTCACGTTACTAATGTTACCGTACCTTTTCCTGACATCCTCTGGCAGAGACAGTGAAGTCCTGGATGGCATGGTATACAGCTAGCTAAACGTAAAAGACAAAAGAGATAAAATCGCTTTAAAATCCGTTAAAACAATGTTCAAACCCGCCGTTGGCGACTACAGTGCGGCTCCACAGTGACTGCCTGTTGTGAGCTGATTCTTGCAATGGATGCTATAAGCAATTCGGGCGCGCGGGCCGTCTTTTCGCGCGGAAACCCGGGTGTTGTGGACTGTACCACTGCAGTGATCTGCGGGTAAATCACTTGAGCGAGGGACGTAATATTTCCTCGCTGTGTGAATCTTTTGGGCGCAAAACACATTTTCTGACGACATATACGATATGCAACACAATCGTGATTGTCATGTGGCTGTGTTTGTCAAAGAAATAATTTTTCATGACATCAACGACCAACTCGACCTTCCCCTACTGTTTGCCTGATGGTGTGGACAACTGACCAAGCGGAAGCAATCTGAACGTTGTTTATTAATGAGCAATAATAGCAATAAATCTGAGATTTGAGATGGTATGTATCTATAGTTTTGAATGGACGCATTTATTAGATAACACCGTGCTTGTAGTGAATAATTGAGTAGTTGCATTAGTGCAGGGTAAAAGCTGTGGAAGAATTTCCTGTTTTACTGTAATGTAACCTTGTGATTATGCTTTCGATCCGGACTGGGCTTCTCCTCGTCTCTCTCTGTTATGAGTAAATATAACGCCAGACATACATTTGAGCGACTTCTATTTTATTTGGCAGATTTGCCGTTTTTAAAAAAAAGAGCATGGAGAAAACATCTTTCAAGTGTTGTTTGCTATATGACAATTTTACCACAAGGTGGCACTGTGTCATTGCAGATGGATTCTTTTACAACGTAGGAGTCTGTGGTTTTTTTTGTGGCTGTCAAGTTAAACCTATAGACCTACATTTATTGAGCAGTGATCCATTTTTTCATACAAGTCATCTTAGGCCACATATATATGGAGTAGGCAGTTGTGTATGTGTACTATATTTACGTAATCTACTGGAAATGATTCACGAGTACGTTAAGGATTTTTTGTACACGTTTTGTTTCTCAGTATGAACTGTAAACTGCTGCAAACTATTTGCAGGGACAACCCCACTTCAGTCTTGTGTGCAGACTTAAATGTTTTTGTGTACACAACTTCACCTACAGGTTTCTCAGTCTGATGTCATATCCTGCAGGGCACTGGAAAGACTTGGCAGACATCCCAGCAGTGCAGCCTCCTGGGGCTGATTCAGCCAATGTTCCCACCCAGGAATCCTGGACGTCTGACAGGAAACAGGCCCAACTCTCCCAAGGCCACTATAAGTCAGCCTCTCCCCTCAACCCCATGTCTCCCCCTTACCCAAAAACCTCTCCCGGGACCTTTCTTTATGTTTCTCTCAGACAAACTATCTTACAAATAGACATTCTTCTTCACCACACCCCATTTTCACCCTCTCTGCCCTCTACCCAGCTTCCCATCATAGCCCTGTCTTGCTTTAGCCTTCAAGCAACTGAGCAATTTTATTAGCTAAGAGAGCCATGATTAATAGCCAAGCAGTATTTGCATGTACAACTTCATGCTTTCATGTTGAAGCTAGTGTTTTCCTGACCTTGTCAGAGCATGTTTGGATTAAATGCAGCATATTGAATACTTCTCAGATGTAGGCACAATGGGAAGGCGTCTCTGGACCTGCAGGAGATCTACCACTGCAATTAAATTTCAGCTCAGAATTAAACTTGAACACACAAAATGGATTCTTTCAGTATTTGATTTATTTTATAAAAAAAAAAAGGAATGCAGTTAACAAAATGTTTATGTACCTACATTAGTGTTTCAGATTGTACCAATTTAACACAGGCAGCGTGCTACTGGACACACAAGGCTATTGCACACGAGACATTTCATACAACACAAATCATACATACTGTACAAAGATACATACATACATACATACATACAAACATACATAGTTAGTCATGTATTTTATCATAAAAAAGTCATCATAGTGAGGCAACACAATGAAGTGATTGGTACACAGATTTAAACACCTCTCCATCTGGAAAAAAAAAATAACTGGGGGAAAGCAAACATCACTGAAGCTGCCAAAGTGCTTTTCACCATTTCTGCTTGGCCATCTAAATGTAAAGGTCAATTTTTTTTAAAAAAACACGGAGAGAGAAGAGTTTTAAATGTGTCTACAGGAAGAAGGTTAGTCTAACCCTGAACAACAGGAACCGGACAATGAAAAACAGGACTTCCTATGGCTGAAGGAAGTTACACGTTGTAGGATGTCAGAGAATGAGGATGAAGCTGACCTCCCAAGAGGGCAGATCTCCCCTGTGTGCTGGAAACCGGATCTTCTCCTATTTTATAGGGGAGGTGTGGATCTTTGGAAAGATGAGACGTGTGTGCATCTTTAGTTGCACAAGACATATGGCTAGCAAATTAGACCAGAATGTTCATAAGAAATATTTGTTCATGGTGCTATTTCAGACTTCACAGTGAGAGTGACCTAACCTGTTCATCCCACTCTCTGCTCGTCAATGACTTGGTAATTCAAAATGATAATCAATAATACTGTCAACAGTGGAGCTCCTGCCCCAAACACTTCATACATACATTCAGCCTAATTTCCCCTTGAGGAAGGCACAAACAGAGACAGCACATTGCTGCTGCGTTGCTACAACACTGTCAGGACGTCGGTCCCATTAGTCAAAGCTGCTGGACAGCTGTCATCGAGTAAGATTCATCAGTGCCAGTTCACTGACGGAAATGTGCTTTCTGATTAGGCCTTCCTCGACGGAAACTGTTAAGATACAAAAGACAGCAGTGAAAGCAAGAGGGACAGATTATTAGGACAGATGGGGGAAGAGGTGTTAGTGATGGAAGCTGGAGCTGGAATATATCATACACATCAGCGCTTACAAATAAGTTAGAATTTCATGCATTAAATGTATGCAGATTATGTAAGTTTGTTGTAGTTAATCAAATGGTTTAAGCAAGGTTATATAGGGAATATATAGCCCTGGTTTTGTTGAGGGATCACTAGTGGTAATTTGGCTTCTGTGGAGCGGAGTGCTGAGTGAGACTGATCACTGCCTCCAGCTCTTTAAAAGTGAGTGATGAGTCTGTAGGCCTAATATATACATATCTATCAATAACGGGAGTAATGTGGTTCAACCTTACGAAGGACAACAATCTCTGAAGTAATCTACAAAGTGCAACTTTGCAAGTTTGCATTGATGCAGTTCTTGAAAGGCCAAAACGACTCACCATAACTATGATATCATGCATGTTGTGTTTCTATTTTTG
Source organism: Pagrus pagrus (assembly GCF_965226575.1). Lineage (NCBI taxonomy): Eukaryota > Metazoa > Chordata > Actinopteri > Spariformes > Sparidae > Pagrus > Pagrus pagrus. The sequence goes on along the minus strand of NC_140197.1, from coordinate 26,410,734 downwards.
GCTTTTAATAGGGGTTTACATGTTTAGAAACAAAAACAAGATGACAGCATAAACAGTACATGAAACTCCATAATAATTACTGAGTACCCATGAAAAAGCTTTTTTCACATTTCTGAAAGTTCTCACCTACGAAATCTGCGTTTTTACACCTGCTGCATGGGTGAATCGATTGAAAGCTGATTGTGAATTCACACAATTTTGATTGTAACAAGAAAGAAAGTTTACATTGCAGATGGCTGTGTCTCAGCCGTGCCTGGCAGGTCAGTCCAGGGTGTGCTTGTTTGTTTTTTTAATGTCTCTCCGTCTCATCACAAGCTTTACTTGATCTCATACACACATACACACAACCACACGCACTCTGATGTGTTTGCGCCCTATCAGACACAGGTGGTACAGTCTTGCATGATGGGTGTGGTCTGGTGTTCGTGTTTGTGGGTGCAGTGTTCGAGAGAGCTGGAGCTCTTTAGAGGGACCAGACAACGCTCAGAAGGCCGCCCGCTTTGCAGCACCCCCCAGCAGCACAACACACGCAGAAACTCCTTTCTCATGTCCTTGCTGCGCAGTGTGTAAATTACTGGGTTAAGCGCTGAGTTCAGAGTGGCAAAGCCAAAAAATATGTCTGCATTGTAGAGGATGGGGCAGAATTGTATTCCGCAGAATGAATCTAGGAGGAGGATGGTAAAAGCTGGCAGCCAGCACATGATGAAAACACCCAGTACGATCGTGACAGTTTTCAAAAGGGCATAGGCTGCTGTGTTGGTCGCTTCCTGGTGGCTGTGGCGTACAATCAAATAGATTTTCACATAGAGGATGACAATAGAGAGCAGTATGATGCCCAAAATGGTCACGACAAAGAGGATGTACTTCTTTGCATAGAGAGGCAAAACAGCTGAACATTCATTGAGGTCGTTGATGCAGTTCCAGCCGATGATGGGAAGTCCTCCGAGCAGGATGGCGGTGACCCAACAAGCTCCTATTAAAAGAAACATGCGGCACGTTTTGGTGGAGCCATACACCTTGACCTTGGTGATAGCTAGATAGCGTTCCATAGCTATCGCCAGCAAGCTAAAGACTGAAGCTGCCAGAGCAATGAAAGCTGTACCCTCCCGGATGAACCACTGTATAGGCATCAGGTCAAAGGTCCTTGACCCTGATAGAAAAATGTTGGCTATGTAAGCCGAGCCTGCCAGCAAGTCCGAGAATGCCAGGTTGCCGATAAAGAAGAACATGGCAGAGTGAAACTTCTTGTTGCGGCAGACAGCAATCAGGACCAGCAGATTCTCCAGGATGATGATGGTGCAGAGCACCACGATGACGATGTTGAGAGTGGTGAGCTGAGTGATTTTTTTTTTCTCTATATATATATCCAGATCCTGGGTGGTCATGTTCTTAGCAAAGGCATAGTAGGAGTGGATCAGGCTCTTATTGTAGTACTGGGAATACCTGCTCTTCATGGTGACAGGGTGGCAGAGCACAGCGGCTTTACGGCACAGATTCATTCACACAGTGGAGTCTCAGCTGATAATCATTGCCTTTAAGGAAAGGACAGGAAGAGGGGCCAGGCTGGGAGGGAGACTGCCTGTCCCACAGTCACGTCTGAGGAGTTGAATGTGGGTCACCTGCAGACACACAGAAAGGAGGAGAAGAACTGGGTTACTTATTGTGTTAATTGAATAAACTGTGACTAGGCAAACATACATTTTCAAATTTAAAGGGGCAGCTAGCCTCAAAATCAAAAACACATTTTTCCTGTTATTTGTCGCGCTTTTTATCCATGTAGATTGTTTTGGTGTGAGTGGCCAAGTTTTGGAGATATCAGCCATAGAGATGTCTGCCTTCTCTCTAATATAATGGAATGAGAAGGCTACAAATGAAGAACTCAATAGCAATTTGTTTATCTAGAAAGAATGACCGGGTTACTTGAGATAATACACAGACAGAGTTGTGAGCAGTTTCATGCATGTAGTTTCTCTGTACACCACGCAGAAGGAAACATGCATCTACTCATGGATGAAAGTGCCATCCTGGTCCATTATATTCGTGACAAGGTAGAAATCTGGAAAACTGAGTTGAGTTTTTTGAGTCTTTAAAATGGATGCCCCTTATTATCGAATGTCCTTGAGGTGATCTAGCAGATCAACAGATTCAAAAGTTTGCATCAGTCACATGGCACAGATGCGTGGCCTTGTAGTGAGTGAACACAGTGCACTCTCTGTGTCCATTTGTTACATCCCAAACTGAACACCCACGCAGGCAACAGTTGCAGCTTGTTGCGGTCTAAAAGGAATGTAAAGTAATAATCCAGTAGGACATTTTTATAATGATCTTTCCATGTTTTGGATGGTGAACCTGTGCAGGAATCATCTTCAGGTAGAAGAATAAATAGTCTGTGAGGCAGAGTGCTGGTGCGCAGACAAAGGGCTGCTCTCACTGTCTGATGGGGACATTCCACTAACCCTGTCCGAGCACTCGGCTGTCAACACACGGCATTGTTGTGGGGAGCGAACCATTCCACTCCAGTGAGCTACCTCTTGAAACTTCAGAATAGCTTCAGCCTGACTTCTTCATCCTGACCTGCCCCCTTTCAACCAGCTCACAAATGTCAACAGCAAATCAAATAGATACTGGAGAAGAAAAGGGGTAGCTACACTGATGACATGAGAAAACGCTCACTAAGACCTGATTGTTTAGCATCAAAAACAAATCATAAACCCTTTGAATATGACATGTTGCAATTTTAATGGCCAAGTGTGTAATTTCCGTTGCTAGCAGTCACTAAATCAAAACAACAGACATAAGTAGCTTGGGATCATGGGAGTTGCTGTCTTCAGTCATTCATTGAATAAAATCACAGATTTCTAAGGGTTTGAACATTGTTGGCAACATTTAGGATAATGTAAGAACATAACTCAATAAAATATACAACAAAGATCAGGTAGTTTTTAGACATTTTTTTGCAGAAATGCTGCATATGATATATTTAAGTAGTAATTAAACTAAAGTTTTTCCACATTGTGTGTGTTATTCTGAGGCTACACACACAATGACATCCTGTTTGATGGTGCTTTATGGACATATGTCGTTATTGTCTGACGTATCCAATGACTGAATACATAAAAAAGCTTAGAAGTATGAAACCAATGTGGAAAACCTTTGACCTAATATGGTGTTAAGTTTTATAACGACGCACCCAAACCAATTAACCAAAACTCTGAACCAATAATGTGGCTTCAAGTTACTCAGAGAAGTCTTTTCAAGGAGAAACCTATAAACAAACCTAACAAAATAAACGGACTCCAGCTAAAGGGCACAAAACAAAGGAAAGTTGGAGGCTCTGGAAATCTAATTAGAGGTGGAGCTGGTGTCTTAAACCTGTCAAAAGTAACAGGATCCCTCTGCAGACCAGCTCCAGAGGTAATTGAACACTGATGCTCCCACTGCTCGTCTGCGCTACAAGCCCGAACGGCTGCAGAAGCAGCTCTCAAGTGGAAACTGGGGCTGAACCTCCTCTCTGTTCTGCCAGGCTTGGACTCAAAACCTGAGAGACTGAAAGATGGAGAGGGAACGAGACAAAGCCAGAAGAGAGAGCATGCATGTGGAACGGCATCTGGACACAAAGGCAGGAATCTGAGACATCACTGTGACGTCCACACACACAGATTCATCCAATGTGACGTGTTGCACCACACAGACATTTACCCCGCATGAAATCTAACACACATGGCCAATTGTGACAGACAAAGTAGGGTAGCAGTGCAGCTTCGACACACAGCCGCTATTGGCTGCCTGTAATAACCAGCACGCTGTTTCCTTGAGCAGGAACAAAGAACAATAGTCTCCTTCAGTGTAGAGAGCATTGCCCTTCAGCCTCAATAAAGAGGACAGCACACTTCCATTTGGCTGCTGCAACTGTATCATAGCAAAAATTTATTTACAGTTGAGCACTCTTATCAGAACCACCATATCAGGATGGCTCGTCTCCTCCTCATCCCTTTTAGCTCCATTAATAGACTCCAATAGGAGGCTTGAGGCTGAGCACATGTGCCAGCTGCACCACTGTAATTACATTACGTTACATTACTGCAGCCTATAATGATTTTATTATTGGAGAAGTAAGCAGACAGTCCAACTCTGTACCTCTCCTGTCTGCTAAGAGAAAAAGCATGCTGCTTTTGCTTTGCTTCATCTTTGCTCGTCGCTCAGCTCTGCCAGGTTTTCCCTGGATAGTTCTCTCATGTGTTGTGTACACAGCTCAAGGTCCTACTGTCACCTGCAGTCCTTGGCGTCTGTCATCAAGGGATTTCACTGTGTGGGAAACCTGACGGGCTGGTTTGCCGACAGCACTGTCTCGCCGCAGCCCTGCCCCCTCTACCTGCCGTGTGCCATTCAGATGTTTCCACGGTGATTGGTCGACAGGAGTCCAGGCTTCCTGCTGTGTAACGCCTCCCTCCCCACGACCCGGCGTCAAGGCTGTGCCCTGTGTTCGACCCAGACATCACTGTCACTCTTCCACAACAGACACAACACATTGTCAAAAATGTTGTTCCGCCACGTGGCCTGATGAGTCCTTTCCTAACTAACACAATGGGATAGCAACAGCGGCACACACATAATAAACTTTCCTTTGGTATATCAACAGGAGAGTGTAAGTAGAAAGTAATATCATGTACAATATTACTAGTAAAGTGTTTATAAAATACTTAACGTATACGTAGTACTCTAAGAACTAATTAGTATTTTAGGGTAGGTCTAAGGGTAATCTAAAAAGCTTCACTTTGGGACAACATATTCAAGAACAACTTAAATTGGTCTGAGTTGAGTTGAGTTTTTCCATAACGATTTTAACATTATATGCATACACTATAGTTGTATTAATTTGTTCTAAAAGTAATGCTTATACATTAAATATTTAGATTTTGGAAATACATGTATTAAAAATACTTTTATTGGGGGATTTCATGATGACAGAGACGATGGAAGTTTCCATGGTTTAATAAACAAATGTCAAAGTCCCTCAGGCTGATGTAGGCGATGGTATAGAGAGCTTACAGAAAGACAAATAACATAATATCCTGTCTGGATTTCACAGCGAAGCGCAGACAACGGTTAGAAAAGGTGATGAAAGAAACAAATGAGGACAGGAGAGGAGAGTAGAAACGAATGTTTAAGAGACAAAGGAAGTCGAACAAGAGGCAGACACCTGAGACAGGATATCCTATCAAAAAACTGCATCAACTATAACACAGTTTCTCATCATTTGAGAAATGGTGGAGAGATTCACTTGTGGTTTAATGTGTATCTACAACTTTTACACCAATGCCTACTTTTCACACCATCACACACACATGTGAAAACCATGGAACCACAGTTGCAAACAGCTTCAGACTTGAGCATGCTTTTTTTTTTCTAGCATCCAAACTATGATGGTTGTTCTTGAAAGCTGATTCTTGTTGTCTCCTAATCCTAACAAGAGGCAGAGTCCCCCCCTCTCCATCATGGGACTGACGGCAGCACAAAAGCCTCAGGTGTTTTTCCTTGAAAAACCTGATAAGCCCCAATTAGCAGAGCGTCTGCTCACCAAAAACCAAGGCAACGCCGCCCCATTACACCACCTGCTACCTGTAACACCCCATTTAAACCTGCCTCCACTTTCTCCAGGGGAAAGAAAGCTCCAAACAAAAACGGAGCTCCTAACTGTGGCACAGCATGCATGCCCACATTTGAGCGCACACTTTCACACACATGTACAATCTCCCATAAACACTTCAGCCTAGATAAGAGCAGCAACTAGCCTCGTGTTTGGACGGTTTACATTTGCAGGCTATCTTGTTTGCATCTAGTCATGTATACTGTTTGTGTACCTCAAAGAATTACTCAGCACATTTCACCGTTGAGCAGTGCATGGTCTGAAACATCCTGTAACACATCTTTCTCCATCTGCTTTTCACACTTTGGTTCACAGGCCGCTGAGGTGACAACATGGCACCAATATACAGCCACTTTTTTCACAGCTGGGTCAAGTGTTTCTCAGAATCTGCTCTAAAATGCCAGCAGCATTAGCCTCTAGCAGAAATGTCGTCTTTGTTAGGACAACGATATGAAAAAGTGAATCATGTATATTTTCCATTTTAAGGAGATTTAATGACTTCCTGCGCTCTTGGCGAGACAGCAGGCTTTTCTTCTGGTACAGACTTAATCTCCTCTCATTTTTAAGAACCGTCACAAGGTAATCCATCATGGACACATGGAGAGGATCTGCTGCTGTGATTTGTTCTTTCCTGTTCAGTTACACAGCCTTTAATGCTGATATTAGTGTGTAGCCTATCTCTCGGGGTCCAGACACGGCAAATCAAGAACGAAGAACTACACCCCACCACAATGAAAGCTGACTGTTGGGTTGCCTTACCTTGCCTTTGTCTCTTAGCTGCAACTCAACACACGACAAACACTACAGCCAACTAGCTCATACATTTTGCGCCTGCGTGAGAGGACATAAGTCTTCACACCACTCTCTTGAATACAGCCATTTCTAATTGAGAATATGTCTAATAAAAAGTTGCAGATGGCACTGGCGAAAAAAATACGGAAGACAGGCTCAAGGGCTTTACCTTTCTTTTTCTGTCTCTTTTCATACACTGATTCGCTTAGCTGAACAGCTGATCAGAATGGTTCCTCTCACTGAAGGGCTCGCCGCCGATTCCACTTATTCAGTCGACTGAAAAGCCGCCGACAAGAGCGGACTAGTAACAACAGTACAGAACACACCGCAAAAACTAGAGCCACGGACACTCAACAACGGCCCAGACATTGGGTGTGTCAGGGCCCTAAGAGTGCCTTGCTATAACTGTAAGTGGAATTGGTCTGCACCTTTCTTCTCCCTTCTGCTGCTCTGACTGACCTACAAACCAAAGGACAGTCTTACGGTGGTGCAACTATAATAACCAGCACTCATATGAGAGAGATATAAAAGCATTTCATGGAATAATCAGCTGTGTGTTTGTCGCACTAGGAGGTGTGTGTGTTGCACGGAAGGAGCTGAACCGCAAAAATTATGTTTCAAGGTAAAACCTCTGAGCTCAAACAGGATGTAATCACAAACAAAGGTTTTGGGGGTATTTCAGTAGACGTAATATAAAAGGTGTAAATGTGACCTTAAAGAACAAACAGTAGGCACAGCAGAGCTGCGGTTCCTCTGAGGAAAATTCCATGTCCCAAGTACAGCAGTACAGTCAGAAGATTTCCCCAGTCAAGTGTTGACATGTCAGACACAGGAGAAAACACAACTATTACCACCACAAAGTTTCACCACTGCTACCACAGGATCTTCAATTCTAAAGGAAATGACTAAACCGAAAGATTGCCTACTGAAAAAACACCCACAGTCTTGTTCTACGTTTTTCCATTGCTTAAACTTTATCAGTGCTGACGTATTATACATCTTTACAGTGACTGCTCAGTGCTCCTTTAAGCCGTCACAAGCCACTGCACACATGGGCCCGAAAAGGCAGGCTTTTATTGCATTAAGCAACTCCATGCAGTCATGCTGTGCAACCACAGAAAACACAGGGAACGACCGTATCTAACACTGGCAGGTGGCTGCAGCTTCAGTCTGCTGCTCTATCCGCCACTGAGCCCCAGGGTGAGTAAAAGCTTTTCACATCAGCTCCGCAACACTATTGATTTTTCACAGTCAATTGCCAGGAAAAAGCGTTAATGTTTCCAGTATCACTGTGACTGGAATGAAGAGGATCCATGTTGCTACTGTTCAAACGACCTTCATCGCGGCACAGACTGAACAGTCATGCACAGTGACTCTTATTTAGCCGCCTCTCCTATAAGGTCAAAATAAATGCACAACAGTTATGACTGCCTGAGCTTATCTTAAGCTGTTGCGGTTGTCTCTGTTACAAGACACGCAGCAGACAAGCTCGCTGATAAAACTGATGCTCAGCTGATGCACAGCTGACATGAAGATAAGGTCAAAGTAAGCCCCAAAGCATCAGCCACCTCAGCTTTCTACTAGGCCTGCAGGATATGGGGAAAAAAAATCATTGTGACAGTTATTGTGATTGTGATATGATATACCATGAGTGGGAGTGATCATTGCATCAACATTTCCATTTGCACTTAACAAACGATTGAAATCATGGTGGTGTGACTTTCATTTGGGTCTATACTAAACAAATATGTATAAAGCTCTGCAACACTACAGTACCTCATTATAATGCTGTTTGCCAGAAATCATACCTTCATCAAACAATTAAAACTTCTCTGCTCACCACATTGCGATTCCGATAATATCTCAATTAACTGTGCAGCCCTGCTTCCTACTGTTGTACAAAGCAACAGTTCTGGTACCCAAAATAGAAATAGATTTACTTCAAGATCACAGGACTCCACCTACTACTCCACATTCACACCCCACTTCAGTAGATTGCGAAAAGGTCTCTTTAGCAAATCAACAGTCAATATAGAAGCTAAGAGAGCTAAACATGAAATCACTCGTGTTTTTTCTTATTTATTTGACTAGATATTTACAGATGTTTACAGATATTTCTCAAACACCGGCGATCAAGGTAGTAAAACTGAAACTCTTGACACATACGCTGCAAATGAGTTGACAGGATCTGTTGTTCTGAAACGCCAGCGGCCCATGAAATCACCAGTCAAACGAAAACAAGGGGAATTAGGGGGAAATAAGCAAGCAAACAAGAAAGCAGAGTGTTTCAGTGCCGCACTGTCTCTTGCACGGTCGAGAGCAGAGCAGACAGAGATATGAGATGGAGGTCTGCAATATCTCTCAGTTTCTATCTTAGAGAGGAACAAGAAAAAAACAGAAGAAATCCTGGCAAAGAAATGTCTGTTACTTGCCAAACAGTGTCGCAGGCGTACACAAATCACATCCTTGTTTGTGAATAAAAGAAATACAGAAGCATTCGTCACTAATTTGCATCGGTGTCACGATACCTGCATGATGAAAGAACAAAACAGTTCCTTTTTACCAACAGATTAAACGGTTTCCTCTTGATTTTCACTCCACGTTTGAGGTTTAATTTTAGCTCCAAAAACAAACCGACTTCTCTCTTTGTCCGTTATTATGCTAACATAATCATGCTTCATTAAAACGCTCTATAAGCTGCTAGATATAAGGGGAGTGTGTGTCCTCAATACATGGGGTTTCATCATTTAATTAGGGATTGCCCTTTCGCTCGTCAAACAGTTTGACAGTTTGGGTACAGCCTCTTCTGAGGGGTCCGGTCTGTCAACACAGTTCAGTCAGGAACAAAAAGCTTTGTTTTTTTTCTCTCTCTGTTTCACAGTGACTTGTCTTGTTTTCTGTTCCTCTCCTCAGTTAGTTCATCTCTGCCACTTTGCAAGCTTTATTTATAGCAGCTGTTCATGTGCTGTTGCTCTTAGAGTGGCAGTGAGAGGAGCTGGAGACAAAGAGCTGCGTAAAGAAGGGCATCATAGAGCCTCAGGAGCCATAACCCGCATGACCGGCAGACACCCTACCCCCCCCCAGTCTGCCCCAATGGGGGGTGGGGGATCTCCAAGGGTGGCGCCTCAGAGGCAATTACTGTAATACCTTCACCCTCGAACCATTCCTGTCAACTTAAGTCACTATCTTCCAATTTATTCATTCTTTTAAATATCATGCTATTTTGCATATTTTCCTTTCATGCTGCTCCCTGATTTGGAGAGCCAACATTCTCACTCTAACGGCCCCCTCCTCCCCTCGTATATTTTAAACTTCACCGCAGACATCAAAAGACAAGGCCACAAAGAGGTGATTAAATGCACATCAAGATGGATTTATTTAGCACACATCTGGGGCAGACATGTTCTTATAGTCCCCTATTAAAGACTTCATTACTGCACATACTGTGCAATCAGCTCTCAATTCAGGAAACTCTGCACCCAGAAACTACCTTCTCAGAACTGCGTATGCCACTTAAATCCTTCCGTCAGTGCTGAATGTGAGATGTTTCATGTTGATTTGCTGATGAATAGTATCGGTTTTACTTGCCATTGTTTCTACAACATGCATGTGCAAACGGAGATTTGCTCAGCTTGAAAAAGTAATCTTTCCTCAGCATTCACACCTCACATGGAACAGCGGTAATCGTGTTAAAATTGCTCCCCTATGAATATGTCAGGTTTGTTTGTGTATCAGAAGGCTAGTGTTAACCACATGGTGACATGGTGTTGTTAATGCAGACACAGGACACGTGCATGCTGGCTGTTTTGCTGCACAAGGAAGTTAGATCAGATCTAGCTTGCCTTTATCAGAAACCTCAGATCTGAATGCTTGATTCAAGTTTCAACCACTCTGCACCTCTCACACCTTCCCATGTTCTTGTCTTTATAATGAGGTCTCCTCTAATGAATGGCTTTGAACCCTCTTTTAGGTCTCTTTTGTCCTGGCTGCCTGCTCCTATTCTACTCTGTTGCCAGAACTTGAACTCCACCCCTTCTCAGGTTCTGTTGCGTCGTTGGGAAAGTGTGAAGTTGCCGTGAGAGAGCTTGCGATTGTTTGGTGCATGGCATGCCAGTGAACACGAGACATTACAACATACTATATCCGTGCAGTTGTGTAGGTTGGTAGTGTGAACATCATCACAGACAGTCAAAATCAGAAGACACAGTGGAGGAGAGTAGGCGAGGTGCTGGCGACAAAGCACTGCACAGTGGAGAACGATACTATCTACACAGGCTGACACACAGGGGCACAAAGCCGCCCTGATTTCTTCTGGCCACTGATAAGATGATGAATTGATGGAGGCCCTCCATCTCTCCTCATGGTCCTGCATAGGAAAACAACTCCAGACTCCTCTGGCAAAAAGAGAACCATTAAACACACACTGTTGTTGGAGAAAAACATGGTTGCCTGGAGAGGGAACATTGTTGTGTCCACACAGTCTACAGTTCTTTCTCGGTATTTTATACAATTTGAGTATTTCTTGCTTTGGAGAGCAAATTTATTTATTGAAAAACTCCTCTCAACTCCTTTCTGGCATGAGGAAACTGTATTTTAAACTGTGAGAAATATGTGCAGGGCCAGTACAGTTACAACCTGCTTTTAAAAGAGAAATGTATGTGTGCATGTAAAGAGACCCAAGGGTGTTTTACATTTTGGACGGATACTATGTCTGTTTTACCTCCTGGCAACATGAACACTTTTACAAAAGAAAAGGCCCCACTTTAAACAACTTCTCTTTTTATGCTGCTTCAGTGAGCCTTAAGCAAGGTTTGAGTAGAGCGACTTGCAAAAGGATATTTTGTAACAAACAGGTCAGAAAGTGAGTGTTTCTGTGGGTTAGATTTTCAGAAGATATAAGACAACAGCTACTTGACATTGACCAAGGCGGTCATTTGAGCGGTTGTCACTTTAATTTGAAGTAAGCAGAATCCACTTCCACACAATCTGTCCACTGCAATGGAGCAGTCTGGCCTCTGTCATGACCCAGCTTGTGTTTGGCTGGAGGTTAATTCCTGCATGTCTTACAGCCTGGAAAGACTGAAGCTGAGGCCTTTACAGGATAAACAATCTTAATAGCTCTTTCTAACAAAACAGACCGTCACAGTTGGCTATTTCGCCGTATTTTTAAAGTCAGAAAGGGCTCATTAGGAGGAGAGACCAAGTTAACATTCATTTCCAAACAAAATGAACGGCTTCGACAGACTCTCAACTGGCTGCATGGAGGCAATTCAAAATCCAAGAAAACTGTCTCCAGCATACTTCTGGATCTGGGGAGGTGGGGTTGGCGTGAAGTAATCCTGTGGAGTTTTCCAGCTGCACAAACAAAGCTGACTGGATAACAAAGGCTTCCAAGAGAGAAGAAGAGAGAGGAGGAGGAGGAGGAGGTCTCCAAAACCACAGCATCTTCATGTGTACCTGTCCTAAGATCGCTCAAGAGTTAGCACTGAGAATGACCAGAAATCAGGAAACCACGACATGACCACACTGATTAAGCTACAACTGACAGTGCGAGGCTGTTCCCCTCCAGTTCATAAATCACACTGTATAGTCTAAAAGGAGCATGCAAAGTGCTGCTGATCTCACCCAAAGCCACAGCAGTAACCAGAAACCTTGCATTCAATCTACTTGTCATTGTCTCTGAAAGATGTGTGATGTTCCTGTCAGCGGAGCAACGCTAAGGCATAAAAAAATGCCTGTCAGCGCACTAAAAACCATTTGCTGCATTATTTCCAACTGGCAGCGTTGTGAAACGAGGGCTGGTCCAAGCTTGAAACGTGACAGAAGAAGAACAGACTTATCCCAATCACTGAAAGCGTCAGGAAATCCTGGCATGCTGCTACAAGCATCAGCGCCTGGTCATGGGGGGTCTTACAGTTTGTCTAAGTCCCTCAAGTGGAAAAGGAATGTAACAGGAGACTTTAAAGCTAATGGAGTCTTTCGTTGGTTAAAACGACTTCCTAAAATAGCCATTTTTTCTCCAGCAAATATCAGCTTATGTAAATGTTTATTTAATAATCAGAACAGCACTGACAGCATCTTCTCGCAACTCGGAGAGGTTGTTTAGAAAAGGAGAGACAGATAGAGCGAGTAAGTGTGCGTGTGCATTCCTCTACCTGCCAACAAAGAGCGAACACAATCCTAACTGACATCATATTCTCAGTTCTGTTTATAAAATAGGTAAAAAAGCAGTGGACGCCATATTCATTTCTCAGATCTCAGACACTCCCAGCTCTTGGCTGTGAATCATAAAGCTACATGCTGTCAGCTGTGTGTTGTGACTTGCGCTTCGGCAGCCTGCGAACAGAAGGCGTTTATTTTGCTCCAGCTGCCACACCCAAGGAAAGTGTTTTTCAGGCACATAAGGAGTACCAGCTAGAACTCGGAGCCCGTGGAACCCAGCGCACTGTCTGCAGAACACTATTAATATCACCGAGACGAGCAATGTGTAAGCACATGCACTGTCTCCTATGATCTATCGCGGTTCCTCTTCTCTTTTGAAAGTTACGTCTTGACCTCCGACTGGTTTTATTTAACCAGGTAGAAGCCAGGGTGCCTCTGGCAGGTCACTCCTCTGATCTTTCATTGTTGTCACCCGCCCAATCTGGCTGAATAAAGTGATGAGTGTAGACAACAAAAGAGAAGTCACTCTCCCAAAGGAAAAGCCTTCTCGCCGTTTCCTAAAAGCAGAGCGCTCTCAGGCCTGAGCTGAAACCCGAGCGTACGTCAGGGACCGACAACACCCACCCACCGCCCATCCCCTCCTTCAACCCCCTAGTGACCTGCTCCATTAAAAAAAAGTCCCGCAAATCCAGTTCCCACCGCTGAATTACCATTAATTTATTTATCCAGCCATGCACTTATACATCTATTTATTTATTCAACTCATCTATTTGTCTTCATTTCTCACGCTATCCCCGGCAGTCCCCATTGAGAAGGGTCCAATTACAGCAGTCGTCTTGTGGAGGAAAGCAGGGAGCACAGTGAGCTGGGTCAGCAACATACAGATCCTGAACTCATGATGTCATGGGCTGCGGGACTGAGCCAGTCTGCCTGCGCTCGAACATAAAAGATTTTAAAGTCCCTCCATACAGACTGGTGAGACTAATACCATGTGTGCTCCACGTCTGTGCAAGGCTGCATGCGCCTGGAGCTGTGAAGTGTCTGGCCAATAAGTTGTTCACAGCACCCTGGGGTTATTCTCACCCAGGCCAAGGATGGTGAAGGGTGTGAAGAAGCCTGCGAGCAGGCTGGTGGGGTTTGCGGGTGTTGTTCTGGTGCACTGAGCCATGTGGCCACATGGGCCAAACGCAGACGGCCGGCCGGCTGTATCATGCCCGCGTCTTCAGCCAGTCCAAGGCATGCTGGGAGAAGAACCTGAGACCTGAGTCCAAACAAACCAAGCTGCTCTTGCACAACACCAGCGTCAATGAACCTGCTGACAGGGCCTTCAACACTTGATAGTCCTCTAATGCTGCTGAGCGTGCTTCCTCTTTACCCCCTACTCCTGATGTTATCACAGTAAGACGTTTGCTTAATTCAACAACAGGCTTTGCAGCAAACGCGTGCATTCGAGCTGAGGTTTCTCGCCCTAAAACCTCAGCTGGGCCCTGAGATAGTGCTGCCATAAGCATCTGCAGTTTCAGACAGCCTGCTAATGAGCACAGACCAACCACAGGATGGAGGATGATGGATGGGGGCTTTTATCTGGGCAATAAACATTAGCTCCTCCACCTTATCATCTTATCTCACGGAGATTTGAGGATTCTCCCACAACAGGATGCCTCAAGACTTGACTGCTGACACCTATGTATCCCCCTCTGCAGGGTTTAGTCTGTTAAACACAAAGAAACAACACCGCTGTTTGGCCAATACAGCCTTGCATTAGTGATAGGGAAAGATAGCAAATCCAAAACCACCAGTTTACACTTAAAAACCACGTGTACATAATGAAACTTCTACTCATTTTCATGTGTGACAACAACAAACTGTACTCTGTAGAGACTTTGCTCGTTAAAGCTCTGCGCTGCTTCCTCTGGGCAGCACATCACCAACCCCATGAGATTAACTCCAGTATATGGGGATAATGGGGGCTTTTGTCTTATTAATACATCCTTTCAATACAATGCCTTCTTTAGAGTGACGGATGAACAAGCCTCAACAACATCGGAGGGGTCAGAGCGGGAGAAGAAGGGGGGGGGGGGGGCACAGCAGGCCGCGCAACGGCTCCGAGGAGCTGTGTGTGTTAATGTGTGTGTGGAGGCCCCTGAAGAGGACGCGCCCGGGGTGCACGCAGCTCATCTCAGCCTCCAACAACAGATATACAGACAGTATGATGCAGGACACCGCACTGACCCCCCCACCCCCCTGTATGATCGACAGCTGAAGCCCTGCGTGTTAATATCTAACACCACACTATGTTATTCATTAAACACACAAACGCAGCTGTCACACGGTCTCCAAATATTCACCGAGGCTGCGGGCTGCAACGGAGTTCGTGCTGGGGGAGCAAAAGTGCAGAGGTGGTGTCACTGCTGTCATGAGTCAATGTTACAACATGTTATCGTCAGTGGCGACTTTCAGTTCATCATTAACACGAATGAGTGATCACTGACGTAATGAAGAGAAGAGTTTACGCGTGGAAGATTTTTTTTTTTTCTTCATTTTTAAAACTCAAGAAGTGAACTAATAATGTGAAAACTGTTTGGGCGCAGCGCTGTAGCCTACAGCAGAGGAGAGAAGCATCAGGCTCTTTTGTTAGGTTGCTGCAGCACATGCAGACTGTCAGACTACACAGTATTTTTGAGAAGGTGCCACTGCTTACCCCATGAGAGAATGAGTGGAGAGCAGCGAGAAGACGCTCCGACAAATATTTGTCTCCAAAATGTCCTCACATGTGGCCACCAGTCCGCCACAAAAGGCTGCGTTAAAAGTTCAGCTCTTCCCTGGTGCTCCGGGGGTCGAGAGGCAGCGATGACAATCAAAACTTTGGCGGAGGACTAGACGGCGTGTCTTGTCTGGTCACTGGTAGATCCATACCGGGTCTGTGCGCCACCGCGGAAACTGAACAACGATCACCAGAAAGCGCGGAGATTTCCAATAAAATGAGGAGCGATGAAGACTTCTTCACAAAAAACAAAACAGCGACCGCACTTTCTCTTTTGTCGCTCTGATCCAGCAGACCGTCTGATTGTCCCCCTGCTCTCTGAAAACAACAGCTCCACGGGCCTGTGGAGCGTAAGGGAGGCGCGCGCACAATACGCGGTCAAACGCACACACACACACACACACAAACACACACCCACACACACGAGAGAGAGAGAGAGAGAGAGAGAGAGAGGGTGTATGGAAACGTCATATGCCCATAAAGAGTCTCGAGGTTCAGTATCGAAATAGCAAAAGAAGCAGCAATTAATATGGAAAATACTTTTTAAGACTATTTCTGGACCCTTTACGCGCTCAGCACACAAATGAAGTCCAGATGTTCCACCTCTTCACTTCCGCTCTCCTAGCAGATCCCAGCATGAAGCATGAGTCCACACTTAAACTCATCCTGTCCTGGCTCAGTTTCCCCTGAGAGCAGTGGCCAGCTGCAGATGCATATCCACAGCTCTGTGTTTTAAATTAATACATTCTCTAGTGAAAAGTAAACACAACGATCTGACCTGCTCTAAACTTAACTGCTTTATTTGTTGCCTCTGATGACTCATTGCTAGTTTTTTTTCTTCCTTTTATTTTCTCCCTCAGGACTCTAGAGGTGTAATAGGGAGGGTGAGGTGAAGGTAAGTCAGGACTTGTTAGTCACCTGGGCTGTGCCCAGGCAGACACACAGTGGTGCAGGTGCTAGTTCCAGTTAAAGAGTCTCATTCCAACCCCAAAGGAGGTAATAATGTCCTCGCAGTCATTACCCTGAAAGCAAGAGTCATCCCAAGTGGCTATGATGTCATGTGTCTGTGATAAGGAGCTGTAATGTTGTTGGAGTATTAATTGGCTATCTCTAAGAGCTCTCCAGTTTCTGAAAGAAATTTGGATTTGCTTAAAGGGACAGTGTTTTGATGTGAGATTTCAGCCGTAGAGATGTCTGCCTTCTCTCAAATAACATGGAACTAGACGGCTCTCAGCTTGTGGTTCCCAAAGCGCCGAAGAAATGCTTTCGAAAGACCCAACAGCAGTGTTTCTTCACCCTAATCATGACAAAGTCTCTCAAGATGATCCAGCTATTTATTGTGAGCAGTTGCATGTAGGAAGTATTTTCTGACTGTCTCACCGCACAGGAGGAAGTGTAGCATACATCTACGACGATCAAGCGGCCTAAGCTAGCCAAAATTAGAGCTCAACCAATGTTCACACCTGCTGCGCTGTTTCCAGTACAAGCTCATCGTCCATGTGTAAGCTTCTTTCTGTGCGGTGATCCAAAGCGCCCAGGAAGTGCGCTGGGCTTTGAAGGGCGATTTAACATAGTGGCCAAACCATGTCATTACAACATCACGTGACGCATATAAGACTTTTTCACAGATTGCATTGTGAAAGAGGCAGCTGTAAAACGCTGGATACATGTTTTAGAGGGTGACAACTCACAATTATAGCGTTTAGGTCTGATAACATGTGGAGAGTCTAGAATAGCTGCACCGTTACATTTCTTTTATTCCATTTCAAGTTAGCGGAGGGCTAAACTGGAAGGTAAGTGCTCGACCTGTAAAAGTCAGTCTTTGGGCTGTACAATCTGGAAGGTATGTGGAAGGTTCAGGTAATTTTACAGCCAAGAAATTAAGCTTTCATAATAATATAATGCAATACAGATAACTGCATTTTCTGACATTCAGTGCAGAAAATGCTCAAATGGAAATGTGTGACAAAACAAAACGGTTGAGCAGCGATGATTCAGAGCTTGACACGAAGACGTATTTCCTGATAAAATGACCAGTTTCAGGAAGCAGGTGGCGCCCCTCAAGTGTCATGCGTGTGGTCTTCATCTGATGAATGACATCAGAGCCCACTAGACAGGGAAAACACCTGACTGCTCATCATAAGTTTACCTATGGGGGGGAAATGAAACATCCTCATACATTAGCAGTTCCTCAATGAGTCTAAGGTGCGTCTGGTCTCCATCAAACAGTTTCAACAACTTTGACTCATGTCGTGTCGGCTGATGGTGGAGAGAGGATCAAGATTGTGCAACTACTCTTACCGCACTCATCCCTGCCGCCCCCGCAGCAGCAGCAGCAGCTGGTATGTGGAAAGTGCTCACTCTAAAGAAAAGAGAAGAACAAGTTGTGAAAACAAATCTGTCAACTTTGCAATACTTCTATTCGTGTTGCCAAAATCTTTTAACCTGCAATCTCAGGAGATGGAGACAGTTTTAACGGTTTAACTGCTCGTCTTTGTGTTTCACCTTCTGTGTTCTCAGCTAAAGTGCCGGCAGGCTGGATGATCAGCGTGAAATGGATGTGTAGCAGACAAGCTTTACGAACTGACTCCTCACTGTCAGTGGGTTAATGATGGGACTCTTTCAGGAGCCGCTCCACCGAAAGCTGCCCCACTGCTGTGTCTCTCACTAAGCTTTTAGGGGAGGGGGCAAGAGCCCTGACCTCACTTCCTGTTGGGGCTCCTCACAAGCATTCCATTGTCTGTGAGAATGCGCATGGGCTCAGGGGACGCTGCACATCTGGCAGCTGTTATTAGCAACCGCCTGCACCCCCCCCCCTCCAAGGAAGATTACTACATGTGGTGGTGGATGTGCACCTCAAAATAAACTCTCTGGGATCGTATTGTTTCATGAGCCACTGCTGTGTTGTCACAACTTGAACAGAAGGTTGGGCTTTATTATTGAGTTGAGTGATTTGCATTTTTATCTCACGGACGGGCCTTAAAATGACACTGTAGAAGAAAGTCTCTACAATCATGAGGAACGATGTTAAAGCAATAAATAGACATTTGGGGAAATATGCTAATTTGCTGTCTTGCAAAGAGTTAGATAATAAATACCTCCCTCGTGTCTGACAACCAGCTTTATTGGGGAAAACCCCCCTTTAGAAACAGAAAAACTTTCACGTCCCCCACCCCACAATTTCTATCAATCATTAACAGTGATGGAGGATGTGACTGTTAAAAAGGATCAGAGTTTCATTTCAATGAAATAAAGGTCAGCATGATAGCAACAGCAATGTTGTGTCACATCCATTCAACTTAGTTTCACTCCACATTTTTTTCACTGGTCATCCACCACCCCACTGCAGGGGGGCCCTGCATTGGATCTGTGCCCCCCCCAGGGGGTCCACCCCCCAGTTTGAGAACCACTGGCTTAGCACAAAGGCTATGAACAGACACAGTTATCCTGACTCACAACACTGAAACTATCCATCTTCCAGCTTGCTATCTAACACTTTATTTCTCCCTTTTTTATTTTGTGCAAAAACTGAAGTGTAAAAACAAATCAGTAATTTTTAGGGTATAACCATTTCTTCCTAACCTCACCCTGCCTGGTACAGTTCGGTGCCAAACTCAGTACTTTTAAGGGCACCAACTGAATTACATCAGCATTGCCAGGTACCTTTTCACGTGAAATCAATCTGTTCAACATTTTGGTACCTGAAAGTGTATCTTCGTAAGAGGGTAAATTAGAGCATAGAGAGAAAGAGAGAGAGTGAGATTACATCACCCCTGCAGTTTATTCAGGGCAATGTGGTGGAAAGTTTGGTTACACACAAACAAAACTTCACACCGGCAAAACACTCGCTGCTATAGCTATATATGGTATATATCTATAGCTATATATGGTATATATACCAGGTCAAACACAAAATACATCCAAAAGCTATAGGGTGTAGTATGCTTGATAGCCTGAGAACCACATCAGCCAAGTCAGCCGCAGCTAACTTTTACACACCTTATTAATTCACTAGATGAATAAGTTGTTGTTGTTACTTTATAGCTTGATATTTTTAGTAGCATTAACCAACACTCACTGGTACTGTTGGGCATCGGTATAGGATTCCAGGTATTATACAGGAAGTGGTTTTGATATGAACGATACTCAACTGTATCACCTGCGACTGCTCCTTACCAAGAAATAGTCACCACGTAGAGCGGTGAATTATTCTTTTTAAACAAAAACACGAGTCATTGATGTTCTGGTTGGTGGATTTTGTAAGCCAGGCTGCAGGTGACATCATATTTATACAAACATGACAGTGGCCGATCTAATTCTCGGCAAAAAGAAAGAAAGAAGAAGAACCGAAGTTTCAAGGAGTTGAACTTTCTCTCAAAGGTATCATCATCTCGTTCACACATCACAGACTACAAAGCTAGGAGCATTCTCAGTGGCTGTGGTCACCCGACCCAAGTTTGAACCCACCAGAAGTGGGACAGTAAGCAGAATTGAAATCAGAGACTGAGATGAGTGCAGCGACAGAAAGTAGACAGTGAAGTGACAGAAAGTAGACAGTGCATCAGACCTACACAAATAAGACACTGTATTGTTGTATCAGTCATCTCTGTAGATGATCTCAAGACCCCAAAAAAGGCAGTGGCTGAATATTCTAGTTCCTACTTTTAGATGCAGAGTACACAGGGGATGTCATTAACAATAACTCGAACTGTTCTCAGGCTCTGTGTTGTGTGACACAGGGACTTTCCATCTTGTGTGCATTTCTATACAAAATGTCACAAGCCAATGCAGCTGTCAATATGTAATATGTGACTACAGAGGTCAACCACTAAGAGAGCCAACAAATCATTGCGTGCTCACTGTTTTCATGTAATGAGTCACTGGTCTTTTTCTTATGTGTACATATCTATCCAGACAAAACACATCTCAAGATAACAACTGTTTTGATGTCAAGCAGAAAATGCACATAGAAAGCGAGTTGTAATGGGAAAGATGCCCCTTCACTTCCTTCTCTAAAGAAAAAAGCCTCCCAGGCATGAAAAAAGTCTGTGAAAACCTTCCTCTTTTTCCAAACAGATGTTAGCCGACGTGTGTATTTTTAGTGCTGTAAACGTTCTTCAGGTCATGTGCATTAGAGTTGTTAAAGTCAGTCGGCGCTGATGTGATACGGATGACATGACTCTCAGAGGATTGCAGCTCACATCAAAGGAGAAGGAAATGTGCTCAGTTTGCATCTGAGGAGCCGTGGTCGCCACTTTTCTGTGCAACGTGATCGAATGCACGATGGCGACAGATCTTCTTTGCATTTTAAATTAAACTGGCGGCGAACTATTTTTGCTTCCTGTGTCATGGGTTTGTGGCCTCTTCTGAATCTACACGACTCCTTTCTATTTTTTGAGGCAGCTTTCTTCGCCTCTTTCTTTTCTTCAAGCGTTTTTCATTACCTGGCCTGTTCAGTAGTTTAAGTCATCACAAAGAGCACTGGAATTGGTAGCTTTCCCTAAAGAATCCTGCTCTTTGCATGTTCCCCAAGCAGACATGGCCGCCTCTTTATGGAGTTGGTTGCATAAAGAAAAAAAGAAAAAATCTCTCTCACTGCATGATCAGGGAAAGGAGAGACATGGGATACTGACCAAACACTGTTTAATAACAAAATAACGCTTAAAGCAGCTTTAAGACTTTTTATAATTGCTTGTAAGTGTGAATTATATCATAATTTTAAATAAGACATACAAAATAAGCCAGATCCTAACAAGCATTAAGTCCGCTGGAGTGTAGAGATGCATTTCTAACACCTAATTTAGTTGAAAGATATTGTTTTTACCTGCTTGGATTTCTGTGAATAAAAGGATTTAACGGTTATTCCAGAGGGACTTGGTGTATCTCATCTCCCCAACACCATTTTGAAGTCATGATGCCATATCTCAAAATGACAAATAAATAAAAAACAAGATAATGTGCAATTGTGGACGAGGCTCTTCTGGTCATTAGGACATCATACTCCAGCTTAAATGGTTTAAAATGGCCCCCAGATATCTGTCTACCGTAGTCACCATGCATGAAAGGGTGAATCAGTAGTGGCAAACTGCTTCTTTATTTAAAAAACAGGACCTGTTATGAAAATTGCTGAATCGTAAAATGTGTAATGTAGGGCACTGTGCGTACAGTTAATTGACACAGACAGTATGTTTGGCCGCAGAGGTTTTATTTCCCCTCTCAACGCCAAACAGCACAAGTGTTGCCTGGAGTCAGGGTGGCTTATCTCTCTCTGTGCTCCAAACAGTGGGCTTAAGTGCTGGCTGTGCCACATGTCCCTGCTGTTCACAGGTTTAGAAGAAATCCGTCCACCCTGCATTCAGACCTGCAGTGTTGGCTTACCGCTTATCTCCAGAGCATCAGGCTGCTTTTTTTCTTCCTGGACAAAAGAACTCAAATTCTTTTTACATTTGATCTGTTTTCTATGCAGGGGTAAAGTCTGAATCACCGTTCGCCTTCAGGTCACTTTATACTGTATACTCACACAAAGGAACTGCAGACCTCTTGTGTCAAGTGATGGATTCAACATATTTGTCCGTATGTTATGATTTGTGATTTAACTTCCATTGTTTTTCATTGGTCTTTCTGTGTTGCATTTTATCCTGTCATTAACATTTATGTATATATTTGTCTCTCTGGTGCTTTTACAATTGTTTATGTCCACCCCTCTGCTGAGGCATGTCTCACAGGAGTATAGAGTTCCCTTATTTTTACAGACAGGCTTGAATAGAGACTGTTCCCATGGTCCACTTCTGCAACTGCCTGTGTACTGGTTACCATGCTTGAGTATTAGTATTGGGTGTCTGTTGTGTTCACTGTCCTGTGGTCCAATGAGGAGGAGAGTGTTAGTGGATAGTCAAGTGAGGGGGTTGGGGGGGGGGAGTCATGATTTTTGTGGCTTCCTGCAGATTAGTATGGTGTTTATAGAGCCTTGCTGAAGTACCCTTAAAAAAACACATTCAAATCCTCACACCCATTATTAGAGTCTTTTCCATTAACATTATAACTGAGAGTGCATGTTTTCAGCTGGAGAAGTCATAGGAGAAGTGATGCAACTCCTTTCAGCACTGTGGTCAAACAGTCATTTTGTGGCTGGAGAGGTGTCTTTCCTGAGGAGCAAAACCAGAATGAAGGATGAAGGTTTCTGTTTAGCGTTTAGCGGAGCAGCAGATCAGATCCTTGTCATTTAATCTTTAAAGGCATCACAAAGGGCACGGCTAAAAATCTGTTGTTTTGACCTGAAACCATATGGCAGCCATCAGTGGCTCCTCGTGCACTGGCAAAGAAACCCAACCCTGACATTTCTTTCTAATTCATTGACCAGAAAGCAAGTTCAAAAGGTTAGTCATAGATTTGCATGTGCATGTGTGTGTGTGTTTGTGTGTGTGTGTGCATCTGCGTGTGAGTGTTCGTGCAGTTCAAGACCAGGAACAGAAACGTAACTCATTACCAAGAATCAGTCATGTTTTCTTAGTTTACATTGCTGTGTGCTTCACACCGACACAGATATGCTTTGCTGTGCTGTCACATCTGTGATAGTCATACAACATCTGTGCTCATTGTCTAGCCTCAGGGCTGTGAAGTTTCAAAGCGTGCTACGTGCTTGTCGAGGTAAGAGTGTGAGACTTGGAGCACAGATGTCGCACCGCAATCACTCAGCACAACAGGAAAAAAAACCCCAGACCTGTCTTTTATTTGTGCACTCATGCAGAACATTTCTGAAGATTTTACGGGCAAAGAAGAAGGAGCCGATGGAGCGGTATGGTAAGGGAGCTGGAAAGGGAAATAGAAAATAGACGGATGCGTGTAAGCAGAGGAGGGAAGGAAGTGAAGTGAAGTTGGTCAATAGAGGGTAAAATAAGCTTTCAGTAACCAGGTCAAGCGTGCACCTATTGGAATCTTGCCTGGAGAAGCTTGCATGTTGTTCTACTGAAACAGGGGGCCAGACTCAGCGCATTGATCCCTGTCTTCTTTTGCCTGAGGCGGAACGCTCAGTATTTGTTTGTAAAAGTGTGTTTACAATAGAGTGTTTGTGCAAACACATTCGTCAAAAGGTGCACATTTCTCTCCCGGAGCAGGACTTATCGTCTGTTTCCTGGCACTTGATTGCCGGGGTCAATGTTGGGGGTCATCAGATAAGAAGGATCAGGGCCAGGCCATTACGTTAATCCAGCGGTTCGTACCAGCACCTCTCATGACCTGCACTCCTCTCCTTGCCATCAGTTAAATGTCATTGTTCACTGAACCAAGTTATGTCGTCAAAGTGGTAAAATGTATACAAGAAAAGAAAAAGAGTGTGAGGAGGGATAGCAGGAGGGCAGTGGGGGATTAAATTTCACACTGTCCTGATACAGCCTGAAGCACTTCTATCTTTAAAGCTCTCACACACACACACAAACACACACACACACTGAGCATGACCCAGACCCGGCCTGGATGTGGCCCGGACAATCATGGACATGGAATAGGAGACCAGATTTTCTGCAAGGACCATGACACATTTGCACATTTTTGTTTTATTTGTTGCCAGTATCACTGACACAGAAAGACTTAAATGCACAGATTGTAATTTTCTGTAAGTAGTGTGGGACCCTGCTAGATGTTGTTGTCATAGTTAAACAACCACCATTGCCAAGAAAATCTGTCTACGTGACTCGAAATGTTCGAGAACGGGTTAAAGCGACTGCCGACCAAAGGAAACGCGTCATTACCTTGAACACATTTTTCTGTTGGTTTGAACACTGTTAGAAACTTTTCCAACACAACTCAACCACATATATAGACAAAGGTCGAGCTGTTCTGGGACATTTTAATGCAGAAATGTTATATATTATATCTTTAAAGAAGGAAGCTGACATTGTCTGAAGTTGCTCTTTCACACATTCAATACATAACAGGATATCGCCTGTGTCAGTTGCATTGTGACCTACAACACACTTTTATAACCAAATGCTGAGTTTAGGCGAGGGGTGTCTGGGCAGAGCATGCAGGGGGACAGAGACTCATCTGTAATGATGACTGTTTTTGCATTGATTTCAATACTAAATGTATTTAAACCTATCCGCAAGATCAAGTAAAGAATGGAAAGCAATATACAGGCAAGCAGAGAGGGGTACGAAACAACTACACCCCATGCAACGTAATCAACGTCTCCCACAAGCTCTTTGTGAATTCTGCTGTATCCCACATGAGCTCAATCAGCAATTATGCAGACTTGGCAGGGTAAAGTCTATTTAATGTCCAGGCCAACTGATACGGACATTTGCCTTTACACGTACAGCTCCTCCGGGTAATATCAGGGATAATAAAACCAAATGGTCCTAGAAAACAACTTATGATTACCATAATGCATGCTTTATGAGATGATTTTCTCACTAACAGGTTGATGAGGTAGGTCATTTATGTAAATCATTAATAAGAAGAAGTGCAATCATGTTTTGATTGTGTTTTTATAGTGTGTTTTTATTGTGTCATTTGAAGTAACCTTTGAACCAGACTGAAACCCTCTGAGGTTTATTGGCTGCACACTGTTGCCTCCCCTGTGGTCAAGCTCCACACGCCACCCGGGAGGTGATGCTTTGATCAGCTCACTGCACACATTCTTCCCATCATCATCTCACTTCCCTCCCCAGTGTTTGTTATTGACTGCAGCTGGAACACCTCCAGCCGCTCAGACCTCGCTCCACCAAGGTCGTGCAGACTAAATCCCGCTCCACAAAGCAGGAACAGCCATGACTTTAACACAAGTTAGCATCTGCTGTCTTAGCGGCAAGAAGAAAAGTTCCATATCAAACGTGTCATTACATGCGTGAGTTGTTGTTTTGTCTCGGTTGAATTTTTATTGTGAATACATTGCATGTCATGGGAGATGATTTCTTCCCTTTTTCCCTGGATGTTCTGTTTTCCATGACCTCTGACACCTGTATGTAGAAGATTACAGTCGAACTGAGAAGCATCACTTCTCTGTTATGAGAAATCAAGCATGTGACATTAATTTAGTCTATGAACACGCAGGAAATAAACGTTGTTCATGCATCGTTGAACCAATCAGTATTACAGGTTATTTGCAGAAACAATATTACATAAAAGGTTTGCAAACAGGTATACATTTATATTATGCATGTAATTGTTGCCAGGAGACCTTGAGCTTTATTTAGCTATTGGTAAACCCATGTTACGGCACCGCACAGTCAAATTAAAAAAGTCAGGTTTGAACATTACCGTATAGGTTCAGGGTTTTAATCTCCAAATAGAAACTGGTAAGACAAACTGTACAATGCAATACACAACATTTCTGGCATTACTTTCTCACATCTTGACATGTCACATTATTTCTGATGACAGCTGTTTGCACTGTGTTGGTGGGTTTAATTTGAAAGGGCATGTCACAAAGTAAAGTTGGTTTCAAAAGTGCAACTCTCCAAATGCTTTCAGTAAGGGGGGATCAGGGTAGAAGGTGGAGACGGAAAACTCTGGCCTAGAAAATTGGTGATATTGATACAGCTGTACTCTAATTGCATGATGACCTCACTGGTCGCATCCAATCAAGTGCAAAATGACTTAACACCCACAGCAAAATCTGTAATAACTTCTGCAATTAAAAGAAAGTTACCAGATAGCATGAAGAAGGAATCCAAATACTTTCATACAGATTAAAAGCACCACTGTGGTGGCACAATATAAACAATACTTAAAAAGATAATTAACTGCAGCTCCAGATTCCACAGCCTTGCTCAAGAACTGGCACCCCATCCCACAATATCCCATCACTAAATAATCACTGCTTGGTAATGACATCCAGCCGTCACTTTTTCCCTGCTGAAGTCCATGATGAGCCATGATGACTAAAGCGCGCCGCCCTCTATTAGATTTCTCACTGAACACATTTCAAGGAGCGCTAACGTCAGTGGCTCTGTCAGCCCTGGATACAACACATCTGTGAGTGAGGTTTTCATGTGATGATGACTGTTAGCTCATGCTGCTGCTTGCCAGCTGGGCTGGTACCGCTTGGAGATTTGTGAGTCATGCCATGACAGCTGAAAGGTGCAATATGTAAAAACTGTAAACACACACACGCAGGCACGCAACAGCACTTAACTTTTTTTATACGAAAAAGGAACATCCTGCTGCTGTTCAATACTTAAACTCATACTCATCATGTACATATATTTATTCTTTGATGTATATATATTTAAGTTCTTGCCTGTGCCTTAATTCTTTACACTTCATATTTTTATATTTATTTTTTATCTTTTCTTTTCACACTGTGGGTCTGAGGGAAAGGCTTTTTGATCCTCTGTATGTCCTGTACAAATCGCAGAATTGACAATTAAGTTGACTTTGAACTGGCCATCTGTCAAATAGATACTCCAAACAAGTAGGGGGCAGCATATTACCAGAGTAACCTCTAACGGCTGCTGACTCTTTTCGAGCAGCATGTTCTTAACCTAGGGCTGTCTTAGCCCGAGGCTAAGAGCTGAACTTGAGATAACTTCTCACACACAGATTGTTAACCCAGGGTTAACCAGGGCTATACGATTCACACTGCCCTGGGTTAAATGTCTGTTGGAGCAGACAGTAAGACACTGGCCCAGAATACTTTTTCAAATAACCTTGTGTAAGAAGGATACATTTTTTGAGCATCACTACCCCATCATAATCAAGATTTGATTCATTCGGTCTGATAACCTTTGGAAAATCAAGAAGAGCTTCACGATTAAATCATTTTATCCAACTCAAGTTAGCCGGGCGCTACACCGAAAGTTAGCCGGCTTGGTCGACGTCTTATGGGCCCCAAAATGCGGAAGATTCAGGTAATTTTGTACCTGGGAAAGCTGAACTGTTTTTTGGCGTCATGCTCCACCCAACAGCTTTTTTCACCAGTGGAGTGTTGGTGTACGACTGAGCACATCCTCCAAGAGCGATGTAGAGCCAGTTTGACGGCAGGGATACACTGTCGAGGGGGTTTACAGCGGATACAACCATGACTTGGTGGGTTTAGGAGAGGCCTGAAGAGGGCGAGAAGCAAGAAGGTCGACCTTAATCAGCGCCCAAATCTGGAGGCCTGAGCTATACTATCAGACTATTTCCTTTTGAGGTAAAAAGTGGTATTACGAGACAGTGCAGGCCAGAGCTAGCTGGTTACCATGCTGACTTAAGTAGTATCTGTGCACAGTGGTATTCAGAGACCGCAGCGTCATCATCACACTGCAGGTTTGATGGGGTTGTGTCTGCTGTGAAAAAACACATAAAGAGTCCTTCCTTCAGGCAGTTGGGGTGGATGATGGGAAAGACTTGAGTGTCCATGTTCAAGTGTTTGACGGTAAAATGCAGAATTTGGCACCGAGGCAGCTGCCACAGAGAATGCTCCATAAAACTGACGAATATCGCTGCCGGATAACAAAAAGAGAAATGTGGCTTTAATTAACAGCTCACACGGATTCTTCTATGACTGGCAGTAATCTCGCTAAACTAAAACAGACTGAATTAGACATTCTTCCTTTTAGTGAAGCTGAAACAGGACCACAGTTTTTACTGAACTCGAATGATGTTGCTAATCCAGACCCAAGATTGCTTTCTGATGTTGTAGCCACACAAACACACACAAAATCAGTGTCGGTCATATTTTTGGAATACTAATTCAGCGCATGAGTGTATCTTTTTGCAATCATTTCTTTCAGTTATTTGTAATCCCTTAAAAATACTTAAATAGGGTTTCATTTTGCGGTTCTAAATATTTAGCCAGTAAAAGTGTCACCTTTTTAAATGATGATTATCTAATTTCTGATGATGCTGCTCAAATAAATTCACACTGCTCCCTGTAAAAAAAGAGCAGGAGGGTCCCCCTGTACTAACTGTGGGACTTTGATGACTGTTTTGAATAGCTCCTCCGGCTCCAGCTTTCTTCTTCTCCGACTTTGTACTTCTTGTGAATGCTCTTACCTAATGATTCGCACCATTTACCTCAACAAGTTCCAATAACACTGCAAAATTGTGGGTCTCCAACATGGAGAAACAGCCCTTTAACCTCGGGGGACCTGGAGGCTTAAAGTCAAAGAAACTTGCAGAAGGAAAAGACGGATCGTTCATTAGCTCTCCAGTTCGGCTCCTTCTAGAGGTGAATTGATTTAACGGCCTCTGTGAAATATTGCTCTTATCCTGGCCTCAGACCACTCTTGCCCCCTAACCCCTTCCTCAGCCGACCCTCCACCCCCTCAGAGCAGCCCCGAATTCCAGGAAAAAAGTTACAGCGAAGTCCTGGCTTCCATAAATCACAGTTGCACTCCCCAGCCGCTCCCTGCAGAGCACCGAGGGAGAAACATCATCCCCTTCCCTTTCCCTGACCCCCTCCAGCTACACCCCGCTCCTCTGACTGTTTTAATGCAGCACAGAGAGGCGGATGAGAACTTCCTCTCCATTTTATCACAACCTCTGTAGTTCTCACTTTGACTCACTCGCTGTGCACTCTGATCTTTATGGCCCCGTCTGTCACACCACAGTGGCGTCAAAGTCATGCTGCTTCAATCAGTCTCCCTGCTTTATTTACCTGTTAGTGTTTCTGCATGTGGTCATGGTGTCGTTAGGCGTTTATTGCCTGCAATCCACAACAACGGTGCCAGTCAAGTCTGACTGACGGTGTTTTTATAGCTAGTACAGCGGCAAACAACAAAAAACTTGACCGAATCCTCCTGCTGGGGGGCTGCTGGAGGGAAGCTCATGTTACTGGAGGATTATACAAATAACTGATGAGGACAGACCTGCAAAATTTATGCTGGGAAAATGTTCCATGACACAACACACTCTAATGGAAAAAAAAAAAGTGTTACACAAGCATTGTTCTAGAGTACAAGTGGAAAGGTTTTGTTTTATTGATTGGCCTGTGTTTATGCCTAAAAAAGAGCGTGCGACTACAGTGCTGTAGCCCAACCCATGTGAGTGATAGACCTGTCTCTGCTTGCCCATTAGACAAGGTGAGCTGATGAATACACAGGGTTAGGTTCACATATAAATGACATGTCAATCACATGGCTCGGTTTCTAGGACAGTAGGGCCGAGGGCGCTGACAGGAACTCTCAGCACGGCTCTCATGAATAGCACATAAACAGAGAACATCCGTAAACAGTTTGGAAGACCCGTTTGGACTTTGTTCCATAAGGGTGGGTGGAATGGAGGGATGCAGAAGGAGGACGAGGACAGGAGGGGCAAGAAAGTGAAGCACTGCAGCTGATACTCCCTCCATGGCGGCCGGGTTGGGAGGAGCAACATCAGGCTGCCTCTGTTCTCCTTTGGGACGCTCTGCCTGTACAAACAAACCGACCCCGGGCCTCCGGTCTAATGGGAACCAGACCTGCTCAAGGACCAAATCCCCTCTTTCTCCTTCCCTCCTCTTCTTCTCCCGCCCTCTGTATGACCAAAGCTCCGCCGACACACACTCCAGCTGAAGGACGCACTTCAATTATCCCAAACAGACCTGAAAATATTCCCCGCTCCTCTACCGAGTTTTCCCACACAGCAACGGTTCATGACGTTCCTAGTCTCTCCATCAGCACTGACCTTCTTGACCCTGGAGCAGCCGGACTCCAGCGACCCGCACTTATCTCCACAGACACACTTTCTCTCACTTTCACATGCTTTCTCTATCACTCCTCCTCTCTCCCACTCCACTCTTATCCTCCATCTATATATCAGACATGTGCACGCAAAGCTTTCCATTGACTCATGTTGATACTGGTGACCTGTTTACTGATCCAAGAAATATTTCTCTTGACCCAGTTTCATATGACAGTAAGGTACATTTTCCCCGCAAGTGACAGCATATATATAGATCCCCGCCAACAACGCTGATGCCAGAAGAAATGTTGACAGTGTTTGTTTCTGCAAACCATGGATACTGTACGCTGCAACTTTCAATTCTTTCGGTTCCGTTTTCATTTCATTTTTATCTTCTATCAATGTGCTTATGGTCTGGTCAGGTTTAGCCACAAAATACACTTGGCTAAAGTTAGGAAAAGATCATATTTTGGCTTATCTGGTTTTGTCTCTGGAAATTACCCAGACTTCTCATTAAAAATTCCTCTTTTTTGGCCGCAAGTTGTCTCGACTTCTTGTCTTACCACTTACACTGCTGGAAAATGTCCAGATGTCTCGTTAAAAATATCCAGGAGTTTCGTAATTTTGAAACACCATCAGTGGTCTCACATAGCTGTGTCACCACCCTTCTCCGAACATGCAAGTCAGCATGTACACGTGTAACTGAAGCATGATATGACATGTATTGTAGAATACATATGAAGAAATCTACAATGCTAACGTTTTACTCTGGCGGCTAGACCGCTTCCTAACCTGTGGTCCAGAGTTGGAGCACTGTGGCGATCGGCTGCGTGCTAAGAGCAGCTCATCCCTGGCTACAAAGTCTGAATGTTTTCATTGTGAGGGTTCAGAGTTTATCAGTGAATGTCCTCCCAGTCTCACTGCTGTCTCTATCTGAATGTTCTGTTTCACTAAAGTATGAATATTGGCCCTGAGTCAGACGGAGGGGAGAAAAGGCTCTTAAAAACACATAGAGCCTCCACATTGACTACGCGTCTGCTGCAGAGAGGACTGATTGTGATACAGCCTGGTGACAGCGGGCCTCACAGACATGTGGTGCTGTTTAAATTGCATCACTTTATCAGTGCATTCTTTTTCCTGAACGAGATAAAAAATACATGTTAACGCTTCCTTCTGTTACTCCTTTCTGTTTTTTTTAACTGTCCAATGCTGGCTTGTGGAAGTGCGTGTGCAAATGAATACAGCTTTCAAGGCCATAAAAGCTCATTATTTGTGCGTGCTAGAATCTGTGATCGAGTAAGTGACGCCAAGTGCCTGGAAGTACGGCAGATTTATGGTGGAGAATGGACCGTGTCTGAAGAGTTGGAACAAATTCACAAACACTGGATATGACTGTTCAGCTCTGTCTCCCTCCCACACATCTGGGCACAAACCCGTCAATGTTCCCTTCGGCAAAGATCTGTGATGAGCTGAGCTGTTGCCCAGCTCAAAGTCATTTCACATTAACCCCCCCTCCCTGTACACACAGACACAGACACACACACACACACACACACACACACACACACACCCTCGATTTGATTTCTGCCTGGTCTTGTGTGCTCCCCCTGGGTTTTCTGCATTTCTCTTGCTCTGTGGAACTGCTATGGGCTTTTCTGGCAGTGCTCACGTCTTTGTGCCGTGCATGCCAGGAGTGGCCAAGCCCAGACTCAGCCCTTTGGAGCTGAAGTGAAAATCTGCAGACTCAGCTCAAAGCGAGACCTGCCGGTAACAAACGTGTTGCAACTCACTCACTTTTGGCTCCCAGAAAGAGTGGGAGGTGTGCACAAGATGTGAAAAAAAGAGAAAGTGTTGTTTACAACATTGGGTGCTCGGCCACATACGATGTGTGGACTAATAATCTGCTTGAGCTTTTGGAGAGCGTGCTCTTGTAGGCCTCCGTGTTTGCATGATATAGCTCCGGGATACATTTAATTGGTGAATTATTGATCTGCAGTAAACATGCCACAGTTTTGATGGATGGAAATGGAAATGGATCAATATTGTAGCCCAAAAAACTCTCTGAACAAAACATCCAGCAGCTAACATTACAGTGTTTGGAGTGGGTATTTCTTCATATGTCATAGGCCAAATGTAATAAAAGATAAAGATAAATAAAAGAGTGGTTTTGGACTTTTGTAAAAAGTACCTAAATTTCCTACTTGAGAGTGAAAGTAAAGCTATTATGTTAAGATGTTACTTTGGTAAAAGTGAAAGTCAGCAATATGAAAAGTCTTACAGTATCTGATTTAAATATGAAATAATAATAATAGTAATTAATTCATTTTTCTGGCAATAAAAGTACTTAAAGTTATAATATGTAAATACGACTAGACCTTTCTTATATATTCTGTTGAACTGGGTACCCAAATGTTTCCAGCAATGTTCGAATCCAGAGAGATGAATACTTGAATCTGATAAATTGTCTCAGATGGATAATAATGCATTGTGGGTAATGTAGGCGCCGGGTTTTGTTTGACTCATTATGGACAGGTTAAAATCTAATGATCAAAATCGATACAGCAGAACAAGATATATTGCCTTTTTTCATGCATTCTTCTTCCTTTTCAAATCCTGGTGCCTACATTACCCACAATGCAACTTAGCTACTGTGTGTTCGTGTGTGTGTGAGAGAGAGAGAGAGAGACTGTAGGCAATTTAACAGATTATATGCAGTTTTCTCTGGAGCCGAGAAAACGCTTTATACTGCTCTTTTCACATTTGCAGTAGTTCTCCCCAAGACCTAAAATTGGTGAAATTACCCTTTAAGTACAGTACTTGGGACTAGATGTACTTAGTTACAGTTCATCTGTGGCTTTCCCTGTATCAACATTGAAACATAGGCTACTTAAATCTTGCAATATAATCACAAAGAAATAGCACGCTATCCTTCATACCAGGTGGGTGTGTCGAGCCACGAGTCGCGTCAGAGTTGGTTTATATTCCCACTGTCATTTGTTGAGGCAACAGAACTTTGGCAGGAAGGGACTGACAAACAGTCAAGGTCATTGACCCACTTCAGGGAAAAAGCCACCAATCAGTTTGCGTGTCCCTGACGTTTCAAATTAATGATTATTCCCTGATGTAAGGAGGGACAGAGCAGTCTTTGTCTATTATTGGACATGTACACGCCACATCTTTGTCCATTAATGGTTAAATATACAAACGTCTTTCGTCATTTGTTCAAAGCGCCTTCCTCTTTGCTCCTTTCTTTTCTAATCTGATCTCTTCCTCCACATTGTTCCACTGCCACGTTGCAGCCGTTTCGAGCTGGGGAAGTAGAGACACCTGGATCTTGCTACTTTTCCACTGATATTGTTCTCCTTCCAGAGTGGTCATGTGACGACAGTGATGATGTGGTGTGGTCTGGGAGTGAGAAGCCAGTAAGTATGGGGACTCCACACCCCCATGGCCCCTCGGCGCTCGCCCCTCTCTTGAATCAAATGTGCAGAGATGTGTGGGATTACTCTCACAGGAGGAACTTGAACCCTCTGACTTCCTGCCCGCTGATGAGGTCACTGGTCTCAGTGGGAGTGTCTGTGAAATGCCTGCTCAATAACAGCCGACTGACGGCAAGGCACGGCGGGAGAAGGAGGAGGATCGAAGAGGAGGAGTGGGACGTGTAGCGAGGGTGGAGGGGTAGATGACAGGTTGATGTGGGGGGTGGAAGAGGAGGAGGGGGGGTAAAAGACCGTCCAGTGCCTGTCTCTTGTGAGCCTGAGGCAGTTGGCGGAGCACAGCATGTGTTCATGTTATGGAGAGGACCCAGCTCTCTCTTTAAAAAATTACACAAGGGGGGTGGGGGTGTGAAAGCCACATAGCCAGGAAAATCTCACAAAATGGCTGAGAATGTTCCCGTCTTACAAAACTCTGTTTTTTATTAATCTCATATGCGTCAGTTAGTCATTCAGAGGAAGTGCGTGGATCTAAAATCAGATTTTTTTTGTATTCGTTTGTGGGTTCAGATATAGATCAGGACATGTGTCATAATGCCCTGAGGCTGGCCTCATTTATAACCAACAAAATGAGGCCTTCAACAAGCAAACAATGATTGTCTGTTGAGCTTTGAACTGCCTTTTTAGTACTCTTTCACAAAAGGGAAAAGACTTATTATATAAGGCACGTCTAACTTGTGGTATCACATGCTGCTCCCTGTCAGCTGGCCTGCCTCTCGCTGGCTCCCGGCTGATGTCAGAGCACTCTTGATTAAAGACTGGGTTGGTCCCAGTGAAGGTCAGGTTGCTCTGAGGTAACTTCTGCTCCCTGAAAGCAGCAGGAGCTGCTGTGAGGCTAACGAGGGAGAGCACCTGGTGCGCAGTGCCTCAGGCTACGGCCCTATAGGTAGGGGTTAGGGGAAGGAAGGGAGGGGCAGGATGGTGATCGTGCTCATACAAAGCCATCTTGTTTCGGCCAGGCTCAGATGGAGAGGCTGTGTTGCCAAGGGTCCAGAGCTCTACATCCTGCCGCCCAGTGAAAGACCCAGTCTTCAAACAAGTCGCATGAACAAAGAGCCATACAGGCTCTGTGCATGAGCACCCGTACACCACCCGCCGCAGAGAAAGAGCGCACTGTATTTCACTATCTCCCATCATCTCTGTTTGCCACCCTCATTCAACTCAGTATTTCTCAAGAGGTCATGGTTTTGTACCCCGACTCTCAAAAAACAATGTAATTAAGTCATTCTCTGTAAAACACACACAGCTTGGTCCAAACACACACAGTCACTCCCCCGTCATCGACTCCCTGAGTTTCACCCTTGGGCAGCAACAGCATAATGCCTTCCAGATGTTGAGATGCTGTTCTCTCCAGCTTTACCAAACCTTGGAAGTCATTGCCCCTCTCTCATGGTGTTAACGGTGCCCAGGAGGCCTCTGACGGGGGAAGGGGGCATCTCAAGACCTTTTGAGCTCCTACTGAGCCCACAAAAAGACCTCTGCATCCTTTCCCTTTCACAGGGTAATCGCTGATCTGTCTTCTCTTTGGCTTTCAAATGAAAACCTGCATGAGGAACATGGGTGTGGTTTGAAAAGACATCCTGGTCACATTTGAGAAAAAGGTGTATTGAAAAGCAGCATAACAAAGTCCCCAGCAGCTGGTCAGATGGGTAGCGGTGATAAATACTATTAGGTTTCACTTGTCTCCATCCTCGAGTTAGACCTTTGGGTATCTTGTGTCAGCTGCTCCTCATCAAATTTTTACAACCCTTCCAGTCTTTTTCTTTTTTCTGTGAGCTTCTAGGGTTGAAAAAAAAATCAATGGTTACTCTCAAGAGCTAGCTTGTGTTACCATCTTCCCCTCCTTCCCCTCCTCATGACCCTCGCTAAATGATCTTATGTCACCGTCTCACATTTATGTACCATGCAGTGTTCCAGGCTGTGCTCTATTAATCTGTAAAAGGCCAATCATTAGGGCCCTATCTGTTTCTCAGTATGGACTCTAAAATGCCTCTGGGACATGGTAGACAGCCACAGTCCCTTAGGCCATGTTTTTTAAAATGCTAATCTCCTCTTTAAAGCCAGTGATAGAGCAGCTCATCTTGCTGCTGTAGAAACTTATTTATTCACGCTCATTTCCAATCGAGTTTCGTGGTTGTTGGATGATGAAAACCGCCTGTGACACCAGACTGCTTTCAAAATTGGTTTTGGGGTGTTTCTGTTATTTTGGCAACTTGCAGCATAGCAAGGACATACTATTCTATATATGCTAGCATGGCTGGGGCAAAGGGACATGAAGCGAAACAACATTTTAGCTGGCCAGTGGATCCACTGAGGCCATGGGTGAGCCCCAGACTCAAACCCAAAGAGGAGAGAGTGGGCTAGGAAAAAGCTCCGGGCTGAGGAGCTCTGTGAGAAAGTGTCCATCTGCAGCACGCTGGACTCAACCCAAAACAAACAAGTTAAAATTAAACCACAGAAAGACAGCCAATCTCCGTGTTTAAAGTTCTTACAAACAGAGGATTTACCGTGTTACCATTTCAAAGGTCTGAGAAATTGTCAGTTTTGTGGTTTATCCCACCGCAATCCAACCAGCGATGTCTGGAACAGCTACGCCGCTGCCTGAGGCACAGCTGATTCCCGCATAAGGGAGGAAGATAGAAGAGAAAAGTTTAAAAGAAAATGTTATGAAATTTTCACAGGTGCTATCAAGAAAGTTGTGTAAGTTGTAAAACAACTTTTATCTCTTGCATTCATTCTCCAAACAGCAGAAACATCACTCATGCTTATGTTAATTTTGTTTTTTAATACATTGAAGTTACAGGGACAGTGCACATTACTGACAGAGATTCCTGTAAATGTGCCAATTTAGCCATTTTGGATCATTTTCAGCTGTAGCCACTGGCCAGGTGTAATAATCAGTATCGTAAAAACTACTCAAAATGCATACTTAAGTAAAAATAAATATATCGTGTTAAATGTTGCCACGGCAGAAAGGAAAGTCACCCGTACAAATAGTCTTAAAGTAGCTGATATTATGTATGTATATGCTTTGTTGTTGATCCAACAAATTATTAAAAAAAGGAACCACTTTGACTCTGAGGCAGCATGTTATCTGTAAAGTGACGAGCAACTAAAGTTATCAAATAATTGTAGTGGGGTAAAAACTACAATACTGGCCTCCGAAATGCAGCAGAGTAGAAGTATAGACTAGTAATAAATGCACTTCAGGGAACATCCATAATACATAAAACATAAGACAAAGCAAACATCAAATGGTTTGCATATTTTCAGTAAAATCATGAAACTATTTTTGAAAAATATTACACAATATGATATGTTCACTTGACACATAACACTGTGAAAACCACAGTGTGTGATGCACTGATGGGAACAAAAAATCTGTTTGTTCCTCTGAAGTGAAACAAGATGAATCTTGTAGAATGATGTGACAGGTCATGAAATCTGTTTTTGAATCACATTTCCTGCCTGAAGTGTGTTTAAGGTTAGCCTGCAACACTAACGGAAATGTCAATGGTGTTGGATTTTAATGAAGTACATTTACTGAAGTACTGCACAAAAGATTTAGGTATTAAGCACTTCCACTGGATGCTACTTTATAGGTCAACTCCACCTAATTTTGGTGGTAAATATTGTATTTTTTACTCTATTACACATATTGAACATATAAATGACTCATATCATTAAAAGTTAAGCCACCCAGTAGTATGTTAAGTAATTAAGATTAGCTTCAACTTTACCAGCTGCAATATTAAAGTGATGAATACATTAATACATCAATGATATTATCCAGTGATATACACTGTGATTCTGAAATGGGTTATTCTGCATAATTAGTTCTTTCATTTTTGGTACTTTTTGATGCTAATTCTTTTATTTAACTACTTTTACGTCATTTTAAATGACTTTTACTTGCAACAGAGTATTTTTACACCGTAGTATTGCTGCTTTTACTTCAGTAAAAGATGTGCATACTTCCCCCACCGCTGCTCTTTATGGCTAAGATAAATAGTACATGGAGGCCTCTGATCTGAGCTCATGTGAGGTTCTCTCCCACCCGTCACAAGTAACGATTAATTCAGATTAAATCTGACTAACAGGAATCCCACTTTTCGACTCAGTTGGCTTTGACCTTGCTAATTAGGTTTTCCCAGAGGCTTTGTTATGGCATCAGAGTGAGCGTATGTGGTCGATGTGGTTGCCACCGCTGAGGTTGCCCCTGCTGAGGTTTCCCAAATCCATATGTTATCCAACTGTTTGCAGCAGCAGCCCCCTCCTCCAACTTTGCCAAAAGCCCTGTCTGCCCCACAAATCTCTGCTCAGGGAGAGTGGATCACATTTGTATGGAGGTTAAAGAGAGTGTGATGAAGTCTGGATGTTTGATTTGACACTATGCTGTCATCTAGTGGTGACTTCCAGTAATCAAGGAGCGGTCTGGTGTTGAGTGTTTAAAAAAATACTGTAAAACAATAAAGTATTCCCACTTGGACTTTTTTTAAAATGTTGTTATCTTGTTATTAGATAGGCAGATCAAAGAATCTTAAATGTTTCTCTGGAGGTGAAGACGTTTATTGTCCAGTCTGATTTACTTCAGGATCACTTCGCTGCCTTCAACACGTGGGGGAGCCAGAGATCAGTGACTTTCATGCAGTGGCCTCTGCAGTGTAAGCAATAAAAGAAGCCCCTGGACAGAACAAAGAGCCATTAGATAAAACACTCACATATGTTTCTCTGTGTCCCTGTGGAAACTTTTAACCTCATGAACAGATGTCTTCGGTAGGTTTGGGGGATATCATGCAAAAGGGGTTGGAGGACTTGTCGTCAGAGCAATCTCTGCCAGATGATGTAGGAGGGTCTCTGCCGTTCAACTGGAAAAATATTTACAGTTTATTACTCCCAAAACACATGACATCATCGCTCACAATCTATTAAAACTGCACGTCCAGTTTTCTCTCCCTCTGCTGATAAAACTAATCAAACTGAGGCAAATTAAAATGATCACTCGCCAATTCATTTTTATTGTTTCTGTGGAAAATAAGAAGAAACGTCTAGTTAGAAGAACCTGACTGTCTAACCTCTTTGCCTGTCCACCATCACGCAGCTCCTAAACATTACCATATGGCTATGATGTCAAACGTTATGTTGTAAAGTTATGACCCTCTCTTGGGACAATCAGGCCCAGATAGAGTAGTTAGAGCCTCCCTCAATAAGAGGACCTGAAACCCACTGTCAGCACATTTCATGTCAGGCTGAAGTATTTCAGAGTAGGACTGATTCAAGGTTGCTTTCCTTAGCTATTGTTTGAATTGTTGTAAATGAGCAAAAGAGGGGGGAAAAACATGATTTTCTTTGAAAGATGAGTCAGGTGATTTCTCAGGAAAGTGCACTGTATTGTCGTTATCTAAAAAATGTTTTCTTTAATCTGACACAGACTTCTACAGTTCCTGTCAAAGGGTCATAGTGGCAGATCCTTTGAGTCATCCTCCCCCACCAACTTGGAGTTTCTGGATGAATCTGATTGTTGTCGGTACACAGTTGAGCAAAGGGGGAGCCTTGAAGGGGCAGATTGTTCTTGGAGAGGCCTTCTCCTATGACTCAGCTGGACAGGAGTGAGCCTCCCTTCACAAAACACTAGAACAAAACAATGTAATTACTGTGAAAGGAGGTCTTCAGTCTCAGCTGAAACGTTCAGCTCTCCTTCATTTCCAAGTGAAGAGAGCTGTTGCATTTAAAAGGAGCCGGGAGAAAGGAGCAAAAAGAAAGTCTTACAGTGGAAAGGAAGGGGTGGGGTGAACTGAAACAGAAAACTGAAAGAGGGAGTTTTAGGCCAGCAACAGTAGGCAGAGATCCAAATGTACTTAATGCATAATAGAAACCACAGGATGTATTTTCTAAGCAAAGGTCAAGGTGAAATAGTGGAAAGTAAACTGATTATAATACAATCAGAAGAGACAGACAGAGGCGACAGGAGGATCCACGGTATGTGGTGTCCAGTAAGCAGACAGGAGGCCATCTGATAAGAAGTAAGATCAGGAAGAGAGACTTCCAGTCTGTGCTGCCACCTTGCATGGCTCACACTGACTTTAAACACTCTTCCTGTCTTTTGTGGACTCCATAGAATTGTCTGCAGTTAAGTGGATATTTCCTGCTTGTTATCTGGTTCCTGCATATAGCACACTTACCCTTTCCAATTACAATATGATTATTTAATCTTATGTCATGCTTTTTCAGGTTAATGAATGAAGTTTGTTTTGGCAACCAAGAGAAGGTCAGCAAAATAAAAATAAATTGTGTTGATAATAAGAGCCCTGGCTTTTAGCCATATTAGCGGCATGTCTTGAAGGATAGCAATGTTGGTCTATGGGTCAGTCAGTCCAACACTTTTGACATTCGTGATGCCCAAAGAATAAATCCTACTAATTTTGGAGATGCCCTGATGTTTCCTGTACACCAGCATTAGGTCAAAGTTGTCAATTAAACGGAAATATCTCAACGTCTTCTGATTGGATTGGCACTAAATTTGTTGATGTTGAACACAGCTAAAGGTGCCATACTATGCTCATTTTAAGTTTTATATACTATATTTTAGTTGTCTACTAAAATTGGTTACGATAATTTTTTTCTCATACTGTCAATTGCTGCAGCACCTCGACTCACCCTCTGTCTGGACGCTCCGTTTAAACTCCCCCTCTCCTGAAAAGCTCAGTCTGCTTTGATTAGTCAGTTCCCGCAGGCACTGAGTAGACTCTGGCCACAGTGTTTCCTCATCAGCTCTGCCAGTGTTTTTGTAACCACAGTTGTGCTTGGGAAATGGATGAGGGCAGTGACTGTATAGTTGTGACATCACAAACTTATGCAAGTTCTGACAGAATACCGCCTGTGTGCATTTCCCACGAATTGAGCGATTTGATATTTGAAAACGCAACCCTCAAAGGTGCTATTTGTAAGAAAGGTTGATTTTTGACTCCCAACTCCTCAAATAATGACGTTTTGGGATGACGGCCAACCCGTCCAACAATCCCAAAGTGTCATTATTTGACAAGTTGGGAGTCAAAAATCAACTTTAACGTCATTACGCACGCAATACGCAATTCCTATCAAAACTGTGACGACACGGCCCAGCTTCAACAACAAGAACAATGGGGGATTATTGAGCTTTGTGCTGCTGACTGTACTTAGTTTATTAACGTTCCTCCAGCCAAGTGTAGTTTTTCTGCACCCTTACTGTGAAATGATGGCTCACCGCTCTGTTGAAAACGTGCGCAGACAGGTGTTGTTTTTTCGTGGTGTGTAATTGCGTCATTACACCGCCATGGCCTGGCATGCACAATACAGCATTTTCAGTCATTTCTGTGGATCTGTGTGCACAAGGATTGTTTTCACAACGTTAGTATGCTCTTGCCTATACTGAAGCCAAACTGTTCAATCACTTGAATGATTTATGCATATTGCTACCAGAAGGAGGTACATTTGTAAAATTAAGGTTGGGTGTGTGTTGTAAAAGGCTAATATAAAGTTATTATAATGCTCTTACGTTAAGGTTTTGAAGGCAGATATGAGCGATGAAGCAGGTTTACATCTGGATTGTTTCAACTTGTCTGAAAGTTGCCAGGAGAGTTTGCGTGAAATCAGATTGACTGTACTTATTTGCAGTATCCTTTCCAAAAGCGCAAATGCATTCCAGAACTGACCCCTGCTCAGTTTAATGATCAAGGCAAGAGCGCAGTGCTTGACAGGGGAATTCATCTTACTCAGTGTTGTGGAATGTAGACTCTGAACTCTCAGTGGGAGAGTGTGTGCAATGTGAGGTCTGAACAGAAATCAGCGGATGTGAGGGGAAACTGAAATCAAACTTCGCTGGAATTAGAAGATAAATTACTTCTGTTGCGTAACAGCGTTTTGAACATGAAATAGAAGTTCTAGTATTACTCTGAAATTCATTCAAGTTTAGACACAACTGGGAGGTGAATACTCTCTAGTGGATGACTAAAATCCTCTGTGGAAACCAGTTAAACTAATAAACTGAATCGGTGCGGTTTGATTCGTCATGCTGGTTTTCCAGGAAGTAAGATAAAATTACACTACGTGGAGGGAAGATAAATATATATGATTTCCTATGTGTAAAAACCATTTCAGGAAATCCTGAGTCTATCCAACCACACTGACACTGACACTGACACTGGCATCATCTCTCTTCCACGAGATAAAGAAAACTGTTTCAAAATGCCAGCAGAGACACAAGGAATCTGCAGACACAGAGGGACCTCTGTTAGACTCATGCATTTTCCATGATCACATTACAGTAAGCTGTGCTTCAGTAAGTAAATGGACAACACTCATATTGTTGCACTGTGAATGTTTCTGGTGTTCTTCTCTGTTTTCACAAATCTACCCGCTGAATGTTAAATACCGGCTCAGTTTTATAGATTTAAGGAGACGGTGAGAAAAAAAACACAACACAAACATCCAAAGCTGATGTAGGCTTTTCTCTAAAGTACAAGGACATCCTATCAGTGCGCCGACAAGTCATTAGTCTCTGGATACATGCAGTCAAGTGTTTTTCCTTTCCTTTTACAGCCATTTCCTCTTTGTCACAGGAAAAGTTTTAAAGAGGTTACGTTATCACCTGGAGCCTCGTTGACGCTATTTGAAGTTTACTTTTAAATCGTAATGACGTTAATGACATAGTTCACTCTCTTTCTCTTTTCAATCTTTTATTCCATCACTTTCAGTTTTCTTCTTATTTTGTTGGGGAATTTCCCTTCATCCTTCAAAGAACGGAAGTTTTGTCTGTCTTCTGGGAGGAAAACAGACTTGAGACATTACTCAAACCATGATAATCTTTTGAACAGCATTAATGAGTCTTATTGTCTTGAACATGCAGAAATTTTGATGGAAGGGGAATCCATTGTCCCTTCTCTTTCCTATTTCTCTATCTCCTCTGTACGCTGCTGGAAACAGATCAGCATCAGCGTATATCATCACCACCACTTAAAAGAAACCCTTTATCTTGAGAAAAAACCCTCCCATACAAACACTGCTATTTTTCAGACCATTAAATACTATGTGACTGACTAGTGTAAAACATCTGAGCAAAGTTAATAGAAATGAGCCGGAAATTCTTTAAAGGTGGCCGGCTGGGCTCTCTGAGGTCGCTACATGCAAGTTTAAAGCTGATAGTGATCACACTGCATGCTTGATAACATTTCGGAGAGTCAAACACACTTTTGAACACTTCAGTTCTGTTCCAATAATCTTTGTTCAGTTTTCAGTTCCTCTGGTTTAGCTGCTGGGAAACACAGACCCATTGTCAGGAGATTAAAGCTTACCACTGGCTTGACACCAATAACATTTTATTGAAATCTGCATAGCAACCCTCTGAGCGTGATATGACTGTGTGCAAAACCCTCCTGGAGTGAGACTGGAGGAAAGAGTAATGCATGTTTTATGTTTTTGTGAGTAGGGAGTGTTTTAGCAACATGACTGGAATCTCAATGCTTGTTTTCTTAAATGAAGCCCCCTGTTTGTCTTTCAGGGACTCCCTTGCTGCGTATCGTCTTCTATCATGCCCTTCTGCTCCCATCCGATGGACTGCTGAAACAACCTTTGACCCTTACTGGATTAAAGACGTCTTGCTGTGTGCAGCTGTTTATTCTCAGCATTCTCACATTCCCTAATTTAAGTGCAAACACATTGTTCTGCTTTTTATTCATCATTTCCATGGGTCACAAGAGCTAAGGGAGGATGTGATTACTGTTCGTTCCCCCTGCACTCCTACAAAATCAGTGTCTCAGCCCCTAGATTTTTTATTTATCGCTGAAGATGTACCTCCCGCAAAGCTATCAACCTAGGGTGACTCAGCATTAGAATCCCTATAACCATCACATCAGTGCAGGAGGGCAAGAGCTCCCCATTTCAAGGAATTAATATCCTGCAAATCCTGGAATATCCCACACTTCTGGAAATTGGAAACAACCAAAAACAGGATGTGACTGTGTGGAAATTCCACAGATCAAATTTACTTCTTCCTGAAAGTGAAAGAGGCCTTGTTGGCTGAAAAAATGTTGTGAGGAAATTAGCCAACATGTTTATCTCACTACAAAGCTCAGTGGATCTTAATAAACAACATAAGTCATATCCAATTTCTGACTCATGACTCACAATTCACCATGAGTTGCAACAATGTTATCTTACCAAAAACATTTGTTTGATACTGGTAGAGCTGCGAACACTCAATCTGTCTCAAAATGTGGGTGTGTGGGTGTGAATCTATGCGCTGGTGACCTCAAGAAGTGTGGGCATAATGAAACCGCATGCATACAAATCATTTTTGATGGTTTAGCTTGATTGAGAAAAGAAGCATGATACCATCGCTGTCATCAAATGTGCTCCTTAACATATGGGTTTTGTATTTCTAGCTGTGAAACAGAACATCATGTAGGTGTCTGTTTCATTCATGTGGTGAAATAAATTCAGTCTAGATTTTAACCTAAATATAAGTGGTGGCTGGTGAAAAAACTGGGGAAGAAAGGAGGAAAACAAACCCATTGTGTCATGTTATTTTACATATGTCTGCAAACATCTGCACCTTGAATTTAATCAGGCACAAGAGTTTAAGTTAGCTATCCTATCATCTGCTGACGGGTTTACACTGCAGCAGTGCATCAAACTTG
This sequence comes from Pagrus pagrus, assembly GCF_965226575.1. Lineage (NCBI taxonomy): Eukaryota > Metazoa > Chordata > Actinopteri > Spariformes > Sparidae > Pagrus > Pagrus pagrus. The sequence goes on along the minus strand of NC_140197.1, from coordinate 26,366,616 downwards.
GAAAAAAAAAAAAGAGAGTGGTAAGCAATTTCTTTGCTTCTCTTTTCCTTTCTTTTGTCTCTGCAGAAATTTTCCACACAGTCAGATGTGTTAAAGAGAGAAAACAGAACAACTGTTCCTATTTGCAATATGATTTTTATCTTCTTTTCTTTGGGAAAATTCAGCAGCTGCGCAAAGTTATTTAATATTTGTAATATCTGTCAACAAATCAGTAAAACAGGCCTATATTTTCATATACAAACCCCATAAAAAATACTTCAAATATGTTAAGATAACTTCAATGTACAGTTGATCCTAGAAGGTAATTTCAAGAAAATCAGAATAAAGGATGTGTAATCCTTCATGTCTTTTGATTTCATTTGTAGTAATTTAAAAAGAAACTTAAGAGTACAGTGCCTTTGAGAAGTATACACCCCCCTTTGGATTTTTCCTATTTTATTGCTTTTATAAATGGAATCATGATCAATATAATCTGTCTTTTTGACAATAATTTAAAAGAAAATCCTCTTTAATGTCAAAGTGAAAACAGATTTCTACAAAGTAATGTGAATTAATTAAAAATATATAATGCAAAATAAGTGACTGCATAAGTATTCACCCCCTTCAAGTCAGTGTTTAGTATACGCACTGAGTCTGTGTGGATAGGTCTCAATCAGGCCTGCACGTCTGGACACTGCGCTTCTTGGTAAACCTGCTCGAGCTCTGTGAGGCTGCACGGGGATCAGGCGTGAACAGCCCTTTTCGAGACCAGCCACAAATTCTCTATTGGATCGGACTTCTGTTGAATTATCTCTTTAAAGGCGGGTGATTGATTAATTGGCATTACTTCATAGAAATCTGTTTTCACTTTGAGTTGTTTTGGGTTTTTTTGTCAAGAAAGCCAAATTATATTGACCATGATTTTTTAATTTATAAAAGCAATAAAAGGGGACACATCCACTTTTTATAGGCACTGTAAATCTAGTCTCACTCAGTCTCAGTCTCATTTTTAATCACTCAGAACAAAGACACTAAAACATTTCTTCAGTTTGACAAGATATCGAATTAATCGTGACTAAATACAAACATGAATCAATGTAAATGTGCTAAAAATATAGCAAATCAGTACAGCTGAATTCTCGTGTAGGCTTTAAATCTGACTGACTCATGAATAAGTAGCCCACACAAAAAACCACTGTAGTGCGACTGTACGAGAGAGAGAGAGAGAGAGAGAGGGAGGGAGAGAGAGAGGGAGAGGGAGAGAGAGAGAGCATGTGTCTCTCTCTCCCTCTCCTGTGAATGTACTTCACTGGTTTACTACGGAGGGATCAGGACAGCACAGCCCCACAAGAGCAGCTGAGCAGAGCTGGACTAAACGACAGAAGGGACATTGTTCCGGTTAGATGAGTAAACAAATCAAATGAGTGGAAGGACATCATTTGTTCGGCTCTTTGTGGGGGTCCTCCTCACTGCGACAGGTAGGCGCTTTACACTTTCTTGGCAGAAACGATGGTCTATAGATTTTCATCATGTTTGTGATCAATATTTTTGTCTTGACATTCCACAAAGGGGCAAAAGCTGTTTTAATAATAAATTATCTTTATGAAATAAACTGGAAGGTGAAAATGCCAAATGAGCTTCTGTTATCGACACGTGGGCTCATCATTTATTGTAAAATAGCGACAGGTAAGAGGGCGACATGCCAAAGATGCAGAACTTTGTTCTTACCAGAAGGGAGCAGTATAATGTGAGAGAAACAGTCAGCTCAGCGCACCGAGAGCAAACTGGCCATAACAAAGAAGTTCCACATATCCAAGGCTGAGACTGAAACAATCCTTAACAAAGACACCGAATAATCCCTCGAGAGAACATTAAAAACCCTCGAGTCCAGCAGGAACGAAGGCAGAAACATCTGAACTAAAACTATTAAATAAGAACCCCATGATTAATTAATTAATTAATTAATTAATGTGAAGTTGAGGTAACAAACTGAACTCAATTTACTGGCATTATCGGTACAGAATGAAAAAAAGAAGAGCCTGCATTTATTTCATGACTTTGATTTTCCACTATTGAAAAGATCTAGAGGAACATGTACGGAAAATATTTCTTACATTAATTGCAAACCTTCTTAAAGATCAGATTTATTCCATCACATACATATCCACCTTTTTCCTTTGTTTTTATTTATTTATTTATTTGGTTGTGTGTGTGTATGTGTGTGTAATTAAGGGTCGAAAGTAGTAGCAGATTTATTAGCATATCTGCCAGAGTATAGCAAAACGTATTACCAAATATGAAATCTGATATTCACTTTTTGTACTTGGACTGACTGTTTTTCATTGTTCTTGGCACTAAAGTTTAAAAACAAACAAACAAAAAAAACAAAATAAAAAACAAAAATTGGAAGTTCCCCTTCAATTTACTGACTAATATCCTCCTTTTAATAAATAATTAAGTGTTTACTGAAATCGAATTAGTTCTTTTCAACTCAGTTTTCTTTTTCATGGCATGTTTTTTTTCTTTTTTTACTTTTTGCTGACAAACATGCTCAAAATAAAAAGTGAGAGTGTTTAATTTAAAGTTGAAAGATTGCTGTTTTTAACGGTGCAATATGTAAGAATTGGCCACTTGTTGAATTCCCACTTAAAACAAACAGGGGGCAGCATATCACCAGAGTAATCACCAGAGCCTTTACCTAGTCAGCACATTTACCCGTGCATCTGGTGGTCCAGACTGGGAGCTCGGGGCACCAGGGAGGTGTTGGTGTTTACGCCACAAGCACAGGAATGTTGGACCAGAACGGGCTGTTGCTAGCTGGTTAGCATGCTCACTTCAGTAGATATCTCTGCAACACAATACAAAGATATCATAACTTCAAAACTGTTGCGTTTTCATTCTGCAGATATTTTTTGTTAATTTCTTAATGTTTTTAACTTTCCTACATATTGTACCTTTAACTAAAAAGTGAAAGATTACTGTCTTTTTTACTAAAATATTGCACAACTAAGTCAAGATATTCCCTCTGAATAGGAAATATTAAATGGTAGCCTGATGATGGAGGAGATGCTTCAGAGTACCTTGAGTAAAACTAGTAGGCTATCATACAGTGATGAAGGATTTTACAAAATTAACAATGAAGACATGTATTTCAGCTTTTTGACTTGATTCACAATTTTTCAACCTTTTTCTTAGATAACCACAGCTTCCACAAGTCTTTGACATACAGTGGGCATGCACTCAAAATCCAAGTGGGAGGCAGTTGTTGAAAATCTCCATTTGAATTAACGTGCTGACAATAAATAGAAGGCAAACATTGCAATGACGTGTTTCTGTGACTTTGCCTCCGTGCTGCAGGTGTACACGCCTCCTGTCCCATTGAGTTGAGCCCCCCCGGTGTCGTGCTGAAATATGGAGACTCTGTTTCAATCAACTGCAGCACATCAGCGACAGAGTTCAGAGGAATGGGCTGGGAGGCAACAAAGGGAGGCACAGGTGTGAAGAAGGTCAATCATTTGACCTGGACTATGGAGGAGGTAACAGACTGGGAAATCGCTCCCCAGTGCTTCATCAACCCATCACGAGAGAGTCAATTTACACAGTGCCTCTTGGAACCCAAAATTGTACTTTACAGTAAGTCTGCTTCTATCTTCACGGTACATCACGGATGCTGTGATGGTGTCTGATAACCTCTTCTTCTTCTCCAGAATTCCCAGAGACCATCAGTATCAGCACCACCGGTGACATCCATGGTGTGATTGGCGAAAACGAGACCTTTGAAATCACATGTGGCATCAACGATATAGCACCTGTTCAGAATCTCAGTGTAAGGTGGTACAAAGAAGATACAATAGTGCATACAGACACTTTTAACAATACCAGTAAGCCACCGGTGAATCAGTCATCTGTCTACAACTTTAAGCCGTCAAGAAAAGACAACGGAGTAACATTCAGATGCGAGGCACATTTGGACCTGGGGCCAGAAGGGCCACAATTGAATGTATCTTCTCGAGAGTATCAAATTACAGTTCACTGTAAGTATATCATGAGCAGTCACCTATGTGAAATGGTCCTTAATGCCATATTTAGGTTGTTTAAAGTTTTATCAATCTGTTATGTTGGAGTTTGGAATTACATTTACATTTTTCTATTTCTGTTTTTACTAGAGCCTCAACAGTTGTTATTTAATTTGTGTAATTGTGACAGTTTCAGATAAACCAATAATTGAGAAAATAATCATCCGATTAATTGCTAATGAAAGTAAAAGCTGTATGGCCTTATTTTTTACTATACTAAGTTGAACTAGTTTTTGGGTATTGACCGTACGTCTTAAAGGGGAAAACACATATTTCAGTCAGTTCTCTTGTCTAATTTCTGTCAGAGTTGCTTTTCATCTGTTAAATAAAAGTAAAATATCATAAATCATTGCTTTACATGTTTCTGTTTAGTTGGACCGGATTTAGAGTGTTCTGCTGAGCTACTGGAGGGGGATACTTTGGAGACGCTTTGCAGTGCGACAGGAAATCCCCCTCCTTTTGTCAGTTGGCGGAAAGATGGACGGCTGACAAACTCGACCGTCCCACTGAAGAGGGATGATAAAGGGAATTACACTGTACAAGCTGAGGGCTTTTCCTATGTTGAAAAGGTCCTCCAGGTTAACGTAGTGTGTGAGTATCACATTCAGTCTTCAATACAAACAACGAAAACATTTTGTTTCTGGAATTCTTCAGTGATAACTAAAGTTATCAAAAAAATAAGTGAAGCCAAATGTACAATATTTGGCTCTAAAATGTAGTGCTGTGGACACAGAACATGGAGATGATTGAAATTGTATTTAAGTTAATTTTTATTCATATATATTTATATCATTACTTATGCATTAATGTGTAAGAAGCATTTTACTGCTGTAGTCAGTTGCAGTGATGCTAATTTTAACACATTTTTGGCTACTATTAAAAAATGTAATAATACATTATACTGTATTAATCTGATAGATATAGTGAAGTAAAAATGACAACATTTGCCTCTTAAGTGCAAGAGAGTTTACATACAAAGTAACATGAAATAGAAATATCCATGTAAAATACAAGTATCTCAAATTGTACTTCAGTACTGCACTTGAGTGATTGTACTTGGTTTCATTCTACCACTACTGGCTGGGTGATGTATATTTACTCCCCTGTAAGTCTAAAGTGTTTTTGTGCTTTCAGATGGACCAGAGTTGACATGCCCAAGCAATTACACTGCATCTGAGAACGCTCCTCACAATCTTACCTGCTTTGCTGTGGGTTATCCTACACCTAAGATCACCTGGTCTAAAGAAGACGAGGTGGAGGATCTTCCTAAATTACTGACGAGAAGTGATGCAGGGCAGTACCTGATCACGGCTTCAAACAGTCGGTCAAGTGTCACGCACACAGTCGAGATTACTGTCCTATGTAAGTTATTTTGATGAATATTTTAAATACCTATAATTAGCACGAGTTGTTAAACTGGAGCATTTGCTTTCTCTCTGACTTACATTGTTTAAAATGGTGTCTCTAGACCCTCCATCGCAGATACTTGAGCTTGAAGACTCTGAAGTCGATGTTGGTTCTACTGTGGGGTTTAAGTGCTCCTCCATGGGCAACCCACGACCAAATTATTCCTGGACTTATTTCCGGGTTTCCAATGTGATGGAAACAAATGAAGATGGAGTGTCCCGTCTGCTCATCCGCAATGCCAATGCTTACAACATGGGCTCCTACACATGTCATGCCTGGAATGACAGAGGAAATGTCTCTAAAACAGTCAGAGTCACTGTAAAAGGTAAGGTCAATATCATGTATCTACTACTTTAGTGTAATGCAATAGGCTTATTAAATAAATCAGAGCTTCTCTATGATTGGTAGCCTGCTCTTTACATTACATAACAATGTCAACTGTATTATTTTTATTATATAATGTATGCCAGCTCTTTGTTTGTCAGCCATGCTAGTCACATGGCTTTGGCTATATAGATGATGTTGGTTGGTCAAGAAGACTGAAATATCTGAATACTTTCAAAACATATTGCATTCATTCTTGCAAATTAGCAAATATTAGCATGTTAGCACACTTAACTAAGATGAACATGGTAAAGAAGTCTGCTAAACGCTAAACCTAATGTTAGCACTTAGCTCAAAGCACTGCTGTCTCGCTGTGCCCAACACAGTACACAGTATACACACACACAATATATATATATATATATATATATATATATATATATATATATATATATATATATATATTAGCAAATGTTGGATTTTTAAGATTGTAAACATGGTAAACAAGTCTGCTAACATGTTAGCATTTTAGCACAGACAGTACAGCATCACAGAGCTGTTAGCATGGCTTAGCATATGATCTTAGTATTTGTTTTGTACTGAGCTGTTTTGTAATATTTACAAACCCTTTAAAAGCTAAAGTTAAACACTGTTAGACTTTGCGTCAAGAAACCACATTATTTTTTATTTTTGTGAAAAAAAAACCTGTAAGCTCTGAAGTAGCTAATTCTGAAGTCTGCTTTACATACAAGGGCGTTAGCTTATATTTGTCAGTGGTAAACAATGTATTTATCATAATGCTGTTATGCTACAGTACCTCCATCGCCATTTATAGACACAGGGTGTGTGTGTGTGTGTGTGTGTGTGTGTGTGTGTGTGTGTGCCCACTACCCAGTGTTAGGGGGAGGGTTGTTTCGAGTTTCCTCTCCGGTGCTGCAGCCTTAGCTTAGCTTAGCTTAGCTTAGCTTTCCTCCCCAAAAAAAGTCAACAAGTCGCCGCTGGCTCGTCCCATTCAGCTGAGGGGAAGCGTCAGAAACCACAGAGAAGCTCACTGTCGCAGAAAACGACCGACAACTGTTGGGAAAAAAACCCTCGAAGACTTCCCTCCAATGGATTATTTAAACCCTCTTCGTCTCCTTTCAGTCCTTTTTACTTTAGAGCTGCTGTCGCTTTCTAACGGGACACAGTCGAGTAAGTTGTGCCACTTAGTTGAGCTAACGGTTACTTACAGAGCTCATGATGTCTTTTGTGTCCATGTCTCGATTTGGCTGAGAGAAAAGTGTTGTGTGTTGATTGTTTGGGTCTGTTTCTGTAGCCTGCTCTGTGACGAGGAGATAAGTTAGAAAAGTTAAGAGGAGGCTTGTAATGAACTGAATATTACACACACATGATAATACTGTGAATACTGATGAACTGAGAGGGAACTGTGTATTCACAAAAAAAAGACTTGAACTAATGTAAAACAAAGTGTGTCTCAGTATATGGAGTATATTTTTAGATTTAGAAACGTGTAATACACACAATAGGTTAAAAAAAATTAAGGTGATTAACACATTTGAATTTTTGACGCTAGAAAACATAAAGTTAATTTATTGTCTATCATACCTGTGTATGTGTGTTTTATAAGTTGGAAAATTACCTAATGTTACCTATGGTTTTATGATAAAACAGTATCTTTTTGTTAGGATTACTGTTACACTTTATATTAGGTATAAATAATAAGCTGGGTGGAATGTGACACATCTCACTGATATGTATGTTGCTGTAAGGTCCAGCACAAAGAATGGTGGGCAGTAAGTGCAGACTTTCCTCGGGGAGGGGTATATCCTTCCTGAGCCTTTTCCTGTTGCCTCCTGCCACACAGCTTTTGTTCAGCAGTGTTTCACCAGAGAGCTGGATGTGGAAATGTTGTGTTAAGATGATGGATGTGTGTGACTTGGACTGGAATAACATGTCTCACCCCCACTCTACGTTCCACAGACGCTTCGAAAGAATGCCCCGTCGTAATGAGTCCAGACAGGATGGTGATACAATATGAAGAAAGCGCCGAGACAGCCGAATGCAAGTCAGACGCCAACGCATCCAGCAACGTAAGAAAAGGACCATACTGGGAGGTTCCACATGGCACCAGAACTGAGAGTGCAACTTGGACTCCTGACACCCAAAAAGACTGGGACCCAAGGCCCGCTTGTACTGGGACGTTTGATGGGATAGGAACATGCAAGAAACATTTAGACTTCACTCTCTACAGTACGTATTGCTAATTTATTTCATACTTTCACCGTCATCAACTTTAAATGTGTTTCCAAATGTCTGATTCTTTTACACTTCTCTCCAGAAAAACCAGACAGTGTCTCCATCCTCCTTGTGGGTAACGCAAGCTCAGTGGAGGAGGACAAAAAGTTCAAGTTGCAGTGTGACATTACCAACGTTGCTCCTGCAAGAAACCTCACTGTGCGGTGGTACCTAGGGAATACAACCCTCAAATCAGATGAGGACGATCAAAAGTGGGGAAACATAAGTGAAGGTAATCTACAAGAGCTTGTCAACCTTGTAGTCCACAACAATACAGACATGTGCTTACATAAATTAATAATCATGAGGTGGAACCATTATGCAGGACAAATTAAAACTTACAATCACAAAATTAAAGGAGCAATATGTAAGATATGGCCAGAACTTTAGTTAAAAACATTCACAAAATGAACTTATATTATCAAAAGAGCGTGAACGATATGTCAAAGACGTCTGTGTACTGTGTTGCAGAGATGTGTACTGAAGTTAGCATGCTAACTGGCTAGGCCCGGCCCACTCTGCCCTGTAATACAACTTTGTACCAGCAAGAGGCGACAGTCCGATAGCAACCCGTTGTTCCAGCTGGCAGACACATGGCATCTATTAGTGACGTTAATGAGCAAAATAAACTCACAAAATTTCAAGTAATGAAACACTCTGACTTCTATTTTCCTAATTAAACGTAAAACATAAATGTTGTTGGAGCTACCTTCAAATTATGGCCTATGTTTTACAAATTATACCTTTAATGACCACAGATATTACACAGTTCATTTATTGAGATGATATACTGTAGATTAGTTAAATTGTGGAACATTTGAAGTTAATTTCAATAACCATCAGTTATCCTAATGATGCAATGCGTAATTTCCTTTTTTTTAATCATATATTGCTCATTAAACAGCCAACATGATTGGTAGAAATACATTTTTATGACTGCTGTGTTCTGTGAGATGTGTTAAAGTGATACAGTTTTTCTGGTTCTCAACCCTGGTTCTCACCAACTTATCTCTTTTTTGCATCAGTGTTTGTGTTTCCTTTTGAGACACTGTAACAATCAGAAAATCAGGTGGTTTTTGTGGCTTCTTGAACACACCACCTGCAAAATTCACACTCTTACCAACACGATACAAGTATTTTGCAGCTCTAAATCAAAATGCTCGCTGCAAACACAAGTTAGCGTACTGACTGTAAGGATCCCACAGTTTTCCCATTCTTCCTGCTGATGACATTTCCTGTATCCACTCATCCCATCACACATCAGCTTTTAGACATTTTTTGTTGTTTGTTAGCGGACAGAACTTTGACGCAACACAAAGTCAATGGAGAGCGATGAATTGTTTTTCCCTCCAGGATGGGTGGGACTTGGTTGAGCGCTGTCTCTACTGGCTCATAATATATAATACAGCGAATTTTACAAAAGTTTTGGCACCCGTAAGAAGTTTTAGTGTCTATTTTCAGTCCAGAAGTGGTTTAAAGTAAAATAAGACTTCACTGTTGACATGTTGACAGAACAGAGTGTGACAGACAACAGAAGAATGTTTTGAATTGTCTTTTTCTTACTTTGCATTTTCTTCCATCAGACACAATGCAAGTGACTGGCTGCTTTCCCATGAACAACACAGACTGTGACATCAATGTTACTCGATCCCCGTTGAACGTATCGACGACCATCACGGTCATTCTGAACAAAACACACAACGGAGCGGAGATCAAATGCGAAGCTGTGTTGCGGCTTGGACTTAATGGAACAAACAAGATGTCCAGTCCCATCAACATCACTGTCAACTGTGAGATCACATTTACAATCACTGCTCAGTAGTCATGATTAAGACAGCACTGTAGGATCTAAGTGATGATGGACATTTCATGGCAATCACGATATTACTTCATTTACACTTTCAAAACAGTAGTGCACAGGAGCTTGTTATTTTAAGTAAGAAAAAATGCAGGACAAAGTTTAAAACGCTTAACTATCATATTAGTATACTCATTTTGCTCTATTTGCCATCATTTCTCAACAGATAAGCCCAGCATTAATACCACAAAACTTCCAGAATCAATCCCATTGTTCAGAGGTTATCCCGAGCAGCTTGTCTGTGAAGCTGATGGAAACCCACCTCCAAATATCCAGTGGCTCGACAGCCGAGACGGTCGTGTGCCTGGAAAGATTCTCAATGTGACTGAGGCGGGTTTATACAACTGCAGCGCCAGCAATGATATCGGCGCAGTCAACCATGTTGTCAAAGTGGTTCTAGAAGGTAAACAACACTCTGTTTAAGAAAACATGCAGGCCTTTCTATTAAAACATGTAATAGATCTTTTTTTCCTAAATATATAAAGTGCCTCAGTGAAACCAGATGTCTGGCAGAAGAGTTGAAGGCTAATAAATACATATTCCAGTCTTCTCCCCATATACAAACTGTATAGGAATTTTAATGGGTTTCTGTTGCTTAGAATGTTTTTCTACTTTCGATTGAGGTTTTTAACATCTGCAAATTATTATATTTAGTAATTCCCTGCACAGTTTCTCTGTGTCACTGTGATCTATAACCCTTTATCAGACCAAATACATAAAGAGACGCATTAGTGAATTTAAGTTGACAGAAAATGATCAACAGTGTAGCAGAGCGAAGGATTCTCTCCAGCCATATAAATGTATTTAAAATATCTCTGTGTGATTGTCTCTGAGCGTTATCATACTACACTGTTTGCGCACAAAGACAGACACAAAAAGGCAGAAGGCCGGTGAAATGTTTGGAGCTTCTGGTATGGTTTGTTGAAAATATCAAGCTTCTTTATACAATAACACGTCTTCTGTTGTCAGATGTTATTATGAGACCGGCTTCCTTGTTTTCACAATAATTATACAAATGCAATTAGCCTGTGTTTCCTGTGATAACGATGTGAGCTGTGTCAGTCGTTTAGGAAAGTAGATAGCGATGACTGTGCGCTGAGAAACAAAAAGAAAACCAGAAAGATATGGGTGCAAGAAATTCTTCAATGATGAGAGGAGTTAGGAGAATCCAACACTCTGTTACAAGAGTTGTCGTTGTTTGAAGACAAACTTTATTTATAGTTTTTGTACGAGTCGACATTAATTATCCTGGCGATCGTCAAAGAGGACATCAGTAAAGACAAAACACACTTCAGAGACCCCATTTGGCATTATCTCTCAGGTAAAACAACATTTTTTAATGTGTAATTTACAGCCTAATATTATGTTACATGAGCGGTTTAATAAGTCATGAATGTGACACCCTGTAAATTCAGATGGATTTTGATTGGCTGTCAGTGTTTCTAGTGTTCATCAAATCGCTTTGAAAGTGATCCTAATGATATCATTTGCCACTGTGGTTATACTTTTTAGTGGACTCTACTTGAGTTAGGATGGTTTTAAGAACTATGTATTTTTAGTTATTGTTCTTGGTATGGACGGCTCTTAAAGGTCCACTTTGTAGTAGTTGAGTCTCATTCCCAACTCGCCAAATACTGATGCTTTGGGTTGGTGGTTGGCCCGACTTGCCAACCCTAAGTGTCGGTATTTGATGAGTTCAGACTAAGACTCAGCGATCAACTATCTTACAAATTGGACCTTTAAGGGTAGGTCAGATGTCGATCAAAGTTGATAATTAACAACCTTTTCATAATGTTCATGCACCTACATCCTATTTGTAAAGTGTGTACAAGCTGAAAAACAGAAGCAAAGGATGCAGGTGGTTTCACTCAACCACATTTTAAAATGCATGAGCAGCTAAAATAGCCATTTTTACATCGTGGAAAATATGCAAAGAAAGATTGCTTTGCAAAAAACTTTCCAATAATCTCACTCTAGTTCATAAGTCATGGTGTTTATATTAATATTAGGTGCAAAGCCTATGTGTTTATTTATATGGCCTAATAACTAGATATGTCAGATGTTTGTTATTTTGAGTTACAAAATTTGATTTCGTCATGCAACCTTTTGTTTTATAATGACAAATAAATCACCTTGAACCTGGGGTTTACAATATCCCTGCATCAAGTTTTTTTCAGATATTCATAACTTATTATTGATTATGACAGGAAGCATATGCCTTACTTTGAAATCCTGGACAAGCACGAGTCCCTGGCAGCAATGACTAAATTTGATCCATGGCAGTTACATTTGTATTTATAGCCATTTATTTTGAAATGCTTAAGCATTAATATGTCTCCTGTTTGGTTTCATTACAGAGGACTACCTTCCCCTCATAGCTGGATTTGTGGCTGTCGCTGTTGTTGCCATCTCCATCGTCTTCCTCTTCATCTACTCCATCTACTACAAGAACACCAAGATGCGCCGGTATAATCTTAAAAACGCCAAACTCAGCACGCACAATGGCAACGTGGCTCACAACGGCTGGGACATGCAGTTTCCTATGACCAAACTGTCTTAGCAGTACATGTGTTGATAGCACAGGATGGATAGCTGACCACTCTGAATGAGCTGCATCTCTCTGCCAACACAAACTACAGTGTTTAAAAGCCTGAATACCACTCCACCAGCTGGCCGGACTGTTTGGAAATCTGATTTTTCCGCCAAACATTACACACTCAGTCGTCTATTTTCTCACATATAATAGTATTTTAGCACACATGGAGTAATGTAATTAAAAAATGAGCAACCTTTGGCTTGAGATGTACAATCGTATATTTACTACTGGATTTGCCCGCTTTTCACTGGACAGAAAGAAGAGGAGGAGCAAGGACACTTTGGCTCTGACCTGCCATAAAAACTGTTTTGATATTTTTTTTATGAGCACAAAGGGAGTTTGTTATGATTATGAATGTTTTTGTTGTCCTTGGATTCAATGATGCTTGTTTAAAAGAACTGTGCCCCCTAATATTCACTCAAACTTAGATTTCTGTATGTAATTATTTTACAAAGCGATCATGACTTTAGCATATAAGAAGTGAGCCTGATGTGATTTAAATGCCTGTCTGCCTCTCTGAAGGTGTGACATTAAATCTGTGAAAAAGGAGACCAGTATTGCTCTATTAGTGGACACCATTGCTTGTGCACATTTTTCATTGAGCCCATTGTCCCTTCACTATAGTGCTTGTAAGCCACTCTGCACTTGATTTTGTAGCCCTCTCTGTGCCTGGGCCTTTGTTGTGCCATACTGTGTCAGGCTCTGGCCCTATGGGACAAATTGTCTTGTCCAACAGTTAAATGCTTTTGTATGAATGACTGCAGGCATTATTGCCTAATGCCTATCAAACTGTATATTCAGGATAATATTTTATGTAAATGCAAGACATTTATATTTATTTATGAGAAAAAGTAAAGATGGAACAATTTAGTATTGAAAATGGACTGCAGGTATATAAACGTTGAAAATGTTGGAATGAGCGAGTAGAGATGAAATCCTACCTGTGATAAATGACATGAGAACATTGCAACACGTTTGTGAATAAGGCTGTAAATATTTGTGACTGTATTGAAACTATTTTAATATTAAAAATATGGCTTTTCAAACAGATTGCTTCATTATTGAAATCTAATAGATCAGAATATATCTGGCATGCACTGATGTATGATCAGAACTAATAAGACTGATTTTGTTGTGTTTTCAAACAACTGTACGGCTGCTTATATCCACTTCAGATCAACGACAATCGAAATAAATGTTGCATCCATATACTGTATATCGTTGCAGTTATTTAAAGTACTCAAGAACTAGGCCAACTTTGTACTTTGCTTTCGGATATTTGAATTGCCAGATGTGACTTTTGGAGCACGAGGAGAGTAGGGTCGTACGAAATATGTGTGGCTGTAGAGTTAATGTTGCTAGGCAGTGAAAACATTCAAAGACTAGTCTGCCAGCGATATGTGAATTTGCTTGACGGCAGGGAGTTAAATGCAAAGTATGCAGTTTATGTTACTCTGTGTGACTGTGTCTCTTAACCAAAACAAAAGACCTAAGCAGCATGGGATCATGGGAGTTGCTGTCCTCATTGTTAAACGACCAGAGGTGGCAATGCATGCGCATACGCATTCTTTACTCAAGTAAGAGTACAGATGTGTAAAAAAAGACTGGTAAAAGTAGGATTGATTCAACTTCTAACTAAAGTTAGACTAAAGTAATGAGCCTGTTTTGAAAATGTAAGGAGTAAAACTCAAATGTAGGGAGAACATAAAAAGTGTCAAAAGTAAAGTACAGATACATGAAGAATCTACTTAAGTATTTGTACTTAGTTACTTCCCACGTCTGTAGCAACCACCATTGCTGATGCAAATCTAAGCAGTCTGGCAGAAACGCTCACAGACGAGGAAATGTTTTAAAGTTGTGTTCACATGAGATTTCACCAGCTTCCTTCCCTCACTGCGACTCTCTCCCAGAAGTTCAAGCAACAGGTAAATGAAACAGACCGTTACCTTGAATAAAATCAGGATTTCTCTGGGTTTGAACGTTGGAAACCTTTGGGATGATCTTAATTCACAACTCGACAACATATATAACAAAAGGCACGGTCGTTTTTAACACATTTTGATGCAGAAATGTTGATTTAAGAGGATCTACTTCCTGGAGGATCTACTTCCTGTAGTCTCCACTGGTTGCCTGGCAACTGGTCTCCCTTCTCCAATCTTCACGGTGAGCTAAGCTAACAGACTGCCGGCTACCTTACGAGTAAAATGAGTGGTATTTTAGCAAGAAAGCAGAAAAAAATACCGAGCTATTCCTTTAATACTACCCTCGCTTCAGTGCAGCCCCGCCTCATCTCTCATAAAAGGTGTGTAGCAGGCTGTTTACATCCACCCAGCTCCGCTGCGAAGCGCGTGGGGGGATTTTCCGAGGAACATAAAACGCACCACAGGACTAGTTTTGCTTTCGGGACTTTCTATGGACTCAAAGTGACTCGTGAGAAGTCAGAAAGCGCACGTATCTACAGCGACTCATGTGTCAACAGAACCGGTTTTGCTTCTGAATTCAGTGAGAAAGTTGCAGGTTGGACACGCTGGTGAAATCAACATGCGGTTCTTCATTTTGAGCGTCTTCATGGCGTGGACAGGTAACTCCTTTCTGTCGTGTTCGCTATATCTTATTGATCTACATTAACTTTGCATGTGTGTCTCGCTGGCCTATGATAGTGTGAAAGTTACAGCTGCGACTGCTCACGGTGGACTACGCCCTTTGTTGGCTAAACATTAATCTGATGATCTAATGTTTGCTTTTTTATAAACCACCGCAGGTTTCTGTCAAACATGTCTTACATCTCATGTGTAAACTTTTAAGTTATTATCCAAAAGTTCACAAGTTTCCTACAGTTTGTTTTACTGTCAAATCTGTGTAATTTTACAGACACTTCTGGATATTGTTTCTGTATTCATTTTAAACAGGTGTAAGGATTTTTTGATTTATTTAAAGGGACAGTTCACTCCAAAATCAAAAATACATATTTCTGTGCTATTCATCCGTCTGCATTGTTTTGGTGTGAGTTGCTGAGCTCTGGAGATACATGGAGCCGTAGTCCTCTCTTGACTATAATGTAACCAGATCTCGGCTTGAGGAGCCTCTTTCCAGAAATCATGACTCATTTCCTCAAGATTAATCCACAGACTTTACATGTTGTGAGCAGTTTTATGTAGGATCTAATATCTTTCTACCGAACAATAACTGCTAACTGCATCAGAAGGAGGCGAGCATCTAGTCATGGATGAGAGGCTAGTGTCCGCAATAGCACGGGATGGAAATGTTAAAGGGTCCTGCTCAGCCGAGCTGTAATGATAGCAAGCTTAGTTGCCTAGCCTCTCATCCATGAGTAGACTCTTGGTTCCTCCTGCACAGTGATTTGCAGAGATAATGATTCCTAGATGCAACTTCTCACAAGAATATGTGCATTATCCTGAGCAGCCATTCCCAAACTCAAGAATGACGCTGCTCTAATTTGAAATTTGAAAATCTCCTGGGGTCCACCAGAACTTTTAATTGTAATTCTGATCCACACATGAGACTTAGATGAAGCATTTCTAACAAAAACATGTTATTTCATTAACAGAACAATTCTGTGTGAATGTGAGCCGAATGCAATGCAAGAAATATTAATGATTCATCCACATGTGCTTACAAGCTTGTGAACTTACATATCCTCCAACGCACACAGTTACAATTCCCCGTTATTGACGCGATATAAGTTATGATGTTGTGTCGAAGTCTGTTCCCCTGACAATTTGTGTTTCCTGCAGTGCCACCCAGCAGAGTAGGTTAAGGTCTGTGGATGGCATAGATCTATATCAGTGGTAAACAAACCTCAACACAACACCACATAAAAATAGTAACTTTTGTTTTATCAGTTCTGATAACCACTGATCTTGCAGCAACTGTCAGGAGTTCTACAAAGAGACATTGTTGTTGAGTTTTTCAAATATGTTTTTTTTTTTTGGTGCTTTGAGCACTACAATCTAAGGGTTTAGTTTAGTTTAATTATATTTGAGAGAAGGTAAACACCTCTCTGGACAAGATTCCCTAAACTTTGCAACTCACACAAAAACAATTGAGATAGATAAATAGCACTTCTGGTAAGACAAAAAACATGCATATTTGATTTTGGTCCCTTTAAGCGCCTGAAATTAGCATTTATACAGTTTTATAGTTAAAAAACATGCATTTACATTGTTACTAAGGTTTATTTCATATCATCCAGCTGTAACTGACCAGCCAGTACTGCTTTTTTTTTAACTGGTGACCACTCCCATTCAAAGTGTCCCATGTGCCTTTGCTGGGTCAAAATCCAGACTGTGCACAACAATGCTGTCTAAAACACTGTGTTGTTCATGGCTGTTTGTACTGTACGCTCTAATACGTACTGTTTACTTCTAGGAAAAGCTGTGAGTTCTACCTGTTCTGTTGAGCTGAGCCCTTCCAGTGTTGTGGTGAGATTTGGAGACCCCTTTTCAGCCAACTGCAGCTCACCATCCAAGGACATAACAGGAATGGGCTGGGAGTCTTCAATCGGAAGCGTACCACTTACACGTCGGGTCTCTTCTGTTACCTTAAACATCGAGTCTGTTACAGACTGGAAATTTAACCCACAATGCTACGTCAACGTCCCCAAGGATCAGTGTTACGAATACTTACCAGTCACCGTTTACAGTAAGCAGCACTTCAAATGTATCTAAGGTTGCCAAGCAGACCCTCTTTGATTATTCAATACTACTGGTGTTGGGATGATTTTGGTCAAACACTTTTTTCACTTTTTTTTTTACACAGAAATGCCGGACACTGTGTCTATGTCTCAGCTGAGTGAAATGGGCCTCATGGCAGAGGGCAAAGGATATAGCATGCAGTGTAACATTTTTAATGTTGCACCGGTACGCAACCTCACTGTGCACTGGCACAGGGGAAAACATATTAGCTTTACGCAGAGATATGAGTCAGACGACATCAGTGCATCCACTCCGATCAATGTATCGTCTGTCTTTGAGCTGAAGGCCCATAGAGATGATGATGGAACTCGGATCTGGTGTGAGGCCGAGCTGAACTTTATGTCAACAGCACCACATCCTGCCTCGGTCAAATCAATGCCACATGAAGTGACTGTACTGTGTAAGTTTTTAATGCCATCTTAATGTAACCATCACAGATGAGATTGGATATGTTTCACATTTAATACTGTTTCTTCATATTCTTTGTACTTCTTCAGACCCTCCAGTCTTCACCAAGTCAGATGAGATTGTGGAAATTTCAGCTGGTAGCAAAATGAGCTTAAATTGCACTACTAAAGCAAACCCAATGCCGAAATATCGCTGGGATGTCCCAGACTCTGTACGAAAGGCGAACAAGGATCAGAAGCTGAATCAACCAATTCTGAGCCCTACCCTCCAGATTCCAGGGTCCTATAACTGCACTACGTGGAATGGTCAAGGCACCGCGACCAAACGTTTCACTGTCATCGAAGTTAAAAGTAAGATATTGTTACTAAATTAATTATATTTCTGAGCTTTTTCCACTCCTTCATTGTCTTCCAGTGTTAATTATTCTATAATTCCTTCATGCTGTTATTCTCCACCAGGTAGTCAGCCTGGGACCACTGCTGGGATTTTAATGGCTCTCTTTTTTGTTTCAATCTTTACTCTGGGATGTGTAGTTTATTACAAAAAGAGAATCTCCTCTGTTTAAAGACCAGAAGTTTTGAGCAGATGACAGAGAGAATGTAACAAAACTCCCGTCTCTCACAGGGGATCGAACCACCTTTGCAGGCTTGGTCGGAGGATTTACGTTCGTTGGAGCCGTGCTCTTCGTTGCCGGATTTTTTTTTGTGACACCTGAAGGCACCTTTTCTTGCAGCAAAAGCAACTATCAGAGAGGATTGCCTACCTCATCAGGAGTTGTATGAGCCTGACTTTTTCTTTAATACACTTTTGCATGCCTTGACAATGACAGTGATTCTTTTTAATGTTTTATGTGCTTGGAGAGACGTATCAGTTTCTTGTCTCTTCTTCTGGGGGCATGGTCTCTTCTGCATGCGCGATTTGGTGTACTTCTGCTAATTCTTGGTCGCTGTGGTGTTAAGAACGCATTATCCTATCAGCTGTCTTTAAAACTCCACTAATGAGCTTTGTTATATTAACAAACAGTGCATTTACATGCACTCAAGAAATCAGGTTACTTTAAATGACATGAAAACTGTAGATCTTCATATACATGCAGCTGCTCAGTATCTGTTCTACCCCTGACATTATTTTGGAAGCATGACTCACCTATTTCAGATGTTGAAATAATACTGCTTCCATATTATTTTTTCTGTGTGTGTGTGTGTGTGTGTGCGAGTGCGTGTGGGTGTGCATGGGTGTGCATGTGTCTCAGAGCAGCAGGACAGCACAGTAAGAGGACAAGCAGACAGCACAGCTGTTCCTCGGATCATGAATGTGTCAGGATATTAAAAGTAGCCCAGTGTTAGTTTCAGTTTTGATGGTATTATTGTGAATAGTAGTTATCTCTGCTTTAATCATAGCACTCTGCTATCACAGTAATACTTTCACTTTCTGAAGTCCTTATCCTGCACATACATGAATGTGAAGAGCTAAATCAAACCCTCGTTACTTAGCTGCATGTAAACGCACTGATTGAATCAAATTACTTTTAAATTTGTATACACCGGTGGGAAGTTTATTCCACCATTGAGTCAGAGCAGTGACTCAATGGTGATGACATTTTAACATGGAAAAGGGGTATTTTCTAAGTTGAGACAGATCACAGATGTTATGGTTGCAATTAAAACAGAGCTGTATTCTTAACCAATGCAGAAATCATTCAGAAACCAAAAGACTGAACACTCTGAACTATTAAAAGCCAAAGTGAACTACACTACACTTTTATACTTTTTAAAAAAAAATGTCAATGAATGCCCAATTATTGTTCATTAAGTGTGCTGTCAACCACATGCTTAAGAAGTTTTAATTTTAAAACAAAGTAAGGACAATGTTTTTGTTTTAGCTCATCTGTGCTTTGGGTGTGCCTGTGGTAGTGGGCCAGTAGCTTCCCTCTGGGAAAATTTTTATTACTTTAACTGTCTGATTGTAAGTCATTGATTAAAGGAGCGGTACAACTTAACTGTCAGCAGCCATTGTTACCTTGTTGCTGATCTTTTTTTTTCAGCCATAGCTTCAAAGACCGAATTTTAAGGCAAAACATGATTGCTCAGGTATATTTTGTAATTTTTTAGTTTTACCACATTTTTCCAGACATTACAATACAGCTAGAGTAATGATTTGAGGGTGCTTTTTATGCAATGGCGCATAATGTTGACAGTGAGGTTTTTTATTGTTATCATTCATTTTATTCATAGATAAAGCTCATTTCATGTTCTGTATTTGTTAAGATGTATGTATGCACTGATAAAGCTCTGAAATGTTGAATTATTTTTGCACTGATCATGCCATTTCTGAAATGTGCCTTCATCTCATAAGGCAATCAGTTGCTTTTGTGGAACCACATGAACGAGACATTAAAAATCATGTGTTAGACTGACAGTTTGTTGTGTTAATGTGTTTGTGTGCGTATACATCAGCCAAGTTCTCTGTCAGTGACATCCTGAGGCAGAATACTGATTGAGGCAAAGTCAAACCAGTGTCTTTCATTACTGTGTTTCACTGCCACTCTTTGTCAACCCTTTGGACCTCTCTCTCTTTCTCCCTCTCTCTCATTCAATCCGTCTTATACAGTGCTGAGACTGCCATACTAATTAGTGCTGAACAACGTGAATGTAAAGGAGAGAATTTGTTATCCTGCCAATATGGACCTTTTTTTTTCCTGGGACCATGTTCTTTATGTTCAGTCCCTGTCATTCCTGCTACAGGATTTCGCCAGAAAGCACTGTTTGTGTATGCTCTGACTGTGTTGCTATAGCGACCTGGCAGAGTGGATATTGCTCAATTTGTCATGGAGTTAAAAAAAAAAAAAAAAAAAAGTTATTATTATAGACACACAAGCTTGAAACATATTTCTCCAGAGAGCATGAAGGAGCAGCATATCCAAAGTGAAGTGAGCATGTACTGCAATCTGCATTGAGATTCCCAGCTGTGTTCTCCATAAATACACAGAAAAAGCATCCGATTACTTGCTCTCTCGCACTGCAGTTGCGGTCAGAGCGGATATGCTGTGTAGCATTCTGGTCACAGTGTGGGGCTTACAAGCTACATGCTGCACAACACCAATACTCCTCCTGCCCTGCTGGGATCTCACAAAGCATGGAGTTCACAAGCAATAGGAGACAAGCATGCAAGCAGAAGTGAAAACAGGCTTTTGCTCACAGCCAGAGAACAAGACAACAGATGAAATGGTTGGTTTGAAAGTAACATGGACACACCTAAGGCTGGAATGTGAGGAGCATTAAAAAAAGTCATCAGATCACCCCCTTGATATCATAAATAATAAAGTCTAGTTCAGATTTATGTCCTCATTCAGAGGAAGTGTACAATGGTCAGAGGTTATTCTCAGATTAGAAAGAAAAGAAAAGAAAGTTTGGGCTACAGAGGTAGTTTTATGATCTGAACTTGATCTAGAATTAAAGGTGCGTGCAGTTTTAATGTCGAGGCTGTATTGTTTTACAGGGTTTTCTACTGAAGTTAGCACGCTAACCAGCTAACCCCAGCCTGTCCTGGGCCAAAGCTCCTGTGCTAGCAGTATAAACAGCAACCCACCCCTGGCTGCTCCGTGCTCCCAATCTGAACTGCTAGCTGCACGGCTAACTTAGCTAACTAGTTAAGCAGCTACACCGAGCAGCAGTTAGCAGTTACTCCATTTGTTTTCAGTAACATATTGCACCTTTAATTAAAGTTTTGTTAATAGTGATTACACTGTCAACAATAAAATGCTTTATGAAGCAACTGTAAAGGTTTATAAACCCAAATAATGTTTATAGAGGAAACACAGTATTTATTAACCACTTGCAACATTTTATAAACATTAGTTGCAACTATACAACAAAATGTATAAGGGTTATATTATTATAAGGTAAGGGTTTATAAAGCATTTCAATGTTTATCAACAGTGAAATAACTCTTACCTAAAGTTTAATTAACTATAAATGTGCCTCTTATTATTGATGGTTATTGTAAGGCATCTCAATTAATATAAATAATCTATTGGTTGCTTCTTTTTTTGGACTACATTTGGCTCTAATGAAGAGGACATTGAAAAGAGGCAATGTATGTATTAACTTTATATCCAAAACACAGTATTATTTCCACAGTAAAGCGCTGGTGAGACCTCACTGTGGTGTTTGCTGGCATGTCATTTCCTGCTGAAAGATCACTGCAGTTCAGTTCAGAGGCTCGGCCTGTGTTTTTCTGAGGCCTGCCACCTGTTAAATTTCCCTCTTTCCCTTTTACCCCCCACCCCCAAAGTCAGCTGGGATGAAGGAGGCCCTTTTGTTCCAACATAGTTCCCTGCAGAGTAGCCAAGCTTGTCCAAGTTGGAATTTTTCTTTTCTCTCGCCCCTTAATCGACGGCTCGGTGCAGGAAAATAACATGGGAAACAACTTTCTCCAGTGGATCCTGACGCTGTGCATGTTTTACTCAGGTAAGCCGCTGAAGGCAACATGTTTTTCTCGCACTTGTTGGGATAATAGCTGATGTTTGGTGCAGTCATTTTCTTTGGAAAGTGGTGATAAACGAAACGAAGGCTAACTGTGACCTGTAATCGGTGATAATGTGAGCGTAGATGTGAACGACCATCCGTGCAACAAGTAAAGCATTGGTTTGATTTTCCTTTAAAAACTTTCCTTGCAGAGTTGTGTGGGATAAAGCTCCTTGTAGCCTTGAAATATGCGTATTTGTGTCTAAGTAGCAACGTTATATACTTAATTATGGCTTGTTTTCAGTTGAACTGTAGGTCTAACTCTGTGAAGATTAAATAGGCATACAAAGTGCACGTTTTGTTGCCATAATGTAGAAATAAATAATGAACAAGACAGCTACAGACTCAGTCATAGGTGAGGCTACATGTGTGTATTTCAGAAATATTAGGCAGAATTACTGATTTGCTACTTGTGATTGTCCTGTGTGTGTTGTAACAGAGTTACATAACAGGTACATACAGCCTGCTTGTTTCTGTTGTATGAAAGTGCTACAAGAGGTTGGTGGTGATGAAACTGGCTGTAATGATGATGGCTGCTGCTGTCCTGTATGTCTCAGTGTCAGGAGAAGGTTGCTCCCTGATCCTCAAGCCCTCCAGGGTCGTGGTGGGCTTCGGGGAGCCGGTGTCGGTCAGCTGTGAGGCCGCTCGGCCCGTGCGAGTCCTTGGCTGGGAATCGGCCATCAGTGCTTCACATACCCAACAGGACCTGTCTGTCCAGTGGAAGGTGGACAGTCTCATCGACTGGATAGAGGAGCCTATCTGCTATGGTGTGTTTTTCACAGCTCCGAGGCAGTGTGAGGAGAAACTCAACCTCGTCCTCTACAGTGAGTCAACTCCTGTCATCAGATCAGAATCAGAATCAGAAATACTTTATTATCCACGAGGGGAATTGTTTAATGATGATGGTGATTTATGATCATGATGATCATGATTTAATTATGAGACACATTATAGAAATGGATGGCACGTGAACCGGGTTAATGACTTGAACTTGTTTATTATCCGTTTAGAAACCCCAGATAGCGTCTCCATCAGGCCCGTGAACCACACCGGCCCCATGGTGGAAGGAAAAGAGTACCAGCTGCTCTGCGAGGTTCAGAATATTGCTCCTGTTCAGTACCTCACCTTGAGGTGGTACAGAGGGCAAACCGAGGTTTACAACCACTCCTTCTCTGACCTCACATCTTCCTCGCCTGTCCAAGTGTCCTCCATCCTCGTCGTCACACCAACCAAAGCAGAGAATGGAGCACAGTACAGGTGTGTAGCAGTGCTGGAGCTCGGACCAGAGGGACCACAACCACCTCCTACTGTGACCTCCGAGCCTCTTAATGCCTCTGTGTACTGTAAGTCACGAAGGTATTCGCAATCTTAAAAAGAGATAATGCAATGATGATGGTAGATCTAATCCCTGTGATCTTTACCTCTAGTTCCCCCAACGTTCCTCAGTCCTGAACCAGAAGCTTTGGAGCTTATAGAAGGCACTGAGATTACCTTGAACTGCACTGCCACAGGAAACCCTACACCTGTTTACAGCTGGCAATCCTCCCATCCCACTCAGGAGACGATGGAGGATGAAGCAGTTCTTACCTTCTCCTCACTGCTGCCAGGGACCTACACCTGCACCGCCTCCAATACACTGGAGAAGAAGAGCAAGCAGTTCATTGTCAAGGCCAATACCAAAGGTAAAAGGGATCTGTGAAGTGTGCATGTGCAAGCTGCAAGCTAAACTGCAACCTAATCTGCTCTTCTTTTGCTTTTATTTAGGTGTTTGAAACATGAGATCTTCAGATGGGATCAGATGACCACACAAACAAGGAAAACTCAACTAAGGGGATTTTTCTGTTGCAGCTTTGGAGACAGAAAAGACATTCAGCAGATATTTATGAGGATCTTGCTATCAGGCAGAATTAGATCTAATTTTTTTTTAAAAGATCTGAATATACGATGTTTGGTAACTGATAGATTGTAGATTTGGGGTTAGGGATATAGATCACTTTGTATGCTGTCCATGTGATATCCTGTATCTAATGTATATTTTTGCTAGACTTATTTTACCTTGTAACATAGCAAACGCGTAGCTCGTCTGGATATAGCAATGATGACTACATTATCATTAATGTACAAATTTTAATACCGAATGTTGAAGATCAGCAGTCCATTATTGTAAATATGAACCGTTTCTTGATTTGCTTATCTTTATGAATAAAAGTAAAAATGAAACATTTTAATATCGTGGCTGTTATCTTCTCATCCCCTTGCCGATGGAGAATCAAGTGAAGTTTCGTAGTCCAAAAAGCATTTCTGGAGGTTCGTAGCAAAACAGAGTTGCAGTATCTCATAAAAAGCTGAAGTAGATGGGGACAAAACTTTTTTTAAAAAAGCAACCGGAAATGTATGGATCTTATGTTTTTCTTTTATCTTTCTTTTTTATTGGTTGTTGCTTTTACATTTGTTTAGGAGAATGCTGCAACACCATTTTGCTGTAAAGCTGGGTGAACTTGTCCTTTAAAGGTGCACTATGTAGTGTTTTGGGAAGAAATTTTAATCAGAAACAAAAGATCTTCACTGATTGATTTCTTATGCTTAAAATAAATAAACAATTAACATTAATTCATTTTGTCTACATTTGGCGGACCCTGCCACGTCTCCAGCTTGAAACAGCTTTCTGGGGATGTTATTCTCCTCTGAGAACAGCTTGTTTATTAAGTTGTGGAAAAAATACATGTATTTGTATTATTCTGTCATTAATATTTTAAATATTACAATTCTGAGTTTGAAATACTTTTCCAGAACTACACAGTGCCCCTTTAAGAAAACATTAACACTGGAATAAATAGTAATAACAAAAACAAACACTTTTTTTTTTAACAATTTGTGCCATTTATTGTTTCATTTGACCGCCTGTGTCATACTGACCTTCCACCACCAGATGTCGCTGTTGCGCTCTTTGAGGCACCATTTGATTCGCTGGCCGCACGTCACGTGATCAAAACATTTGCCCTTCAGCCGCAGGCGGAAGTAGAATTAGCATTAGCATTGGCGGCTAGCATTAGTAAACGACGTTACATTTAAGACCGCAGCACAAAAACCACCTCACCGCCTGCTCGGCTGATAAAGGTGGGCGTCAGGTGTCGGGTCCTCTGTGGTTACCTGATGTGTCTTTTCTGAGTGGACAGCTTGTGAACACTGTCCCTGTCTGTTCCCTTCCAGGTATGCCAAAGCAACAGAAAGACCCGTGTCAAAAACAAGCATGTGCAATTCAGATGTGTTTACAAGGTACATGAAACCCAACAGTTTTAATGACATTTTATGTTGCTGAAATAAGTGTCGCATTATCGTTATAGCTAACCTCGTCCCCTTCCTGCAGCTAACAAATACGTGGAGAGCATGTGTGAGGATGTGATCAGGGACATGCGGCGGTGCTGCGAGACAGCCGCCGGGAACTCCGTCTGCTGCTCCGGATTCAAGGACTCAAAACCCAGGGAGGATAACAAAAGCAACACATAGCTCCCTGTGGGATGCTGAAGATAGGAGTAATGGTTGAAACATTGTGTTTTATTAACTGTAACACTTTTGCAGTTGTGCAGTGGACTGAGTTGTTTGTACAAAATTTGGAAGATTATAATGTGTACAAACGCCTTAAACTAGGATTTATTTATCTTTATTATTTAAATTTGAATAAGCCTTTCTCATACCAGACAAACATGTGGTTGCAGATATTACCTGGAGCAGACACACCCACAGTAAATGGAGTGAGACAAATATAAATGTTTTTAATCACAAGTCTCAATGTCACACCTCTCAGGCACAGTCACCTTTCAAATGTATTATTTCTTCAAGGGAAGTTCAACTGATTTTTTCACTGCCGCTTTTATGTCAGAGTCCACACCCTGTTATCAGGTATGAGGCACATGTTTGTGCATGTCAGCACCCAGCTTCAGAGACAATCATGTTCTGTGAAAGCCCTTGCTCTTCTATGGTAAACCTACAGAGATGATTGCAGTTATTTGTGGCCGATTAGACCCAGAGACTGTACACTGAGGACTGTGTGAATGTGTGTACAGCTCCACTGTTGTGGCTGGACAAGTCTGGTGACCTGGTGGCAGTTTGTAAGAGACTAATTTGTATATGCAAAGGGTAAAATTATATGATCAAATAAAAAGTTAATTGAGTGATACATTGAATTTGTGATTGGAGATAATAATTGAGCCATTTCAGCTTTTGTTTTCAGATCTCAAACATATTTTATGTTTATTTATTTTCTCCCTGTTAAAGTTTGCTGCTTGGAAATACGATGAGATGTGTGAAACAATAGAAACGGCAGTTTGCTATTTGAAAAAATGCTGAATAAACTGTTTTTTTTGGGGGAAAAAAAATGTTTTTACAGAGCTTCACAGGAAAGGAAATGGAATTTTAAAAAAAATACCACAAGTGCAAATCATCATGAGCAGGAAGCAGTTTGTCTGAATTGGCATTCACCATATTACTGCTGAATGTGTTGTTTCTGAATAAACTGGTACAGTCTCTTTTACTGAGAAGTTATCTGTGTGATTGCTGTATGTCAAACTCAGGCAGCTTATTGTCTATAAAGAAGCTCTGGATTGCTGGACTGATGTTGAGCCTATTGACTGTAAAATCATTTGTATGTCATTGTGTTGTCCTCAAAATATCTTTTTCAACATCCACATTTCCAAATAACATTCAATAAGAAAAATAATAATAATAAAGAGCCAAATTTCCTTTTCCTTTTCACTTATTTTTCACTCATTACATTAATGGCTGATAAGACTTTACACATACAAAGTATGATCAGTTTTTACTATTGCATGCTGGAGAAGTTCGAGGGCAAGTCCCCCCATTTTCATAAATGTATCCTTGAGTGTAACAAATGTATTTGGATGTAGATATGCATTCATCATTAACTTTAAAAGCATAAGTGATTGTTTTTATTTTATTCCCTTCTCTGTCTAATAAGTAAACAAAAAAACCAAAAATAGAATCAACAGAGAAAATGTTTTCAATACAGCCGTTTCTTGTATGAAGGAGTACAATTGTTTGAGAATCGAGAACTGTATTTGTAATACTGCATTGGCACATAAGCAAAGCATATAAACATATGCCAGGGAGGTTTTTGAAAACAAAAAAAACTCCTCAAAACATATAAAAGTGAAGATATATTAATTAATAACAATAAGTAAATTAAAACGATGTTATCAAAGAAGAAGAAATAAAAAATAAAATAAAATAATTTACAAAGATAGAGAATGAACTTTTATTTTTGATACGAAGGCAAAGCTCGTCTTTTCGCGCTTCCGGCGTCGTACGTCTGTGTGACGCAGTGACGTACTGACGTCAAGCGGAAACTTGCAGCAGCAAATCTTTCTAGAATTCTGTAGCGGTCTCATGCTAGCACACGCTAGGTAGGTTTACCCGAGTTTGTCCCGGTTAAACTCAGCCATCCGCTGCAGAGAACACAAATACGCATTTCTGAAACAAACACTGTTCTTGTGTTGTATGCTTTTTTGATTGAGGATTCGGGTTAGCTTCGTTTAGCCCACTAACTTAGCCTTAGAGACATATTCCAAGCTAACGTTGTTTACGTTAGGTTCTAGGTGGCATAATGTCCGGGATAGACTACAGCGTGTGGGACCACATTGAGGTGTCTGACGATGAAGATGACACCCACCCAAACATCGACACACCCAGCCTCTTCAGATGGAGACACCAGGTACACATTTAAGGCTCAAGATTTAAAGATGTTCAACGTTATATGTGGTGCACTGATTACACTGCAGGCGTTAGCTTTAGCTAGCAGCTAAACGTTTCCTGTGCTCACTTTGGTGCTGAAAACATTTACAAATGATTATATTCGAGTATCTAAGAACTTACAACTTCTTTAGTGTTTTGTAAGTAGCTCCACATCTGAGAAAACAAGTGGTAGAGTGTATAGCTCCACTATAGTAAAATACTTTGTAATACCAAATGTATTTCAGATAGCCCGAAACCTATTGATACATGATTAAAGACGATGGTGGACATGAATGAATCGCTTATGTCTGTGGTTGTGAGTGACAGATGTTGTGTTACCTGTACTTCAGGCACGTGTGGAGCGGATGGAAGACTTTAACAAAAGAGGTGAAGAAATGAATAAGACACTGCGTGAATGCAAGCGTAAGGTTGCAGAGGCACAGAAGAAAGTTCAAGAGCTGTCCATTTCAAAATCGGATGATGCCAAAGCAGAGCTGACCAAAGCCCAGGCTGATGAGAAGAAACTGAAAAAAGAGGAGCGGGACTGGGAGAAGAAGGTGGATGAGCACAACCGGGATGAGAAGAAGATGCCATGGAATGTAGATACGCTCAGCAAGGATGGTTTCAGCAAGGTGAGGCTGCTTCAAAATGATGGTCTCTGGACCCACACTCAAAGAGTGAGAGTGTTTGTAGGGCAAGAGAGCAATATACCTCACACTATGCAACAGTGAATGATGTTGCCTCGGTTACTGGTACACCTTAGTGGAAGACTACACATCGGTCAGGCCAAACATGCCAAATTATGTTTGTCTTCATCACCAGAGAGCACTGTCAAGTGGATTTTTGCATTGTGAAGTGTCCCACTTAGTATGTGCTGTGGTCATACATTATTAACAGATCCACATCAAGGTTGTTCGAGTATGTTAGGTGTTTATTTAGAAATTAGCATTTGCTGATATTTCCAATATGTTCGACTCCCAAATATCAATATCAATATCAATATCAGCCTCACAAATCCAGCACCGCTTGTTGTAAACTTAACGTGACAAACAAGACTGCCATTTGAATCTGTATCGCAGGGTGATAGTTTTCACCTGCTGTAATACAACGCAGCACTATAACAGAATTCAACAGCACTGGTGTGCCTAACGAAATGAAATTTTGTAACTCCTTCATGCCACACAGCAAAGCATAGAACACAAATACAGTTATTATACACAAACATGTATAAACCCAAGTAAAATTGGTGTACGCAGAGACTGATATAGCTTATTCCTTTTCTGCATAGAACTCCTTTTTTGTCTTAAAACTGCTTGAATAAGCTACACTGTTCAGTTGAGCAACATATTTCTTCTTTACAGTGAACATTGTCAGTTTACAATGCTGTATCCCTGTGATCACTGGACAGAAGCTTTGTGTTTGACAGACATTACTGAGCATACTCAGGGAGGCAGTTTTGTGTTTACACGACTGAGAGGAATAAACTACTCGTTGTGTTCAGTGTGTTTTAGATGACGGAGTTCTGTGGCACTGAGGAATAAGCTTCATTGGGCTTTTGCTGTAAATCAATACATGCTCAGATACATTTACTGTTGGTTTTGGTTTATTTTGGTTTGGAATTTGTTGGATATTAAAATATGAAGCCCTTTTATAGCCCTAAATTTGGGCTTATGTTTTTTTCTGGGTGGACCTTAATGATTCTCAAAGGTATAAAAGTGATGTCTTGCAAGTTACACATTCTCAATAGCAGAATAACAGTGCATTGGTGTGTATCTAGTCCTCTCAGAAGTAGCATTACTTTCTATCATGATAAGGACTGTTTTTTGCTTGCCTCAAGCTAATTATGTAGAAAGGTGGCTAGTGCCACTGTTGTATTTAATGGCACCACTGCATGTTTTGGCTGCCACATGGAATTATTGTATCAATTATTATACAAAAGTGATGACTTGAAAATGGGTATGTGACTGGAGGAATAGCAGTGGGTCACACATTAATACACAGACTAATTATCTTGAAATGTAACCCAAAGATTCTTCTCAATTTTTCCCATACTAATTACTTCTTCTTATCAGCCCCTCATTTTCAGTGATGTCTGAAATGACATTCTCTACGGGCCTTGAGACATAGTCTGTAATAATTATTCTCTGCCACTCCTGTCCTCCACAGAGCATTGTTAATGTCATCCCTGATTCTTCTGAGGAGACTGAAGAAGAGAAGGAGAAAAAGCATAAAACCTTTGTGGAGAAAAATGAGAAGCAAATCAAACATTTCGGTAAGGATAGCTGACAACTTGTTATTTACTGTATGTTAGAGGGTAAAGGAAGTGAAAGTAGAGATTGACCTTCATTGCTGTCTGTACTGTAGGCATGATGCGACGTTGGGATGACAGCCAAAAGTACCTCTCTGACAACCCTCATCTAGTATGTGAAGAGACTGCCAACTACCTGGTCATCATGTGCATTGACCTTGAAGTTGAGGAGGTAAACACTATTACATTCCATACATTGCATGCATTTTATGGGCTATAACTCAGGGATCCTCTTTATTTGCCACAACTTCTCTACTTTTTTAAAATTTGTATATTTCTCAAGAAATTCTTCTCTTTTTTTTTTAGAAACACGCATTGATGGAACAAGTGGCTCATCAGACCATCGTCATGCAGTTCATTCTAGAGTTGGCAAAAAGCCTCAAGGTGGACCCCCGCGGCTGCTTTCGTCAATTCTTTGCCAAGATTAAGGTGACTAACTGCGTTTGGATGCTGCAAAATCTAAATAGAAACAGATGAACTAAACACTATTTTTGTTTCCTTAGAATCAGAAGTACAAGGCAAATTATTCTTACAAAAACAGCATTTGATATGCATTTGGTTAGGGATGCATTGATTAATCAGACAAACATCGGTATCAGAAGATATTCACTTTGTTGACTGCTATCACCCAATCGGCAAGTAAGATGACATTCACCAATGGCAGTGGCCGACATTTATCTGTTATGTCAGATCAAATTTGTGCTTGCACATTCATGCCATGCTACTGGCTCGTGACATCCTGCCAGTTTGTAAGGCTGTGATAATACTGACATTTTTTTCTCACTGAGTAGGTGGTTAAAAGCGGGCTAAAAAGGCTTTTGAAGCAGTTTTGAAAACGGAAAGAATCTTTTTCATGTGAAAGAAGGTTAGATTGAAGGTTTTTCCATAAATTTGTTTGATTGAATTTGTGCTATTTCAAAGATTGTGTAATTAAGGAGTGAATGACTTTAAAACAGTTCAGTCACTTCTTTATAATGAAGATTTATTTTTTTATTTGGTACAAACAGGGTTTTAAATAACAAAAACAAAATAAACAACATGGCTATCAGCCAAATTGTTATTTTAAACAAAGGTACCGGCCTAGAATTTCACAATCGGTGCATCCCTACAATTGTTAATTTTCACATATGAGGAAATAACTTGTGATCTTGTTGTCTTTGTATTAATTTTTATCGTGACTATGATGTTTGAGTTGAATGTAATGAATGAATGGATCTGTTGGAAACGCTCTAGTAAATGCAAATATTCACTGAAATGTTCAATTAATGCTTAATGGTATAGCCCCAAACTCACCAAATGATGTGTCCTCTCACAGACCGCAGATCAGCAGTACCAGGATGCTTTCAATGACGAGCTGGAATCATTTAAGGAGCGGGTTCGGGGCAGGGCGAAGATCCGCATAGAAAAGGCCATGAAGGAATATGAGGAGGAGGAGCGACAAAAGCGTTTGGGACCAGGAGGGCTCGATCCTGTTGACGTGTACGAGTCCCTGCCAGCTGTAAGTTCTGCTGTTTTCATGAAGCGTCAGTACTCTCCTTTATCTTCTCTTGTTAGTAAAAAATCCCTCACAAAATTTCTTCTAATTTGCAGGAGATGCAGAAATGCTTCGATGACAAGGACATTGGAATGTTACAAGAAGTTATTAGCAAAATGGATCCAACGGTAGGTTTCTTTGTTTACAGTTTTGTTTTTATCTGTTTCCAATAAACAGCAGTCTCTTTAAACCAATTGAATCTGCTGGGACTCATATTTCATTTACGAAAATGTGTAGTTATCTGATTCACGTGTATTTTTGTTCTTCTTTGGGGCTGTAAATAAATGTCGTTGTTTTGCACGATTTAGGAGGCGAAGGCTCACATGAAAAGGTGCATCGAGTCGGGTCTCTGGGTCCCCAACTCCAAGACGGATGATGGAGATGAAAAAGAGGAAGATAGTACCTATGAAGAAGTGAAACAGGGGGAGGAAGAAACTAAGAAGGAATGACCAACATTGATCAAATGAATTGTTGTTTCTGCAAATGTACTTACCCGCTATATTGCAACTCCACTATGTGTATGACTAGTTTACCAATCAAGGAACAATGAAGTAACTTCTCTAAAATATTTAGCCGAGACTTAAGGGATTAGCTTTTACCTTGCTGCACAACTGCGATGCATCAGTAATTCCTGCTTGGAAAAGAAACTGCTGCTTGTGTTAAGGTCTTTTATTTGTTTGGACATCACTAAAGCTGTCTTCTTACATTTACCTGTATACACCTGTCAGTTTGTGCGAGTGTGTACGTGCACACATGCTTGTCTGGTTTTGCTGTTGTATGGTGGAAAAACCTTCTATACAACATTCTATACATTTTCCCGTTGTGCATACAATGATTTTTTCTTGTCATTTCCAAATTTAAGATTTTGTTTGACTTTCTTGGCCTTAATCAGCCAATGTATCAGATGGTTATTCCCCCAAAAGTGACATTTTCTACAAACTTGCTTAACTAAAGGTGGAATTATATCCAAAAACTCGAGACCAGGGTGTTGTGGTTATGTCTAAAAACTCACTGTGTGGGTGAGATGCTCTTCAGATGATACGGTTACAGGTCAAAAATGTGAGTCATAACAGAATCACAGGAAAATGTTCCATTCGTGAGACCTTTAGCCATGGTAATGACTGCTTTTTAATATGAAGCTGGTGCATCTACGCAGGGGGTTTCTAATGAAGCATTTGGTATTTACAAGTGACAGTTGCTCCACATAGACATTCAGGTGTCCTGTGGGAAAATAGATATCTCTCCATCTAAGCATTAAAACCCATCGATTTTGGCCTGAGGATGAGTTCTCACACTTGCACCACTTATACAGTAAATTTACATGGCCCAACCTCAAGCATATAAATGGAAATAAGAGTCCTACGGGTGAGCTTTGAAGTGTTTGGGGATGACTGATATCTTTGATCTAAACTAGAATCCCAGTGGATAAAAGGGTCCATGCAGGTCATGTGAGCGATTGCTATCATGGGGCCCTTTAAGGTGATGTGACACACACCTGAATGTATGGTTAGATGCTTTACTTTCACTTCCCATGCTTTTATTTTGAAGGAGGGGGGTTGAGTTGGTTGGAAAATTGCCTGATGTGAGATCTGACTTTATACAAATAAACAACTATTGGGTGAAACAACTCATACAAAGGCATTATCTATCTTAGAAAGACTATATACTGCCAGAGGCTATGGGAAACTTTCCACCAAGCTTTTGTGTGAGGGTATTAAAATGATGAGGACTGGAAGCCTCTGACTCTAATAACAAGGCAACCTCACATTGCAAACAAACTGAATAATGAAGGGCAGCTCAACCTCTCTATAGACAGAAAATAACCAGTGAACATCATAAATGAATGATGACCCCGTCCCATTTAAGTGTTTTATTGTTAATCACCCCTGTGATTTTCATCATACATCAAGTCAAAGGGTGGTTGTTGATAGTAAAAGTTGTTGATGCAGTTTCCACAACACAAATTCAATGTGTTTAGAAAAAAAGGGAGAATTCATTGAACCGATGGCCACAAATGTTCAATCAAAATGAAACACCCTCACACTGAGAATACGACACAGGAGGGACACCACCCACGTGCAGTTCCACCACCACCACCCAGCCAGCCAGCATTTCATGCCAGGGGCCACGGAGGTAAGTTTTGTTAATATGTATCTGTATATATCTTCATATATGTATGATTTATGATGGATGATAAACATTCAGTTGTGAAAAGAAGTACTCCGATCCTCTATTCGCGTGAAACTACCGATGCCAACGTGTAAAAACCAGTGCTGTCATAACGAAACTTAGCCAGGATGTAAAAAGTACTCGTGCAGAATGTCCAGTTCGCATTATGCCCTTTTACAGTGTATGTTGAGTATTTATAACAATTTTATAATTGTATGATAGTTTTTTTTAAATATAGCTGTATAATAACAATCATCTGCACAGAAACTAGTAACTGTTAAACAAATGGAGGGAGGTAATATTTGCAGATATAAATCATAACATTTACTCAGGTGAATTACATTGCATTAACTTTTGTGTTTGTGAATTTTATTTTCGATGTGAGCGGTGATGAAATGTAACTAAGTACATTTACTTGAATAATTTCCTGTATTTCCATTTTTTGCTACTCGACACTTGGATTAAAAAAAACTTGAGTGATTCTGATAACTGGAAAAATGCTGAATGTCGGACTTGATAAGGTTGATAATCGGTTGACCCATAATGTACAGTGTGTACATACATATAAATATATGCATTATTTACTTTTACTCGTACTTTTGATCATTTAAAATCAGATACTATAAGACTTTTACGCAAGTTCTATTCATAAGGGTGACTTTACTTACCAAAGTAATATGTTAACACAAAATCATTGATGCGGTAATTTCGGGTGCTGAGGGGGCTGCAGCACCTAACACGAGGCTATGACATATGCCGAATTTACAAGAATGCGCAAATAATAAAGAACTTGTCAGAAACAACTCTTCAAAAAGTTTGAAAAGTTTTTCCTTACTCAACAACTCGCAAAATTGAGTGATTTTCTAAGGGAGTCTGGGGAATTCCTTTTCCTCTTCGTCTTCCTGCTGTTGTTGACTGTAGTTGGTGTAGCTGCTTTGACCTATAATATGCTGTGTTCAAGTTTGCTTTGTGCTTTATTGCAAAAAATATTGTTAATAACGATCAAATAATTGTTATCCTGACCGTTCAAATCATCTAACCTCTACATAATTTTCTTTACTCACAAATTAAAATCCCTAATGTGGGATTGCAGATTGAGATATAAATAAAATATGAGAATAAACTAAAAATATTTTTTCTTTTAATCCTCCAAAACACCAGTGATACATTGCATAGTTGAGTCTGTAGTGTACGTGCAAATTATTTTCATCACTTTTTTACCATCTTCGGTCTTCGACGTTTATTTTGAAAGGTCAGCCCGTGTATACGTGCGTGTGCAGGAGGGAGTGACCGTGTTGGTTTCGGGAAGCAGCAGCCAGCAGCAGTCGGTCGTGTCTCTCAAGAAGAGCTGAGAGTGTGGGCGAAGGGGAAATACGCTCATTATGAGGCTTGCCTGTCGGTTCATCTCTGCGTGACAGGTTTTTAATCTACATCTTCAAAAAAAAAGTCGTCGTTAAACGGTAAGATTCACGAGAGTCACAGTTTAGGGGTATTCCTCCAGCAATGTTTGTTTATGTAACGTGTTTTCTCTCCATGGCGTCCGATACACTGAAACACATACGAGGACTCGTGTTTAGAGCCATTCCGTGCGTCTTACACACATTTATATGCGGTGAATCACAGACGTGCGTTTCTGTTTTGCGATGTATTGTGTAACGTAAACATGGTGTAATCCCCGGAAGGCCTGACGTCCGTTGATAACGTCACTTGTTTTAAGTTGCTTCAGTATATTTACGTCAATTCTTCACCCACAAAGTTATTTTTCTTAAGTAATCATCGTGTAAAAATGAGAAATACCGAATGTTTGCGAGAAGCGCAAGGTGTTGTTACGTTTGTTTTTACGTAGGCCTTCATGCGTAATGTTGCGTGATTCCATAACCTGACAGTCATATGCTTTCTGTGTGTGTGTGTGTGTGTGTGTGTGTGTGTGTGTGTGTCAGAGTTTTGCCTGACCCCCCCCCCCCATCATGTCTAGAAGTGGCTGGTCGTCACGTTCAAGGCAGGGGTCATTCCCAGACCAGCCCGAGCCTCCTCAGGGTCAGGGCATCCATGTCTACCTCTTCTGGACCAAGGAAGGGGAGAGGTATCTGTCCCACAAAAATGGTGAAGTCACAGCTGAGGAGCTGTGCATCTCAGCTGCAAACACTTTAGGTGAGAGTGACCAAACACACCCACGCAGACCTAAACTCAAAAGGTTTTAGTGGAGTTGATTTTGTTGTGGGTGGTGGCAAATGTGTTTGTAACCTCAGTGTTTGCTCCCCAGGGATAAGTCCTCTGTGCCATGTGTTGTTTGCTCTGTACAACCCGCTGACACGCTGCTGGTACAGTCCGAACCATGTTTTCAGTCCAGAGAAAAACTCCAGCCTCGTCGTTTACTACAGTATGAGGTCAGTCGGTGTGTTGTTATAATACTGTATTATTAAAGCACAGAGAAATACAAATACCTGCTCATAAATATTACCAATATTCAGCATTTTCCAATTATCAGTATTGGTGTTTTTTCTGTCAGATTGCAGATTAAAAAAAAAAAAACTAATCTAAAAATGTGCTACTTTGGATCTGATGCAACATCCTCTCACACAATTTTTACAATTTCCTTATTGGTAACACATCACAATTAATAGCCTATAAACACTGAACAATCTGAATCTGCCAAGTAACCAGTGACTAAATGTATCAAATAAATGTAGTGGAGAGGAAGTATAGAGTAAAAGAAAAAGGAAATACTAGGTACCAGCCTGAAAAAAGCCCCATCTGTCGCCCTAATAAATATTATAAAAATAAAATACAATAAACTGGTATGAAAAAATATCTTTCATTAAAATAAAGGAATTTGTAATTTGAAAATAAATTCTGCACAAGCTGATGTTATCACATTTAAGGCATTTAGTAGCCTCAATATGTGTTTGACTTTAAGGAACACTTTTCAGTCAGTGTCTACTCCCTCATGCCGATGGAAAGTCAGTGGGAAGTTTTGCAATCCACTAAACATTTCTGGAGCGTCACAGCAAAAATAGCATTTTACCGAACAGCTGAAGCTGTGGGGATTTTTTTTAAATCTAAAAAAACCCCAACACAAACGAAAATGCATAAAATGGATAGATACAGCGGGTCCAGGGTGCTAACGCCTTTAGCTTAGCAGCTACAGAGAAGATTTTGGCTTAAAAAGGGGTGTAAATGACATCTAAACCAATCATTTTGGGATCTCAGGGCTTCTTAGGAGACTCGGGGTTACGCCAGATGAGTTGCATAGAGTGTTTTTATGTCTTAAAACAAGTCCCCATCTACTTGTTGTTTATGAGAAGAATGACGCTGTTTTGCTGTGAAGCTCCAGAAATGTATTGTGGACTAAAAAGCTTCACCCGAATTTTCAGGGTCAGTAGAAAATGTCTGAAAGCTGATTGTTGTACAGTTTAAACTTGGGGATAAAAATGTGTCTTCTTTGAGAAAAACATATTAAATGATGTATTTTAAGTACTTAGAATACACAAATACAAACTCTTGATGTATTGTTTTGTTACAAAATCCATCATAATTTTTTCTGCCAGGCAAAATGCAAATTACAAAATACTCCGACTCTGGCAGGGAGGATGAAACACAGTGAGGATTTTCACGTCGGTTGTCTGGTGTCTTTGTAACTAGGTTTTACTTTCGGAATTGGCACGGACTAACTGAGAAGGAGCCATCTGTATCCCGTTATGCTCACAAATCGGGGACAGCTCAGGGGGGTTCTCCCCTGCTGGAAGTCACATCCTTGGAGTACTTATTCGCCCAGGTTCGTATTTAACTTTAACCTAACCCCTTACCCTATGGTTTACTGAGTATTAAGTAAATGCACATTTATTTGTTGTGTTCACAGTAGTTAAGTACCTAATCTGTTTGTTTCCTGTGTCTCCCAAAGGCTAAATATGAATTTGTGAACGAAGTAGTGCAGATGGAAGACATCGAGTCGGAGGAGGAGCTTAGTCGCTTCAAAAACGAGAGCTTGGGGATGGCTGTGCTTCACCTCTCACACCAGGCACTACGAACAGGCAAAACCTTACAAGATGTTACCAAAAAAGTCAGGTAACTACTCTGGAAGGAGTGAATTAAGCAACATTTCCACCCAAATTGCCTGGAACTGAGTCAGAGGAACTGCTTTTCAAGAGAATAGAAGGTTGCGTAAAGTAATGTCCCGGGAACTCGGGCATTTCACTATGCACATTTTCACAATGTTTGACATTTCATAGACCAAACCACTAACAGATTAATTGATAACATATTCAGTAGTGAAAATAATCAATAATTCCAGCCCTACTAAGTGGAGGCATATGTAATTTTAGATATGAATTTTTAATCGTCTGTACTGCTCAGTACGTGACTAATTGTACCCGAATCTGTAAATTTGTCCACAAAGAATATGTTCTGACGATGCATATGTTGCTTTTACTGTTATTTCTGTCCTATTTTCTGCTACTGTGATAATCCAGGATCCCCTTTGGATCATCAAAGCTTCTTCAAATCTAATTTAAACACAGGATCCGGTTAACATTATAATATTTTTTTTTTCCAGCTTCATACGCTGCATTCCAAAGTCTTTTGCCAAACTCATTTATGAAGACAACTTCCTGACAAAACTCCGGATCCGACGAGTGTTTGCAGAATTTGTAAAGACCTTCCAGCAGCACACTGTGGCCAAAGGGCGGCTGGGCTCCCACGAGATCATGTATAAGTACATCTCAACTCTCGAACACTTGGCGCCACGTTTTGGCATAGAGACGTTCCTTGTTTCCCACATGGAACAGAGAAAGGACGGGGTTGTGAGTAGCTCTTACTCCAACACCACTCATGCGCAGGGCGTCTCGAAAGACAGCTACATAGCTCCCGCCACACATGAAATAAGGGTGTCCGGAACCAACGGGATTCAGTGGAGGGCGGTGTCTGTTCAGAAGGTTTGTCAAAAAATGTCAAGCTTCTCATGGTCTCATTCTGTGGCATGTTGTTATTCTGCTAGTGAGGACTATTTCTTCTTTCTGTCTCTTCACCTAGGCCCAGGCCAACTCTTACATCAGGAATGACCCTCAGAACTACATGAGGAGAGTAAAGCAACCGTCCAGCCAACCGAATGAGAACACTCCCAGTGAATGGACCTCCTTCTGTGATTTCCCTGAAATAACTCACATAGCCATTACTGGAGCTAATGTGTGCATTAGCACTCAGGACAATCACTGCATGGTGAGAGTGCTTGTTTACCCTTTTATATAAAAGCTGCAGTACATTAATTCATTTGGTAAATGTGCTTGTGGTACATTAGTCCTATTGATTTACTGTTTATTACTCATGCTATTGATCGGATCGGTCAGTCTTTAAACGCACTAGAAGGAACTTTTAACTGGTTACAAAACAGCCTCAGTCTTTAATACTGATGCCTCTATACAACCTACAAAAGCAAACAAGACAATCAGTGAGAAGGTCAGCTATTTCTTTATAATTATTCTTTATTATAAGTATTTTTTATGGTGGAGTGCTGACGATGAATTGAGGAGAAGCTGCTCGTAACATCCGACTCACAACTTAACATTATATGTTGGCCTTGCTACCAAGCTACTTTTTTGCTGTTGGTTGTTATTATGAAGACATAACGTTACTAAGGAATGTTGATAACATCAGCGTTAGCTCACCAAAATTGCTATTACCGAGCAACCAAATCTGTTAGCTGTAGAATTACATGTTTACAAAGTTTACTTAGTTTCACCATCATCATATCGCTGTCATTGTTTCTACATAGCCACAAATAGACACTTTATCTCTCGGGATGGGTTTAAAAAAACATTGCTTTGTACAGCAAAGCACTTGGGCACCGACAGGGGCTTCATAGCATATTTAAGATCAACACACCAGCCAGATCAAGATCTTTATGACAGAAGGCGGTTGGGCTAGTACCGCTTTTGTCCACAGGGGCCGTCAGAATCAACAATAATAAAAGGTCCTTATAGATGCTTTAAAGTGTTCATATTGTACAGTATGCATGGATGCCCCTGATTCACATATATTCTCCAATTCTATATGTGTTTGACTATAAGAGCTTTGGGTTTTGGCAGCTTCAGGCATTGTATGATGTTTTGAATTTGCATGTGTCTGTAGGTGGGAGCTCTGCGTAAAATAGTGGTGTTTCTGTGTGTGTATGTAGGAGGTTCAGATGAAATCCAGCCAGGAGGCCCGTTCCTTCGTCTCCCTCCTAGATGGGTACTATCGGCTGACTGCAGACGCCCACCACTATGTTTGTCATGAAGTGGCTCCCCCAAGGGTCTTACTGAGTGAAGCAAATGGACTGCATGGACCTATGCAGTGAGTTTTCTCCCCTTAGAGATGCACATACAGACACAAATAAGCTATGGAGAAACATGGTGTGTTATATCACAACTCTGGTGTGTTTCTCCAGAGATGATTTTGTGCCACTGATGCTGAAAAAGATGGCAGCGGAGGAGGGAGCTTTCCTCGTACGTTGGAGTGCTCTCGACTATCACCGCATCATCCTAGCTGTCCTGAGCAAAAATGAGGTAAGTCGACAACCACCCTCCTCTCTGGAAATTATTGCAGTGTGGTCATGATGAAAATTTTCAGCTACTGTGTTTGTATGTACATCATAGAATGGATCGGCGCTAAGCCACAAGCAGTTTCGGATTCAGTACAAGGGTTCGAAGTTCTGTCTGGAAGGCTGGGACAAAGAATTCTCCAGTTTGAAGGAGCTCACAGACAGCCTCAAGACGTTTGTACTCAAGTCTGGTTCGGAAAGCTTTACAATCAAAAAGTGCTGTTTGCCAAGGCAATCAGGTTTGTGTTTACCGGACATGTATACTGCCAAAATCCTCTAGTGTGGTTTGAAGTTTTCTGCTTTTGGGGTTAATTATTTCCTGACATGGGTTTTGTCCGTATTATGTAGAGAAATCCAACCTTCTGGTGAAGAGGCATGGTGTCGATCATGGTGTTCAGACTGACCCACTGTCCGTGAACATGACCCTTCGCTTCCACCAGATCAAGGACGGAGAAATCAAAAAGGTGACTTGCCATCGGTTCCCACCTGACAAGCTTTGTGTTCTCAGCTCTGTGACTGACCAGTGGGTGTTGTGTTTATGAGCAGGGGCAGCATTTGGGCCGTGGGACCAGAACTAACATCTACTTGGGACGTCTGAGGGTGAAAGGTGAAGGAAACGGCAACGAGGACGACAAGTGCAACAACAACAACTCTGACAACTGCAGGGAGATCGCAGTGGTTCTCAAGAGTCTAGACCAAAGCCACAAAGATATTGCACTAGTAAGCCTCGTAATCTTTGCATTAACGGTCACCAACACTCGAAAGAAAAACTGTGGCACCCTTTCAACATTCCTTCCTTTTGTCTTTTTCAGGCGTTTTTTGAAACTGCCAGTCTCATGAGCCAGGTATCCCACAGCCACCTGGTGTTTGTACACGGCGTGTCAGTCAAAGGATCTGAAAGTAAGAGCACCAACATGTTCAGTCTCCTCAAACACACTTCTTCTCTTAGGTGTGTGACTTCCTTGTTCTGTACTTCCCCATCACACATGATGTGTGTTTATAGTCAAATTCATGATTTGAATACCAAGTAAACCATGAAGCAAGTTCTGTTTCAAAGAGTGTGCTACGTGTTTACATTTTTACTGTTGGCTTTAGCACAGACTGGACCTCTCAGACTTGTTTCTACCTTTACAGACATCATGGTAGAAGAATTTGTGGAGTTTGGGCCTTTGGATGTTTTCCTTCACAAAGAAAAGGCATCAGTGACTCCACAGTGGAAATTCATTGTTGCAAAGCAACTTGCCAGTGCCCTGAGTTACCTTGTGAGTTCAAACACTACTCTGTTTCTTGTGTGTCACTTATCATAATTCTCAGTTCACCTTTGACAGCTGAATAATAAAAACGTATAGACTAATAGATATCAACATGAAACTTCCCCAGTTTATTACAGGATTACAGGATATGACTACATTATATTATTCACCTGTCGTGTGTCCACTTAAACACAGCACAGTGTAAGTGAGTAATACATTTACAATCGACTGCTTTCCGCCTCTGGGTAAAGCCTTCCATTTCACTAAATCAGGAAGTGCAGCTTTTGAACTGGACGCCAAGCTTTGATTCAGAGCTGCAGGCAGGAAGTTAAATTATCTTATTATCTGAACAAACTTTAAGATAAGTGCTGCAAGGGAAGCATATTTTTGCCTGATGACCAGGAGATTTAATCACATGGGTTCAACTTATTTGAACGACCTCAAAAGTTAATGCCAGGACCGTTTTTGTCATTGTAGGAGACCAGTCGGCTTGTTCATGGAAACGTCTGCGCCAAGAACATTCTGGTGGCGAGGCGCGGTCTGGAGCCTGGTACCACTCCTTTTGTCAAGCTGAGCGACCCAGGAATCGCTCTGAGTGTCCTTTCACGGGAAGGTTAGTACTCTACACAAACGTTAATTAAAGTCATCATACAAGAAGGTCTCCAACCTCAGTCAGCCTCAGGTTAGCTGTGTTTTTGTGCAGTTCTGCCTTATTTTAATCAGATTTAGGAAACAGGAAACCTAAAACCCGACCACTTCTTCTTCCTGTTGTTTTGCTGTTTTATCTCACAATTTGTCATTTAAGGCTGTCCAACATACTGAAGTCTATGAGCAAAAGAAAAAACCTTTTTTTGCAGCTGCTAACATTGAATATACATAAAAAACTACTTTGTAGACTCTTTGTAGGTACTTTTATGTTGTAGTACAATTTTAATTTAAATAAAGATCCCGAAAAATAAAAATACTATTTTTTCATACTTCATTCTCCTGTGTAGTCTTTAGGAGCCCTGGGATCCCAAATTGATTTGAAAATGTGTTTTTTACACTCTCAACAAATGGTAGAGCTCGTGCACCCACTTCAGATGGGGTGCGTGCTGACGCTTTTCAGCTTACTGGCTACAGTGAAGACTTGGCTTAAAAAAAGGTTTTGAATAACATATTTCCGAACCAATTTAGATTAGATTTAGATCTCGGGAGGGGGCTCCTAGAGACTTGAATTACGCTGGAAAAGCTGTAAAATTAGAGCAATAATGTGCAGCATTTGTTCAGTTTTATCAAACTTTCAGAATCATTATTGGCTGTATGTGTACACATACAAGTAATTTGATTCAGGTTTTAGACTATCGAATTAAATTCTGCTGTTATATGGAGTTTCTCTTCAAAAGGCTGATTGCTTTAAATAGATGTAACCTGTCTTTTTTATTATTACTATTCTGCACTACAGAGCGTCTTGAGCGTATCCCATGGATTGCGCCTGAGTGTGTTGACAGAGGTGAATCCATTGGCAATACTTCTGACCAGTG
Source organism: Pagrus pagrus (assembly GCF_965226575.1). Classification (NCBI taxonomy): domain Eukaryota; kingdom Metazoa; phylum Chordata; class Actinopteri; order Spariformes; family Sparidae; genus Pagrus; species Pagrus pagrus. The sequence goes on along the minus strand of NC_140197.1, from coordinate 26,323,323 downwards.
GAGCTTTGGAGCAACGCTGCTCGAAATCTGCAACAACGGAGATCTTCCCATGAGTGGCAGCACATTGTCTGAGGTAGGCCCTTTATTTATCTTCCAATAGCCACAGGCTGCACCTTCCTAGTTGATCCTTCTGACTTCAAATTGTAACACCAGAACCTTTTGGCCCAAACAGAAAGAGTGCTTCTATCAGCAAATGGGCCGTTTAGCTGAACCATCCTCCCAGGAGCTGGCCAGCTTCATCAGCATGTGTTTGACTTACGAGCCTGCGGAGAGGCCTTCGTTCCACACTGTGCTCGGAAAGCTCACTGAAATCATGATCAAAAGTGGGTTTTGCTTGCTCTCCTTAGTTTCTGTATTTCCTTCAACCTCCCTTGGTGCCTTTTTAATAGTGTTTTTTTTTCTGCACACAGATCCTGATATATCTCCAAGTGAAACTCTCCCTGTCAAAGACCCTAGCATGTTTCATAAACGCTACCTGAAATGGATGAAAGATTTAGGAGAGGTGAGTTCTAATACCACATCACCACAGCGTTTTCTTTATTCCTGTATGTTAAAGTGATGCACTGCTCATTGTTCTGTCTCCAGGGTCACTTCGGAAAGGTGACTCTCTACTTGTATGATCCGGCCAACGATCGCACAGGAGAACCTGTGGCAGTGAAGGCTTTGAAACAGGAGGGTGGTAATGTGGAGAGCTGGATGAAGGAGATTGATATCCTGAAGTCGCTTTATCACAGCAACATTGTCAAGTACAAGGGCTGTTGTACTGAACTGGGTGAGTCCTCAGCTGTCATCTGTCTGCTTCAGATATGTTCATTGAAAAAATGTCAACATGCAGTGTCTGCATGTTCAAAGGAGAGCTCGCTCAATACACTCTTTTAGCCTGCAGTGCTCAGTGGATGATTCAGGGAATTGATTTTTGATCCCTGCTGTTTTTCTGTAAATATTGAAAATCTATTCGAGACGGGACTATTCGAGTGCGAGACGGTTTCCATTGTATGTCAATATTTTGAGTTTTCAACACACAGCATGCTGATCACCACAGTGCCTTAACCACCGGGATAGGCAACGGGTACTTCTTGCCTTTAAAAAGCAATGGAAGTAGGAGGATTAAAGCACTGTTGCACTTTCCATTGACAGGAGGACAAGTGGTGCAGCTGATAATGGAGTATCTTCCTAAGGGGAGTCTGAAGGATTACCTTCCAAAACGTAAACTGAGCATGCCCCAGTGCCTGATGTTCGCTCAGCAGATCTGTGAGGTGAGTTCTGTAGTTTGTGCTCATCATGTACATTTCCACTTGATTTCCTCAATATTCCTGGTGCAGTGTGTAAACTGTAATCCAGTGGGAGGTTGTGTGAAAAGTTCCAAGTACTTGATATTGCCTTAAATAGATAGTCGATCACATTCAGCCATCATTTCATCTTGTTCTGGGTATTGCCATTAATTCTTGTTTGCGTTGAGTGGTTTAATTGTAGTCGCGTTATGTTACACTGTGTTTTCTCTCAGAAAAATGTCTACCAGGAAGTAATCACTCATCACGCTGTTGTTTGCCACAACTTTTTTTGTTTATAATATGCTTCTAATATTAGAGGACTGTACAGCTGCTAGTAGCTCTGTGAGGCTGTACTGTAAATGTTATTGTTGGCATGCTAACAGGCTCACAATGACAACGCTAACATGCTGATGATTTGCAGATATGATATTTACCACATTCATAATCTTAGTTTTGCGTGTTATCATTCAAACATTCAGCACTAAACTCAAAGTACAGATAAGGCTGGTGGGAACGTAATGGACAAATTGAGGTTTAGATGAAAAGATAGAATCACATATGGTATTACGATTATAACTACTGTGTGCCAAAATTCATTACATTTCAGACAGACAGACATTGTCATCCCTAGAGCCATCAACTTCAACTTTGTTTTGTCCCTGAAGGGCAATTGGTTTTAAAGCAAGGCATTGTACAAAACATAAAAGAACATAGAGAAACGTGCCCTGAATACAGTGGGCCAGAAGTCTGACAACAGTCACTGGCATGCAACCTTCAGAGCGTACTAAGCCACAGTAGCAATAGTAATATATGCTGCTAACATGGCTCAAACTAATTTGCTACAGGAGTAGACATTCCTGAAATTTACATCAAATTGACATTTGAAATTTAAAAGTGAAACTTTAAATCCACATATTGCCCCGTTAGTAATTGTATCCATCTTTTACTTCTGTTGTTCTCTTTTAAAGGGTATGGAGTACCTGCACTCAAAGAGATACGTCCATCGAGACCTCGCTGCCCGCAATGTCTTAGTGGACAGTGACAATTTGGTAAAGATTGGAGACTTTGGCCTGACGAAATACATCCCTGAAGGCGAGATCTACTACCGTGTCCGTGAGCATGGGGACAGCCCGGTGTTCTGGTGAGTTCATGCAGCACTTTACAGTGTGATTCAATGCTTTGTTTGTTGACTTTAGCCACTAAATTGTGTTTTTTGTACTGCATAGGTACGCCATTGAATGCTTGAAGGAGAGTAAATTTTCCTTCTCCTCTGACGTTTGGTCCTTTGGCGTTACGTTGTATGAGATCCTGACGCGCTGTGACCCGCGCAAAAACCCACCAACAGTACGTCATTGCTGGCCTCTTATAACAAGCTCAAAACTGCATATATTCTCATGTGAGAGAGTTAAATGTACAGTGTACTCTTCTGTGGTCCTTTTTGTAGAAGTTCGGTGAAATGATGGAGGAAACCCAGGGACAGATGACTGTGATGGTACTCATTAAACTGCTGGAGAGAAATAAGCGTTTGACTTGTCCCAAAGACTGCCCGCATGAGGTAACATAGCATGCAAAAGAATTGCCCCTTTGTGGCGTAATGAGCAGCCTGATATTTTTTATAATTTCTTTGTTCTTTTACCAACAGGTGAGGATGTTAATGGAGCAGTGTTGGGCTGCAGATCCGAAACAACGACCAACATTCAGATCCCTCATTGAGAAGTTCGAGGGTATTCGCCGAACATTTGACTGGCACTCTAATATAAACTTTTCTTTGGCTCAGATCTGCTGATCAACACTCTGAAGATCTACTTGTCTACATGTCATCATTTTGCTACCATGGCAACCTTATATCACAGTATAGCCAGTAATGTGTCTGCTGCTGTGCAATGCCTGCTGCCTCCATTTACATAGATGTCTTTATACTTCTGGTTTGTTTTTAACATAAGCACACTGCTATCCTCTAATATGTGATATTAATACAATGATAAACTCAATCAGTGCATTTTTGTCTTGGCTGATGAGAAGAATGGTGGTACCTTAAGCAGTCAGTGTCAGCTTTCGTCTTATAAAAAAGTATAGATTTACATATATCACAGTAAGTATTAAGAATTTCTGTAAGGTTGGGGGATTACTATGTTTCACTTAATGTTTAAGTTTTGTAAATTTTCTGACTATATGTTGATTTTGTATAAACCAAAAGAAACAAATATAAAATCTAATAAACCATTTCTAACATACTCTTTCATGAAAAAGTATATAAATGTTTTTGGACATGGACTTCACCACACCGGTCCAGTTGTAGACAATTAAAGCATCCATGATCTTGGTGCAGGGAACGGCAAACATCAACAAGAACACTGCTGTGCCAAAATTGGACTAAATTATTCGACCGACCACACTGTCAATACAGCAGATCTGCTGCAAGCATCTCACCATGTGTTTGAAGGAAAGGCTAAAGGCTAATATGAGGAATGTATCACTGGACATGCCCAGTATTGCTACCATTGGTGGAGACTGCTTACATACTATGATGCTGTTATGCATTGTGGGAACATCAGACTTACTGTCTCCATTGAGCAATAAACAAGCAGCTTTTATAGCTTTGTTACTGGCCCCTTGAGTCCCTTTCTGGACCTGGAGGATCAGGCATGCTCCACTGCCAAAGACACCAGAGTCTCTGTATTCTTTAGTAACAGCACAGACTGATCAGTCAGCTGAGACAGGCTACCACAGTCCAGTTTAGGATTTCTGTAACTTCACAACAACATCAGCCCCTCTACATCCAAGGCCATGACAAGAAAAATAATATATACATAATCAGATTTGTGATTCTTTTATTATTTTATTCCAATAGAAAGGACTGAAAGGCTGGGACTTTATCATACAAAGCTATGAAAGTAGCACATATCCAAATAAATACACATATCTTATAATCTTATAATTCAAAACCAACACAAACATGATTACTAAAGTTATGCATATGGCTGGATGCATTTATAGATGTGTACGTGTGCCCTATGTCTATCTAATTCATCTAGTGTCTGATTCTGATGTTGATGTTATCAAATAATAATTAATAGCCATTTAATCATCTGAATAGTCAAAATCTTTATATCAAATCCAACTTGCTTATAGCATAGGTTAAAAAAACTGTACAACTGTCTTTTTAATAGCGTGTTTTTTTATTTTTTATTTTTTTTACTTGGCTGTTGTCATATTAACTGGGGAACCCCTGAAATAAGGTATATGTCTCTGCCCCCCACTGTTTTTAAGGCCACGCTGAGAAGTCTGTACCATTTAAATCCAGTTTGTAGTAGAATACAGAGAAAACAGCCGTGGCCCCGCCCCCACGCTCCATTACGTCGTAGTCATGGAGAATGCGTCCCCCTCTCGTCCAATGAGAAGCGGCGCTGGGGCCATGTGTGTATTGTTTAAACTGCTCAAATCGCAGTGAGTATCCAGACCGACAAAACTTCCACCAAACCGAGTGATGGCGGCCGCCGTGTCTGTTAGCACAGCTGCCAGAGATGAAAGCACAGACACCGGACTCAGTTTCGCCTCTCGCCCGCTTCACGAGAACTACGACCTCGGTGCCGATCACGAAAACTGGATGCCCGGAGACCGCCGGCACCCCGAACTCGAACCCGGAGAAGAGGACTCAACATCGGAACGCGAGTGTCAGCGGAGGGTCGACGAGGACTTGACATCACTGAGCCCCGAAGAGATAGAGAGCCGCTTAGAGAGAACTCGACGGGAGTTTTACAACCGTAGAAAGATTATCATAAAAAATCTGCCCTCCGACGTTAGCAACCAGGTATGAGTAAGAAGTACTAACCGATTGGAGGTTTATATCGTTGGATGATTGATTGATTGATTGGTCCGTTTGGCTAACCTTAGCCTAGCTCCGTTATGCCTGCCATGCAACCTATGCTAGCCTGCTAGCCATTTAACTCGTTAGCTGCCTCAGACTTCGGTTGATGCAATGTTTTGCCTTTTTTTTAAACAAAGTACAACTGTTTTAACTAAAAGCCAACACGCGGTCCTTTGGGTGCTATCGAGCACCACTAGTATTGTGTTTTTATTTTTTCTGGGCTCGCCGACAAACGCGGTTTAGGTTAACTGTCAGGTGGACAGATAACTGTCAATAATGGTCATCTGTGGCCTGTATGACCTGCGAGTCCGGCCTCGAAGGTAGCGGTTTGTCTCGCTTTGATATTCGTGTTTTATTCAGTATTCAAGCCTCCGAGCCAAAACTGTCAGTGATTATACTCTCTAATTAAGTTTTACAGGTGCACTGGAGCTTTTTCACGAGTCCATCTGTTGTCTTTTTTGCGGTTGTATCAACAAGGCAGTGATTTACTCATGATGCCACATTTTTTGGGAACGTGCCTGACTCGTGGGAGCGCTGGGCCTGCGGGCGGTACCATTGTTCACACTGAGGGGTGGGGGGTGCGTAGTGGCAGTTCGAGATGTGAGTTGCAATATAACAAAAGGTGGAAGGTGTGGAGACAAAACGTTTCAGAAAATGCTAGACAGCATCGCCATTTGTTTGTGAATGTCAAAAGCAGCGCAGAACAATTTCTCCGGCAACAATGAGTCCGTTATTCACCCCTCACCCCTCCGCAGGTGCACTTGTTGCGAGTTTCCCAGTGGACATTAATTAGTTAATTACGTGATTACCCAGATTTACAATTAAGCAATCCATGATCAAATAAAGGCAAAGTTAAAATTAAATGTTTTGTGTATTATACTAAAGGGTTTCAATGCAATGCGAGGATGAATATTAGTGTGTGGATGTAATTAATGTCTTTTCCTTTTTTTCCCCACAGGAGGTCCATGAGCTGTTGGGAAACTATGACTTGAAGTACTGCTTTGTTGACAAATACAAGGGCACAGGTGGGTCTAACTGCTCGTCCGTCATGTTAGTCATTTTGGCAAACACAATCGAAAGGTGCATTAACAACTCAAGTTGTCTGCATTTAGAGCAGTTCACTGTTTGCAACAATCTTGAGGACACATTGCTTTTACAATCTGAAGGGCTTTGTTCATGAAAAGGTTCTTTTCCAAGGTTCTTAACAACTCGAGGTGTCTGGATTTCACTATCGGCTTAAGTCTAACTGATAAGGACGAATTGCTTCACAAACTGAATGGCTGTGTTCATGAGAAGTAAAGTGTTCCTGACTCTAAAGAAAATGCTGAACACAAGCTCCTGGAGCCCTTTTTTCATTAAAATTTTGCACCTACACTTATGTGCGCCAGTATTTCATCACCAGTGGTGACTATCTGTCCTTCACTAGGGATGCAGTGGTTATGAATATCTTGGCCAATACTGATGTTTTTTATTTCATTTTATTCCCTACGTTGTGCCAGAGAAACAAAGAAATCCTGATGATCAAAATAAATTAAATGAATGTAGTTTTATCAGCCCTACACTACACTGTCGTACAAATTCATGAAACAAACTTTATTGTAACCTTTACTATTTTTAAGTAAAGTTGCTTCAAAACCCTACCCACTCATTGATAAGAATATTTCAGCAGATGCGTAGCTTTACAAGCTTTAGGCAGGGATGTCGTGAGCTAGTAGCTCATGAATGTGCCAGTGCCAAGCTGATGTGACACAACAGCTATCGGTCGATTTCATCTTGTATGTCGATGGTAGTCAACTAGGTGGTTATTGGCCAATACCGAAGTTCAGCTGATATATCAGTGCACCCCTGCCTTTAAGTAAATTACACTAATTATGTCTCTATTGTGCTGGTATGTGTTAAAGCTGTGTGGGGGTGTGACTGAATCAGTGTTGTGCACAATACTGTGCTAACTCTGGCAGTTCTAGTGGAGACGATAAGCTGCTGTGAAAGTTTGTCAGTAAGAAAGGTTATCCTAAAAAAATTTCCAGTGAGATTTTATTTTTTCACCCATGTTGAAACTTATCTACTAGTATTAGTTTTAGGGGGTGAAATTATATGGCCGGAGTGCAAGAAAAATGCTTGCTGCAAGCAAAGCGCTATTTGTATGCTACTGGAGACCTTGAATTTCCCTCGAGATCAATAATAATATTAATCTCCCCCGGGATTAATAAAGTATTCTGATTCTGATAAAGTATCTATCTATCTGTCTAGCACATGTAGTTCATTGAGCCCTGCTGATGCATCAGGATCAGCAAATATTTTGTCTGTTATCCACTGATATGAAAACCTTTTTTAATGCAGAAAACAATACTTTTGGTACCATTACACGGTTATCTATGTGCCAGGTCTTTGATAACCTCATTTGTAGGATCGTTGCATGACATGTGTTTATACAGCATATATTCTTTAAACCTACAGTATAAATAGTATTGGAATTTTTCACTCCCTAACATCAGTATCAGCATCTGCCCCAGCAGTCTTTTTACATAGTTGTGATATTCTCAGGACATCATGCATATTGTCGTCAGTTACTGATCAGTTTTGTTGAAGTGGTGTAACTTATTTGTCACCAAGACACATTAGGTCATCAATTTGTATGCATCAAGGCGACTGTTTTCTGCAATTAATGTACCAAAATGGGTGAATCAACCTTGTACACCTAAAATGTGAGCTGTGTCTTAATTCAGGGGAATTGTTTGTTTACGTTGGTCTAAGTGAATGAAAGATCAGCATACGTTTAGAAGTGTCAAAGCTGATTTATCAGGCGAACTGATATGTCAGAAACATCGGCTTAAAAGAATGCATTTAAAATGCTTTTTACACGTTGACTAGCTCTGTAATATTCAACCAGAAAGTGATTCAAAATAATGGACTGCCAGAAAATTGCATGAGACAGATGGTGAATTCTGGGTGTCGACGGTGTCTACCACACTGTTGTAGAAGATAACCAGTCAAATTTTAAAGGGGCTTTCATACAAAAAGTAGTTGGCTTGAAAAAAGTTTATATTACATTTTTTTTTTTTCCTGTCAGAAATACCTGTAACCCCCTCACCCTGTCTGCTTCCCTTCAAAAACATGGGTAGCAGGATGTTTGCTTGACATGAAGCAGCACACTGTGGGGCTCTAGTAAACCTTTCTGCACTTTAACAACAGGCGTCCACATTGTTACACATTATAAAGCAGGAGCAATAACATTAAAAGTCATCCAGGTCTAGATGTGACTTTTTAGCCATCAACACGATGCTCAGTCAGATGAAATGCCTTTGATTCTTTTCAGCTGCTATGACAACCATTGTAGTCTCAATAAGGGGAATATCGCAGTGACATGAAAGCTGGTTTGTGGTGACATTGTGCCACGAGCGCTGTCTTTTATCAGACCTGCTGAAGGAGAAACGGTGTCACAACCAAGGTTTGCTACCTGTGACCTGCTGTGTATGGAAATGTCTTTCTCTGAATGCTGACTGCACAAATGTCAGTCCCTCACTTCACACCAAACTGTGTTGGTCTCTCTTCCTCCCTCAGCCTTTGTGACACTGCTCAATGGGGAACAGGCGCAGTGTGCCATCAAAGACTTCCACCAGCATGTGCTACGGGACAGGGAGATCTCTGTGCAGCTGCAGCCAACAGACGCTCTGCTGTGCATCGCCAACCTGCCCTGTGCTTTCACCCAGCAGCAGTTTGAGGAGCTGGTGCGGCCCTTTGGTAACCTGGAGCGCTGCTTTCTGGTGTACAGCGCCACCACGGGGCATTCCAAGGGCTACGGCTTTGTTGAGTACATGAAGAAGGACTCTGCTGCCAGGGCCAAGTCGGAGCTGCTGGGAAAGCAGCTGGGCTCCCGCATGCTGTATGTCCACTGGACTGAGGTGGGCTCCCTCACGTACCCACTGCTGCACTCTAAATGCCTGTGTGTGGACCGCTTGCCCCCGAGCCTGCTGACAGCCCAAGACCTCCGCAACGCCCTGGCTGACACCCATGCACCGGTCTTCTGCCAGGTCAAATTCACCCCACACAAACACACGTGAAACTGATATGATTTTTAGAAGAATACATTTTGTAGATTGTATTTTATGCCAAGAATAATGAATGTGATGCCACTTTAAAGCTGTAACATTTATTCCATGTATCAATTAGTTGATCGATAGAAAATTAATTGGCAAGTATTCTGAGCCAGTCTTTTTTTGTGAACCAATAGTCATCCCTACAATATTGTCACAATATTGATTTATGTAGGTATTTCATCAAAAAAATATCTCGGTACTTGATTTTGTTGGCAGTTTTAGCATTTAAGAAGTGATTTTGAAGAAATCCCAAAATGCTTAGATACATAATGTGTATTGACATAAAGCTATAATAAATATACTTATTATTATTATTATTATTATTATTATTATTATTATTATTAGTAGTAGTAGTATTTTAAGGCCTTAGTCAGAGTGTCAAATGTGAAAATTGTCCACTGGGAGTCCTTCATCATAACAAAACTGATTTCTTTACATTTTCTGACTGTAGGAAAAAATAATTGCCAATTAATGAATTTTGAAACCACTCATTATTTTCAGCCTGATGGTGCTTTTCTTTGAGCATTAACTTCCAAGCAGAATACAACCTCCCAGCTGTAGTCGCAGCTCTTTGTAAACACATTGTCTGTGTGTAGACACTGTTGATTTATGCTACGCAAGGCCATACTAACCAAACTTCAGAGAGCTTTTTGATATCGGAGATTGTGTGCTGCCACAGCCTGGGAATCTGTGAGCTCATGTTTGATTTGCTCTGGCTGATGCCAGGTTTGTGCTGCCAGGCTGGTGCTGCCATGTCTGTCGTATAGTTAGATAGCAGTGTTGACACTGAAGGCTTACAAATGGCAGAAACTGCTCTCCATATTTGATTTTTCAGTACCTTTCACCTTTACCCCAGTTTTCCTGTGGCCACTCAAAGTTTCTATAGCGATGAGCATTGCTGGTTTCTATGGTGATGACCACCTGACATCCCCAGGTGGTGTCATTCAGTCGGCTTTTCTGGAATGGGAGAGAGGGATGTCCTTTTAGCACAGCACGCATGGTGGTACGTTTCTGCTGGTTCCAGGGTTTTTAAGCGATTGTGGCAAAGGCAGTGATGATTAAGGATCATGTGATGATTTAATGGAAACTTTGTAGTTTCCCAGCACTAGATTTAACAAGATACAGCTGGCCCACTTATGAAATGTTGAAACCTGGTGTTATTAAATCATGAAGCCACATCTAGTGACTGATGAGTAAAGGGCCTTAAGAGGAAATTTAAAAGCAATATGGTCAGCAGAATAGTACTTATCTATTAGTAATTGTAAACATGAGATGATTTGGTATTTTTTACAAAGTTTTCCGATTTGATCTGGAACTTTTCTCAGGGGAAATATAAATATGTAGGTAAAGTTAAGTTTGCCAAACTCTAAATGAGTTTCAGTCCCCAGTATTTACGGTAATTTCTTTTGCTACATCCCAAAGACTTAAAAAAAATTAGACATTTAATTTTTAGAACATGGAGGAAGTGTTAATTACCTGCGTCTTAAATGAGAGGCTGCTATATGAGAACCTGTCAGTGCTACAGAATTTCCTACCTGCCACCTGTTAGAGGAATCACTGTTACTAATAAACAAAACTTGTTCTTTTGGGAGATTTTCGGTATCGCTTTTAATTTGGTTTGAGCTTACATTCTGGTTCATTTCAGGGTATTTATATAATGTACATACATTACAACATAAATGTGCTTTTAGATAATGTTGTGCTCACATGTGCTGTGAGCGGAAAAACAATTATATTCATTATCGATTAATCTGCAGATTGTTTTCACAATTAATCGTTCGGTCCATAATATACATAAATTCATAAAATGTAAAAATTGGGTTCGCAGAAATTGTGATGAGCATTTTTCACAAAGTGCGATCTGCACATTGCTTCTTTTGTCCAACCAACAGTCCATAACCCAAAGACTCTTCATGACCGACAAAGAAAAAGCAGCAAATCTGCACATTTAAAAAGCTGGGACCATCAAATATTTGACATTTTTGGCTCGAAAAGTGACTTGATCGATTCTCTTTTCTATTGATTGACTAATGATTGCAGCTCTGGTGTGCTGAACATCCAGGGTGTAACCACAGTCCTATAACCAGGCAGCCTGTACCATGCGTCTGTGTAATGTATTTATTGGCACTCTGGTAATTGTGTGTCTTTGTGACTAGAACCACTGTTTTTTTACACTCCACAGTTGGCTCAGGGACAAGACGGAAGTTTTCGGCGGTTTGCGGTGTTGGAGTTTGCCACAGCTGAGATGGCCGAGGAGGCACAGCGACTCACTGATGGCAGGCTACTGGGTGGGACACACATAAGGGTGTCCTTCTGTGCCCCTGGCCCTCCTGGAAGAAGCATGTTGGCTGCGTTGATTGCTGCTCAAACCATGGTATTTAAGTCAAACTGATGTACTTTATTCACATCTCCACAGTTAAGTTTGTCATTGCACTTGTGCTGATTGGCTGTCTTGTTGCATCTCCCTTCAAGGCTGTGAATAGGGGTAAAGGTCTCCTCCCTGATCCCACGGCCATGCAGATACTTACGGGCCTCAACAACCCTGCCACCCTCAAGATGCTGTTCAACCCACTGTCACAGGGACACAAACAAGGTGAGGAGGGTCTCTCCAGCTCTTAATGGCTTAAATTTAAGATTTGTTCTGGTGCTGTGGATCTTGATGTTCTCTTTGTGTGCAGGCCTCCTCGGGGCAGCCCCCACAGTGCCCCTGCTGGCCAACCCCGCCCTCTCTGCCGCCCTGCTCCAGATGCTCCTTCAGAACCAGGCCAAGGCCCAGCAGGTATGAGCACCTTTCTGCCTTTTGCCCTGGCTCGTGCCTCCTTACCACCCAGCCTGTTTTTTGATTCATCCTCTTCTACTCACACACACTTTCCCCCCTATTCTCTGCTCTTTCCCTATTAACTATTAGCAAGCCTTTCTGGGAAATCATCTCCTATGGGCTCAGGTGCTGCACAATAAAGAAAACCCTCTCGTGCCTTGTGTGAGTGATCTTTGTGTTTGGCTGTCAGTGTGTGATGTGGTCATTTTTATGTGATTGGTGATTAAAAAACCGCAATGCCAGCGTAGGTAAGGAAAGGGTGAGGTTTGTTTTTGTGTGCGTGTGTGGAGTGTACTTTTGAGTGGTGCTGAGTGATGTGGTAGGTGCACTACTCCATTGTGCACAAAAAGTGTCCTGTAAGGACGTAATTTCATATGTGGTGAGTAAGCCTTAATTAAGTGTGCTCGTGTTGTTCAGCAGTCTTTCACTGCTCGAGTGTCGTAGCCGGCTGTGTGACCCTCTTGTGACTCTGAACTCTGCTCTCTTTTTGGCCAGCAGGCAGGACTCATTGGGGAGAATCCTCTGGCCACTCTGCCTGGCCAGCAGGGAGTCCATCTGCTCGGAGACCTGCCCCAAGGTTTGGCATCCGCCCACTCCAGCCGTAGCTCCTTGAGCCACAAACTGCATGTCTTTGCTTTGCTTATAATGCTAAACATCTGTAGCCCTCTCTGCTTGTTTATTGTGGCTGTCCTCTCTATACAAGTCCTAATGTTGTGTTGAACTCCATAGCTGTAAAACTAGCTTTCTTACAAAGTCTTCAAATTTGGAAAATGCTTAATTTAATCTACATAACAACTAATTGAAACCAAAAATCTTAACATCTGAAAAGAAGTCTGTAGGCATTGTTTGACGAGGAGAGGACTAGATTGACTGACACGAACGCCAAAATGAAAAGGGGTTGTTTTTCCTGTTCTGAGTCGCTCCATCTTAAACCTGGCGTCATGAGGGCAACCATCTGTTCTCAGAATGCACGTGTCCTCTGTAGTGTGTGTGTATATATACAGTATTCTGTACCTCTAGGCATTTCATTATAGTAGCAACTTGGATGTGATGACATTTTTGGTTTAGGTACCTTGAAAGTGCTTGAATTTTTAAAAGCTTTAAAAATTAAATATTTGATTAATTGTAATTTACCAACATGCCTCCTATCTAATTCCCCCAGGTGGTGTAGTCCCAGGTCTCGGTCTTCAGACGGATCCTCTAAACCCCCTAAAGCCAGTGCCACTTGGCAGAGCCCTGGCAAGAGAGCAGGAGTCCCCCACAGCAGCGTGCACCTTCCCCCAGACTTCCTCTCCCACCCTGCAGGGTATCTCCATGCCCCTGATGGGTAGCATGATGGGGGCAGATGGCCTCACAGCACAAGGGGTGAGTACCCATGTAATTTGCATAATATGCTTTCTGCCTGTTTTACTCCTGTCCAGCTTTTCTACCCAAGTGTAAATGAGTTTCTCTTCCTATGGCAAAAATGAGTCACCTTTTCCCCTCCTGTCAGGTATCCATACTAGGAGATCCCCCGAAAGATGTGAACCTTCCTCAGGGCGCCTTCCTCAATGTCAACAATGTTTTTCCCTCAGGTAAGGTGCTGTTTGCACTGCGTGGTTCTAATTTGCCTACTTGGCATTCTGTTCTTGTTTGCTGCATCAACTTGAGTAAATTTATTCCAGCATGTAATGTCTGTCGACTTTATTCTTCTGCAGGAAGCTGCAGGCCTCACCCCTATAGGAAGAGGCCTACACTAAGTAATGTGTCCAACCAGCACACTCACCAGAGCATACAGCCAAACTACAACCTGCGCTACCAGGACTCCTACAGCCCAGAATATCCTCCACTTCACCAGGTAACCACCAGATATCCACTGCTTCGTCCGTAGAAGGACGTTTTATTTATGGAAGTTTTATTCCTTTGACATTAATTAGTTCTGCTTGACTAGATGGTGACCTGATGAATTTACAATGCAGCTGCTCATTCAGTAGGCTGTATGATGTGATCCTGTCTGATGCCCATCTGGTGTTTCTCTTCAGGATCCCCTGGCCCACTTGTATGAACAGCAGGAGAACCTCGATACCGGGGCCTTGGCAGGATTCGGTCAGCAGGTAGTGTTTAGTCAACCATTTCAAGACTGTGTGAGCATTAGGGGTAGGAGAAAATATCGATGCACCAACATATTGTATCGCTTCCTTTTGTGATCCATTACTGAAACACTGGTGCCAGACATCATCAATATTTTCATTATATTAGCATTTTTACTTTGAAACTCTCTTGCCATCTCTTCGTGGCTTCTGCCTCCCCCTCACATAGTTCATCTTGACTCACTGAATCGTGGTTATGCAAAAGCTCCACCCAGCCTAGTCATTCATGGCTTTCCTGTTGCCCAGCAGAGCACAGCATTGTTTTTTAACAGGCAGGCTGTGGTTAGAGCAAACCGTTGAAAAACAAGGAGATGTGTAGAATAAAGTGATTTTGATGAAATATCACAGTTTTAGATGGAGCCGGACTAATATATCAGGTGGCCTGTTATTATCCGCAGATATTGGCCTATCACAAATATATCGGTATCAGCATATATGTTAGTCGATATGCACTGATCTATAAAACTTTTATTTTTTAGAGAATATAATGCCGAAATGGGTGCTTGGAGTGATTTAAAATGATTAAATTCACAATTAAGTTTACTGTCTCAGTATTCTGTTGCGTACTTTTTGTGTAAAGCACATTTGAGGAGTCATTTAAAAAAACAAAAAACAAATGTTGGGCAGGTTATCCATCAGGATTTTTTACTCCCTACTATCAGACTCGGCCTCAAAAGTATAGAGTAGTAGTAGTAGTAGTAGTAGTAGTAGTAGTAGAGTATTTGGTTGGACTCTAATCTTAGGCGTACTTTACTTTTCCTGATGGAAGTGTTTTATAGTATTTGGCTCATTCAATGACCAAGAAATTTCCGTTATCACAGTTTCTGGCTATGACAACATGGTGTAAATGTTCTTTTTTTTGGTTTGTTTTTAAGAAAAACATTAAATTTCACAATATTATTGACCAAATACTTTGATCTCAGTATTGCAACAATATTGTAGGGATTTCTACTAATACTTAAAATATTTATCTTCAATGTGGAAAGTAGTTAAAGTAACAAACATTTTAGTTTAGAAAATGTCGTTAATTTACTGTAATGCAGCATTTAAAGCCAAAAAACACTTGATGATACCAAATCATTTGCATTCTGTCTGATACTAAACAAGTTGTGAACTTGATTGTCTCTGCAGCTCTCACGCCACCCCGACTACAGTGACAGGTTTTCTCACTTCAGCTACCCTCCCAGTCCACCCCTGTCCTACTTCAGCTCAGGGCCTGAGGCCTCCAATAACAGCAGCCTCCCAAACACTCAGCTCAACAGGGTAAGCCTCAAGGTTTGGACTTTCTTTTTGAAATCCACCTCTGTTTTGGTTTCAAACTATTGATTACTTGTCAGTGCGAAAACATCAAGGTAGCACTACAAGATATAAAAGTGGAGGGTTAGGTTCCAAGAATACGCCCGTGTTCAATAATTAATGTTGCTCTGTGAGTGCTTGAGCCTCAGTAGAAGGAGTCTGGGTCACTGAGAGTTGGTTGTTTGTCCTCAGGCTGTGGGAATGCCTCCTGTGAGCCACAACGCCAACTACCCCCCAGGCCTGGGGAATGCTGTGAAGGTAATATAGACACTTTCTTCAGTCTTATCTTTAAATAAACATGTACTGCTCATAGATCAAGCTTGATTTTATTTGTTTTTACCAATTACAGACTCCCATTGGTAGCCACAAGCGTGTGTTCTCCCGCCTGATCCCGTCTCCAGAGCCAAGCCCTGAGGGCAGCTATGTGGGCCAGCACTCCCAGGGTCTGGGTGGCCATTATGCAGACTCCTACTTGAAGAGAAAGCGTATTTTCTAAAAGCAGCTGAATGCTTCTTGCTGCATGAGTAGCATTTCAACAGCCAGGACACAAAGGCACCTCCTCCGGTCTCCTCTAACGAACTTGAGCTTGGTGGTCCTTGGATTTGTCTCTTGTGTACTCCTGTGAGTGACCCCTGGAGGGCGCTGGGGAGTGCAGCCTGTTGCCATCTGGACAGTTGTGTCACTCTATGGGAATTTTTGGTGGTTGTTTTTTTTTCTGTTTGTGTGTGTATATATGATTTTAGTGTGTTGGTAAATTAAGTTTTTACTTTTTCCCTTTTTTTTTTCTTTTATTTGACTTTTAATTTCCTGTTGAAAAACCTGTACAGTGAGGAAAAAAAATGGTTAATTAGCAAATGAAGTATTTTCTCTTGAGCATTTTTTTAATTCCTGTGTTGAGTGTGGTGTATCAGCAGAGCTACAGATAGTTTGACCAGTTTTCAGTGGCAGCCACAGGCTGCTTTGTATGTTGACATCTCACTACAGTGATGCTGTCCACAATTTCAGGCAAAGGGACTTGCATAGTATTAAAACACGAGCTTTATTCCAAAGGCGCTACTTTTTTTTTTTTTTTTTTTTTTACACAGCCTTCTTAATCTATGTAAAAAGTTCAGTAGTTTGTATGAGATGGTGTTTTTGTGTTGTATTTCTTGTTTTCTCTTCCACAGGGTTGTAGATTTTGCTGTTTGACTCTATTTCTGGATCAGGCCTCCTCATTGGTTAACATTCAGCTTTCCATCCACCAATGACAGCTGTATGTACCTGCCTGTGTGTTTTATGATGGTGAAACTTTTTTACCATTCTGTGCCACATTGTTTCTTGTCATCCACACCCTCCATCTTGTTCGGTCTGTTCTCTACACTGGTTGTTGAGTGATGCACTTGGAGGGCACAGGTCACAACCCTCACCTGTTCTCACCTCTGTAAGATGCCATTTTGTCTTCTCTCACTCATATGTCCATGAGTTGAATATTTTTTGTGTTTATGTGAAGTTCTGTGTCAATTTTGAATGTCTTATGTCCAAGTAAAACACCTCGATAGTTGAGTTGGGTGGGTGCGGGCGGTGGACATGTGCTGTGTGCCATCTCTCGAGCTGCCAGCAGATGGTGAATACAGGAACATTAACCATCTCTCTTCTCTCAGAGGCTCGACTCCTCTCGATGAGTAGACGGCAGCTGGAGTGATGGACGCAGCCTGTCCTCAGTTTTCCAGTACTGGTGGGAGTTAAATCTGTCTGGGGGGGTACTAATGGAAGCTCTTGGCAGGTGATTGGTCAGTGACATGACTGTCTGTGTTCTTTTTAATTTTTTTTTTTTTTTTTGTGGATAATTATCTGGTTGACAGTTTGATTGTGAAAACCCATTACCTCTGACTTCTGCTAGGAAATGCAGCTACACTCGAGCCTTAACAGTGTTCTCTGTGAATATCATCCTGCCCTGTGTTGGCTTCCATCTACATTTACCATTTCTGTGTTTATTTGCTGTGTATATAGTTAAGCTTGATCATTTTTCGGAGTCCGAAACTTTTGTTTTCTTTTTCTCATACCTGCCTCTGGTCTGGTGTTTTGAATGAATTTGCTGCTTCTCTCTCGTGTTTTTGTCGTTTGCCTGTACGTTTGAAAGCTGATGTGACCGAGAGTGGCGCCACAGCAGACTGCTCATGTTGTGTATAGACCAAGAGATGCGGCTGTACTGTTTGACCATCATCCATTTTTGATTGACTGCTATCTTCTCATCTGTACCGCCATGGTTGTCTCTGTATGTGTGTGATGTGAGCAAGTAAATGTTATTTAAACTCATCTAATTGTAAAGTCGTCATTTTTAAAAAAACAAAACAAAACACAAGCTATGGACTGCAGCTCATGATGTATTTTACCATCAACATTTAACTGGTTTCTTGGGACATGCTCTAGTGTTTTGTCCAACACTCTTGATCATCAGGGGTCTCAGGGTTTGGAACCGGATGACCTGTGTGGAGCCATTTTTTCTTTTCCCCCCCCCCCTTTAAGAGTGCATAATTTGCTCTTCAGGCTTATTTTCCTGTAGAGTATGTAGCCATCCACATCACAAAATGGTGAATATCAAAGACTTAAAGGTACGGTGTATGGATTTAATTGGATCATATTGGCAGAAATGTAGTATAATAGTCATAATTAAACTTTTTTTAGTGTGTCATCACCTGAAACTGGGTATTGTGTTTCCATTACCTTTTAAATCTACAGAGCGAGCCGGTAGTCCAGCCCAGAACGTCCACCAAATCTAACAGACTGGACCTTTTTTAAATTGTCTTTTCACAGAGAACCTATTTATCACTTTAAAAAGTAAAGAAACTATCAAGAGTAAATATCAAAATAAATCTGCACGTGTGGTTGAGAGCAGGATGATGTAAGTCATCTTCAAGCAGTGAAATGTTTAAGTCATATCTTTGCTGCTGACATGTAGAAGCATAAATACATCATCCAGAATTTTATTGGCCAACTAACGTGCTTTTCATTTAGGGGGAGAAAAGGTAAACGAGTCCTTCTGTAATGCTTGAGGCAACATTAAGAGGCACACAGCAGTGGTTATATCATATTGTAGCTCATTATTTCACTAATGAGCAGAAGTTATTCACCTCTTCCCAATCAACTGACATGCACAGCCAGCTGATGTTTTGCTTTCCTGGATCACTAACCAAGTAGAAATGATGCTTGTGCACGTTTCAGACAGATGTTGAGGAACGGCACAACGAAAGCATGAAAGGGAGGAAGCATCCAAATGTCTGCTAATAAAAGTCAAATCTTGACCTCGAGATCTCTCCTTTTGTTGGAGGCTGATCATTTCAAACAATTGTGCAAAAAGTGATTCGTGATGAATTTCATGCCCAATAATAATCAACTATGCCTTCGTCAGTGGCTACAAACAACATGCCTTTGCTCGTTTCCTTTGTACTTCAGTTCCAACGTGTTTTTGGACAGATGCCACGAGCCCCAGACTCTTATCAGCGTGGTGTTGCTATGGATGTGACCTGTATGAATGTTAAGTAGGTTCTTGCTGAGAGGATGATTTCCCTGAATGAATAATTATTTAACAATAAACTCAGTCAGTCAGTTATCAGCTCCGTCGGCTGACAACAGGTTTCTCAAAGAATAACAACATGTCAAACTGAGAAGTGAGTGAAAACAACCTTTCACTCTGATAAGTCTGTATACAGGGGCTGATGACAGTCACATTTAATTAAAAAACAAACTAAACAATACCTTAAAACTATGTTAAAAAAAAAATAGGCTCAGTCTGCTCAGCCTCTCTGTTCAGCAGAGCCAGAAGGTAATGACAGGTCAATTGAGCTCTTATCAGGCAGAAATTGAGTTTAAAGTCATCTGCCCAGATGATTGGCTGTGTGGCAGGTCTAAGCCCTTTGTATTACCGTCCCTCACCCTTCAGACTGAGGTGCCAGGGGGTAAGAGGCAGTGAAGAGAGCTCATCTTCCTCTCAGCAGCCATCACGATGAAAGGTTTTGATTAGCTGTTATTCTTGTGGTCCCACCGAGCCTGAAGGAGCCGAGCTGCTGATGGAGCTTTCCCCTGATGGGCAAAAACACAACTGCATTACATCGGTCATAAAACCCTCCTTTTTAACACCGTCTCTGACATTTCTCAGCCAGCAAAAATAGAATTACTTCATGTTTGGGTATGTCACGAAATACAACTGTGAAAAAACTCCTGCTTTTTAACACTCTGTAAAGGACAATGGAAATGAGAACATTGTGTTATTTTTTAGACCTGCTGGCATTATATTAATGTGTTTCTCCCAGCCGCTGGGTTTATTTCTGTAATATTTGTCTGTAATGCTTCAGGCACACCTGAATTATGTTCTCATACCTGCAGCCAGTCTACCCAGAGTTCTCAGAGGGATCCACCGAGGCTCGGTGGACGCTGTGTCAGACACATTTAGATTTCTGCCTTTCATATATCCACCCACACAGTCACCCTGCACAGTTGCTGGTGAATGCTGCTGAAACCTGCGATTTTTCCCAAATACGGAGAGGGAAGGAGGAAGAGCTTTGAAGACAGATCACTGCAGCATCATTTATCACAAATCAGAACCACGTAAATGAAGAAAAAGTTCTATTTTCTGTGCATTTGCGTCTGCTGTGAAACTAAAACTGTGCCTCCAATGTGTGTAGAATAGAAATGAGTGCATTTGAATATACAGATTGACTGTCATCTACATGTAAAACACACTGGATTCACGTGTGCGATGATTTATTACAGCTTTATTTCAGTATATGAGCAACAAAGTGTAACCAAATAGGGTATGTGACAAGAGCTGTTTATAGCAGGATTAGTCATAGAAAACAGCCCACTCCCCCTGTGACAAACAGTCTATAAAACAGTAGCACATCTCGCCAGCCCAGGAGAAAGCTACCAGTCTGCCTTTCCCTTAATTCAGAAGACGGGGAAGCCACTCGGCTTGAACGCTGCCCCTGCTTATGCACCCAAACAAGATTATATTATAGCAGGGATTTAAATTCCAAGCCAGAACATGTCCCCTTATCCCCCCTGAAATAAGCTTGGGTATTGTTACAGTCTTCATTTTCATCTTTTCCAGTCAATCCTCCGTGTAAGTGTATATCACTGTGGCACGACAGAATAAGATAACAATATCTGGTGGTGGGAAATAAAAGCAGTGTTGCTGCTCTGATGCTCTAAACAACATGCCAAAATGTTTTCCTGTAAGCTGTACACCTCCAGCCAGCCCCATTTTCTGACTGGAGACACATTCAATCTTGAATATTTACTAAACATCTCCAGCTCGCAGATGTAATCCAGACTGTAGCAGTGAGATGAACCTGGTTTATACTTTTATCTATCAGACGGAGAGTCCTGAAATCTTTTCACTGTTCACCCCAGAAACTCATCTCTCCCATAAGTACGTCTTGTCCTCCTCTCACCCGCTGAATCATATCCCTTGTCCCGCATCGTCCTCCTGAACATTAATAGCCTACACTTTTATCTAGCAGTGCAGCTCTCATTGCTCTTATTTCTTCTGCTGCCACTACGTGATCACTATTGAATTATGAGCTATTGCGAGAACACTTTATCTCTGACCAGTCCCTTCTCTATTTTTTTCTCTATTTTTAATCTAAGAATTGAAGCTTTTTATTGAACTCTTTGCATATTGCTGAAGCACCTATATGAAGGTTTAAGCTTTACTAGTTTGGCAGCAGAATGGCTTTAAAGGCACCACCTTTATATCTAAAGCCCAGTCTGACAGTTGGTGTTGGTCCAGGACCATTTTTGCAACTGACCAATCATGTTTCTGTAATGTCATAGCTCTGCAACTCCAGAAAAAAGACTGGAAAAACGTGCACATGGCAGACGTTATCCTTTTGAACACGTATTTAACGTTATGGAAGGGTCCATTTTAACCCAACTGATGTTTTCCCAAACCAAACCAAGGACTCTTGTTGCCTCAACCGAACCGAACAGCAAGAGAAGACTGAAAAGAAACGGAAAATAATACGTGACCAGTTTAGTAATATATTCCAAAGGGGATACAAAAACTCAGTGTGTGCTTTGCTTCACCGGTTCAGCCACAACAGCTTGCTACAGACGCAGACTTTTTCATCTGTTTTTAGTTGAAATGATGTCCTTGAACAATATCATTATGATGCTCTAGGAAAAACACCGACAGGGTGTTAGACAGACACACCATATGTAAATGTAGAGCGAAGTGTAGCCATCAAAATTCAAAACACAGGATGAGAACCTGCTGTCAACCCCAAATGTATTGACATGTCAATAACACTCTATATAAAGGTCCTTGTAATGAGCGTTATTTAATAATACAACATTTATAAAACCTTCTTAATTAGAGTGAATCTATTAACCCTAACAAGGCCTTGTTCTCACTTTTTTGCTTTCACTTATCATTCTGAAGTAAATATTTGTGTATAGCTTGGTTCCCTATGAATGTTAATAAATGCCTTTTTAACTGCAAATAAATGGATAATAAGGTTTGTATTGATCTTTATTAAAACAACTATAAAAGCTTCATAAAGGTTTAACTATGACATAAAAGGTAAGTTGGTTAAATGTGTTTGCAATGCTTTTAAGAACAATTATAAGAACGTTTTATAAATGTCTTATAACAATAAATGTGTTTATTATCCAGTTAGTAACACTTATATAATAAAATAAAGTTAATTAGTATTTCTAAGGACTTATCAGGGCTTTATTACCTATTAACAAACAGAACTGTCACGATAATGACCAGGCCAGTTGTAAAACAAAAGAAATGTTTATAATTCATATTCTTTAATTAGCCCAGATATTTGAATATACAAACTTAATAGGGTTATAAAAATGACCTTTAATTTGCACAGTTGATCCTGGTAGTCTGTAAAGTGTCGCTGTGCCACTTGTTTCAACATTAATATATTTCATAGAGCACATTGCAGGAGCACGTATGAAGCAAAAGAACAACGTTGTGGTTATTCAGACGCTTGATTTCCATCTCCACTTGCCATTACAGCTCAACAATGTCATTAGGACACAAATGCTAATTACAAGGACCTTCATATAGAGTGTTTCTGAAACCTCAATATCTAATCATCACGTCATTTGAGGTCCCACTGCCCCTGAAGTGAAACCTCCCCACCACCCCACTGATGCAACATTACGTCCTTTCCCATCTAACCCCTCCTCTGCCTTCCGCCGAATCACAGCGAGATCTGGTCGGTTTGGAGAAAACAAGGACATACGTTGGTGAAAACGAGTTGGTAAGCGGCAGCTGCCTGTGAGCACATCCTAGAGTCACTTCTGAATGATCGTGCTCTTTCATGTTGCTCACCGTGTGGAGGTTTTTTCTGCAGCTCCGCTCAAACATTTCAGCTTTGAATCAGCATGAGTGTGTGTGAGTGTTTACACACATGCACGCAGCGTGGACAGAAGGACAGTCCGCCCCCACCTGCTGCACCTCCACAGAACAAGAAAAAGACAAACTGAAGTTATTTCAGGAATCCTTTCAACACTTCATATAAATGACCCGATAGCCTGCTGAGACACTGTTACATATTACTGCAACTCAACAGTGTCTGAACATGCCTATATCACACACACACACACACACACACACACACACACACACACACACACACACACACACAATCCATTTGCTTTTCATTGTCCTCCCTCAGTGTAAACACACACATGCAGACACACACATTCCCATTATTGCTCACTGTCAGGAAGGAGGTGTGGATTACTACTTCTTGGCCCTGTGCTGGCAGAGAGTGGATCCATTTCCCAGTACTCCCTGATGACCCATGTGCAGCATGAGTGTGGGCCAGAGGCCAGACAGGCTGCTGATGGTCTTTCTGCTGGACATGCAGAGTTCACGTACTCCTGCGATTGGCTGTTTGCTGCAATGGCAAATTTGTCCACAAGTTGAGTTTAAGCTGAATTTGTAAATACACTCTTCACCGCACACACTCCTACCAAACAACAATAAAGTCAGAATGGCAGGAATGAAATACACGCGGTACTTTTCCATGGTCCAAACAGCCATCTCATCCACATATACTGAGTAAGTCAGACTGCTTGGCGTTTCAATTATTCCTCACAATATGAATGTATAACGTGGAGAGCCATTCGCCGAGGGTTGCTCATAATAAATCAGACGGTCATGAAATGAAGTGTGCCGCTGACTCAAGCAAGAGGAACTTTTATTTTTCCCACACCACAATGGAGCACTCTGGTCCGTGCTGTGGTCCACGGTCATCTCATCATCCCTCACCATAATCCCCTTTTATTAGTTTCTTCTTATTTTGGGAACATAAAAGAAGGAGTCCTTCGGACCGAAAATAACATCTTAACATTTCATTTCCCTTCTAACTTCATTTGATGTTTGAATATTAGCACTGTTTTAAACGATGTTATGGAAATATCTGATAAAAATATGCCTGCATTCCTCAATAAATAAAAACATTTTCCCATGGTCTGTCTGGTTTTTTATTTTTTCCTTCTTTGGTCAAGGTTTTTGTGCAGATGAAGGTCGTGTGACCAAAAGCCTGGGCATTTTATAAAAGTGGAGCACAGCTCTGCTGTGTGTGGGCATTTTTTCTTTCATATTTGGTCAAGGTTTTTAGAGATGGAGTGAAAGAAAGTCTCTTTTGTTGCTATGCAAGAATTTAAAAAATGACTCCTGGAGTCTTTGTGTGCTTTTTTGCATTCTGATGAGGCTCCTGAATCATATGTTTAATTGTGCTGAAATTGTCCTTCAGAGAGCAATTCCTCACAGAGCAATTCAGCTGAATTGAAATTCATGTTTTTATTTTAAACGCCCGTCGTTTCCCAGAGAAACAATACTCTAATGTGTGATCCTGATAAAAAACAGTAGCTCTTTAAGGGGTTTTCTGAACTCTCTCTGAACCCCAAACAGCTTTTAAACACAACACTATTGTTCAAATACTCATTTCCACGTATTATTTCTGGATCCAGCTTTTTCATTTTTCTTAATCATTTTCTAAGGCCGTCTACTACAACTGACGATTTTCTCTCAAGGAGACAGTATTGAATGTACTTTCATACAGCTGCCCTGAGAGAAAATATATAATTTTAAGTTGAAATCCAATTGCAGATTTATTGTTTGTTGTAGCAGGAAAGTAAAGTAAGAAGACAATAACATCAGACTTAATGACATCTAAACTATGAAGCTAAAGACATGTGTGTACTGAGTGTCTGAAGCAAAGAGAGTCGTCACGTGTCTCAAGGTCAATAGTAAAAATATCTGCCTTTCATTTTTCAGCTCTGTAGGTTGTAGATTTTATGCAAACGTGACAGGTGATGTGTGGTTTCTGCAGAAACACCAGCAGCTGAAAGAGTCTGTGTAATTCAATTTGACATTCCTCAGATTTTCTGCTGTAAAGAAACCCACAGTTAAGATTTCTGATTGCATTCAACCTGCACTGTCTGAGCCCTGAGATATTCCTCGGAGCTATCAAAACAAGACATGCTGGAGTGTACATCAGACATACATATCAACATCTGACTCCTGGAATAAATGAGCTACAAGACCCTCAACGACTTGACATTTTCAGCTTGCCAATTTAAAACCATCTTTTTTAAAGAATGCAACAAGCAGAGAGGCAAGTTCAATTATGTTTTTCATTCAGCTGAGAAAACACGTCTAAAATTAGGCCTGAACTGGCTGTTTTAAAGACACGACGACAAAATGATTAATGCTTTTCTGGTGTGCCTGAACTACTGCAGTGCTTCTGTACGTGCCTTCGACGAGCTCCTGCATCTCAGCTCCAGTCAGAATGCTGCTGCTGCTGCTGTTGTTCTCTGAAGGCTACCCTCCAAATGAGTTTAAATCGCTCTGAGTTTTGTGGAAAGCATTTCAAGCGCCGGAGTGTACCCGTGAACATTTTAAGGTCCATTTGGTGCTCAGGACAAGAGTTCTTGGTTACTGCAATGATCACTGAATTCATGATCCAGTGTCAGTAGTGAAATATCGCGTGATGCCCGATTCAGTGCTGATACTTAAACTACATCTTAATAATGCGACTTTTCAGACAGTATCGCTTGAACCTCTGCACACTTTTCAATCACTTCAGTCGGACAACAGTTTGTTTCAAATCATTCATTCAAATCATTACCTGCAGTTGCCCCTCGGGGACAAATAACATGATTAAAAATGATTTGAAATTATTGTAGAGCAGCAACAAGTCGACTAATTGATGAGTGCATTGAAAGAAAATTAAGCAGAAATGTCCCTTTTTGCTCAGTCCAGCCTCTTAAATGTGGGGATTTGCTGCTTTTCTCTGTCATTCATGATAGTGTTTTGGATTGCTGGTTGGACAAAAGAAGCAATTTAAAGACGTCACTTTGAGCTCTGGGAACTCACAACTCTTTATAAACAGTTTATAGACTAAATGATCACTTAATCAAACGTGAAAATCGATAATGAAAGCAGTCGTTAGTTGCAGCCCTAATTTATTGTGTTTTTGTGTTTAATGTCATGTACTACACGCTTTCATCGAGTTTAAAATCATAGCTGAAAGCAATACTTCTTCATATCGAACACATCGGGCAGAAAACGCAGGATGCTTTTTTCTGCCCCTGCTTACTCTAAAATACAGACAGTCGGACACGAACACAGAAAAAAATAGCAATTTAATTTAGGCTGAGGCAGAAAGGAGTGAAAAAACATGCGGACAAGAGGAAAACAACTCTATATAGTGTCAGTCTATTTCCAAAGCCAGTAATTACAGAATAGATAGAAACCAGACTGAACGTCTAAAACCACACTGCTCATTACACACCAGAAAACAAAATTGTTGGTTTAGGCAAAGTGTCTGTTTATGGTCATGCACTTGTTTCTCCGTAAAAACCATAAGATATGTGAGGCTGGACGTGATGAAAACAGGTCATATTTTGACGTTTGAGGGAGTTGAGAAGATGAGAAATGTGTGGGCTTTGTGTCTTGCAGAGTCTTCCTACATTTCTTTCAGGTCACGTCTTTCCCTTCATTGTCAATCTATCCGAGTGGAGGCACCACCTCTGGGGATGATGCTTTCAGGGGACCCCAAAGAAACAGTGGTCTTAGTTAATTCTTACTGGCACCACCACTTCCCCAGTAAAGCTCCTCTACTGCTCCAGCACGCTACACACAAAGGGCAGCCGCTGCACGTCTCTGGTGGCCTCGGGCTAATGAGCTCAACTCGCCGGAGGTGTGAGGCCTGAGGCTGGAGCTGCCCGCGCTGTAGATCAGCCAGCCAGCGGTGGATGGAGCCGGTGGGTGGGATTGTAGCAGACCTCCACCAAGACTCTCCACAGCGCCTGACTTAAAGTTATACCAGTCTGGTGTGTCGTCTTTTCTGATTCAGTTCACGCTCAGACACCTTTCTGGTTTGATGTCAAACTTTTTTGGCCCTTAGTGAATCCAGCACTTATGTTAGTGTCCATACACTGTTTGTGAGCATCAGAGGACATGCTGACATCAATTTAAAGCCGTGAGTACCGCCACTTGTATTATTCACAGCATAAACTTCAGAGAGCGTTCACACTGCACTGGCAGGGAAAGAAGAGAAGCAGCAGCAGCGACTTTCTGAAGTTCACAAAACATCCAAACATCCGGCTGTCTATTTTTTTTAGCTCCTTATCTGTGTCAGGGTCATCAACATACCGAGCAGATGCCCAGATGTCCTGTTTCCCAGCAGCCTCCTGCAGCTCTTCTTAGGAAATCTTCCAGGTCAGTTGGAAGAGTCCAGCCAGCATGGTGCTCCCTGGTGCGCTGGAAATGTCTTGGTGGCATCTTCCTGAACCATCTCGACTTTAGTCAAGCTCCATGCATTTAGGAAACTGAAAAAAAAAAAAAAATCCTTGATCTGTCCCTTTACCCGGATCCACACCAAAAGTTAACTGGGTGTATTCTGGGTAGAGACTCATCCTCCACCCAAGTTTTGTGGAAATATGTTCGGTAGTTTTTGTGAAATCCTGCTGACTAACCACCCAACGGATGGACACGAGTGAAAACCTCCTTGATGGAGGTAATCAATTCCTTTTATTGGCAATACGATAAAAGGAAACATTGATTCTGATTATCAGAAAAATGCTCAGTATCGCCTCAGGGTATACAGTGTACACATGCATGTTAATATACTGCATGTATAATTTACTTTTACTTGTACTTTTAATACTTTAGCATATTTATTGCCAGAAAATTACTTTTCATCATCACATACATTTAATATCAGATACTTCAAGACTTTTACTCAATTTCTGTACATGAGGGTGACTTTCCCTTTCACTAAATATTTCATCTTTGCTGTTACTCAAGTTTCACTTTTGCCTACATTTTACAACGCTGCCCTGCATTGAGGAAAAAAAGGCTGACACATCTGCTGACACCAGAGGAGCACCTCGCTGAAATAAACACTGTCTAGACCTCAGCTGCACCCTGATTACAGTTTGACTCAGTTGTTTGACATCTATAATCAAGAAGAAGCCCGATTTAATCGTAAGAATACACAAACAACTCTGTGTTTTTATTACAGTTTGGTTAAATGCTGTCAAAATAACACCGAAAAATTAAAAAAACAAAACTCACAGACTGTTTTCTTTCGGAAAGCAGATGGACTGCAGAATTCATTAGCAGTCAAAATTCATACTGGTCCACGTTTTTTGCCCATTTACTCCATTTAAATTTCAATTCATGTTAACATGGTACATAAATCAACTTGATCCTGAGTCTTGCTTGTTAAAACATCATCAGACTGACATGGACCATAAGACTTCAGAGGGTTTTTAAGGAGGACGTTTGTCCTTCCTCGTACTGAGGGTCTAAGGACAGAGGGTGTCGTACACTGTACAGATTGTTAAGCCCCCTGAGGCGTCCTGATCTGTGATTTTGGGCTTTATAAATAAAACTGACTTGACTCGACTTGATGTCTGCCCTTATTTTTGTCAATGTTACATTGTTGTGCAGTTTCAAGTCACTGCAAGATTTTTGCATGCTAGATTTCATAAACACAAAAACAATGGCTGTCTTTAAAGGAACAGTTCAGCCATAAATGGATGACGGGTGAAGTTCAGTAGTCAACAAAACATTTCTGGAGCTTCATAGAAAAAAATGTGTTGCAGTATTCTCCAAAACAACTGAAGTAGCTGGAGACATGTTTTACAATGTAAAAAACAACAACCAAACACCCCAGACGAACCATAAAATGGCTCCACACAGCTCATAGGTCTCAATTTTAAGACTCATGAAGCCCTGAGATCCCAAATTGATTTGAAAAAGACGTTATTTACACCTTGACATGCGGTCCAGCACGCTAACATTTATAGCTTAGCAGCTACAGTGAGGACTCTGGCTCTGAAAAGGATGAAATAACATCTTTTCAAATCAATTTAGGATCTCAGGGCTTCTTCTGTAGCTGTATGGAGCCATTTTATGTTTTCTTCAGTCCCCATCTACTTCACTTGTAGACGAGAATGCTACAACGCTGTTTTGCTGTGAAGCTCCAGAAATGTTTTGTGGACTTTAAAACTTCACCTGACTTTCCATCGGCATGAGGGTGAGTGACTAAATTTAAATTTTTGGGTAAACACCTGAAGTTGTTCAAAGTCCTCCTGGATTCATATTCTACATATATTTTTTAATCCATTTTTTATTTTGTCATCCTGATCGTCCATAATGTAATTTTGAGTCTATTCGCAGAACATTTAAGAGGGATCCCTCCTCTGTTGCTCCGCCTGGCAAATCTGTGATATTCTCGGCATGTACATCGTCGGATATGCGCCGATGTGAAACTTTTTTTAACATAACATTAAGCAGGAATAGATGCCTGGGATCATTAAGAATGACTAAAATCCAAGTGAAGTTTATTGTTTTAGTGCACTGATGACATTTTAAACAATAAAGCTTATTGTTAAACTGTAAAATATTCTGCCTCTATCACACATCAAGTGTTTGATAACCTTGTTTTCGGGATCATAGCTGATATATTGATATTGAAACTTTTTAAATTCCTAATATCGGTGTGAGCATCGCCATGAAATATCAAGTATCCGTCGGGCTCTAGTATCGATCTCAGACCGACAGAAGTCAGCACAGTGTCATGAATGTCATCAGTCGGATGCTGTCATCCAAAGTGTTTCACAGCACCATTAGCTGTGGTGGCCCTGATGGGAATAAGACCTTTTACCCAACAATGTGAGTGCTCCCAAGCAACAGGAGAGTTTTTACTTTTGTTCCTCGTCTAAGAATACTGGGTGCAGGACTGTGGGGAGGACTGAAGGTCTCACTGCAGGGGGCCGACGTGCGCTCCTCAAGCTGGGATCCCGTGAGTCAAAGTGACAATGTTCAGCTACAAATAGGTAAAATGATAAACAGTGGCATTTCTACATGCCATGTCTGATCTTATAAGCCTCTTTCCCGAGCTGACATCATTTGAGCAATTGGTTGTGTTTGTTTTCTGTCAAGGAAATGCGCAGTGAACGCACGCAGGCACGCACGGGGGCAAGACATAATGGATGAGCGCATAAAAGGTTCCAAACCCTCCAGTGCTGACAAATCACTGAGGAGAACAACCACCCAACCACCATATAGATAGAGTGGACATGCTGGGAGAGAGAGAGAGAGAGAGGAAGAGAGACACAGGGAGAGAGAGAGAGAGAGAGAGAGAGAGACAGAGAGAGAGGGAGAGAGAGGGAGAGACAGAGAGAGGGAGCGTTGTGGTGGAGCCAATGTTTGTCGTCGAACTCCAGCAAATATGAGGATGGGAAGAAGATAATGGCCCACACTGCACAGGATGAATGAACCTCCGCAATTATCCATTTGTGTCCTTTTATGATGCTTCTGACAAAACCAAACCTGAAGAAGAGACTCTGGACAGCAAAGAACAAAGAGGATCGCATGTGTTGTTTTTTTTTTTTTTTTTTTTGGACATGTCCAGTCATTCTTCACACCATCCTCATTTACTGAGAAGGGATGCTTATTGAGTCCAATTTAAAATCTAACTGAAAATTATTGGATCCAACATCTCCATGGAGGGATTACTGGAGACTTCTGCGTTGTGTGTGCGCACGGAGACGCCGTAGCTCTACATGAACCGCGATAGATTGAGTACTTTTATGGAAATTGCTTGGAAATTTCAGCTCAGCTGAAAGACATACAGGCAGCAATAATAGCACACACCACACACACACTCACTCTCTCTCACTAACACACACATACTGCACAGACACTGAAGCCAGCGCCGGCGATCTGTGTGCCTCTGCAATAAGTGGCTGATAAAAAGCAATAAATTCTCTAAAATAAATACAGTCATCCGGTTGTGCGCCATGGGCGACGAGGCGTCAAACTTCAGGGGAAGCAGCAGGACCGGTGTCTCATCACCAAAAGCCAGGACTGGTGAGGATCGCGGCAGTGCGGAGATTCTGGGCTAAACTCAAACTGATCACCACTGAAAACAATGAGATTAATGATTTTTGGACGACTTGTCAGATTACCACTGTGACAGTTTTTGATGTTATTCAGAAAAAGAGATTCAGATCGGGGCTGTGCTGGACTTGGTCACTTTGATTTGTTCGCTCAGAGATCAAGTGGCAGAGAGGGACATGAGACGTTTTGTTTTGTGCTTGGAATAAACGAAAACAGCCATATTATTTAATTAATAAGTTCAAAGGGGATCTTTAATTTTATTTTTGCACTATGATGGAACCACCACCATGCTCGAAGAAGAGCCTGTCCCTGTCGCTCCCGGTTCCCCGGGAAGGACAGGCGACTCTGAAGCCGCCGCAGCATCTTTGGAGGCAACCCCGGACCCCGATCAAAATCAAACACCGGGGCTACTCCGACACCGACCGGCATCACCACCGGCACATGGAGCGCTCCGACGCCGTGGATACGAGCGACCGACCAGGACTGAAAAAGTCTCGGATGTCTTGGCCATCCTCCTTCCACGGGACCACAAACACATCCATCGGAAATTGTGTCGGGAATAAACGGTAGGCGAGAGAAGGGAGTGCATTCCAAACATCCCAATAATAGCCCATGACAGCCCACAAGGCATATGCGTAAACGTGGGGAGGAAGAGGGGGGGGGGGGCATTTTAATGAGTGCGTAATAACGCAGTGTGCCTTAAGGGTTAACTGATATGAAGTGTTTTCTATCGGGAGGCGGGACGCGTGGGTTTTTCGGTGCTGATGCGTTATGCGTCTTTGGATAGACTGTGTCAGATGGGTATGAAGCGCAAACCAGCCCGCCCACTCGAAACGCAGGAGCAGCATCTGTAAATACCAGTAACATTTTTAAGAGCGTCCACATGTTCCAGTGAGGCACCGTCGTTTTAATGGCACCAAAGGTCTAGTGGGTGCGTTCGAGCGTGCAGCACTGAGATATCGCCATCATGCGCACTCCAGGCCAGACTTTTATCAGCTTGTTTGCAGAGGTTAGGTTGGAGGCCCAGTGGGCGGAGGACCAAAAGTTAAAACTCCCTGTTTACTAGGATGCACCCTACTCAAGTGCCCCTTAGTGAGTCTCTAACTCAAAGGATCCTGACCTCTGACCCCCTGTACTGTAGGTGTGGTGGACGAGGTTAGAAAACACTCTCTCCTTGCTAGGCCTTTAAATTAGATGTGAGAAAGTTATGAACTTGTGTCACCGGAGAGCCCCACACATGGTTTCCATCAGCACACCATTGGCACGGCAGCTGCCCTCTGATCAGATGTGACAGTTTAAAAGTCGCTGCATTAGGAAGAGGACACTGAGCGAGGCTGGAAACAAACGCAGCAGAATTTCAATGACACATAAAACTCCACCAGCTAACAACTCTTCCAGCGGTTAAATCAAATTACACGATGCATGTTAATCAAGCAGATTAAATTAAAAGCATTGCGTTAAGTGAGTCATGGAACGATACGATTTTGATACGATTACTTTGTTCTTACACAACAATCGCTCCATTTGTCCTCATTAGAAGACACTGAATGCAGCACCTGGTTGTTTTTGGTGTCAAACAGCAGCTTTCCCATCATATTATACAGACTCAGTGGGGCTCACTTGAGTTGTTTTTCACGTTTGTAAAAGGGGGTATCCCCGTCTCTGGGAGAGCCTGCCAGAGAGAGGGAGTCACGGTTATAAATGCAGGTTTCCCAGGTTGCTCCCTCTTCCACTCTGTCCTCTGTGTGACCTGCAATGTTCCTGCAAGTGGAAGAGTTTACATGCTGGACTGTTTCTGACTCTCTTATTATCCCCCTCACTTCCTCCCAGTCACTGGTGAAGCCCAAATGTGCTCCTTCCACACTAAACAGGGTGATTATCAGACTAATAACACATCCCTGAGCGTGTGTGGGTCTCCAGGGGACTGCTGGGGTTCCTGTATTTTCATTTTCTACTCCTGTTATTATTTGTTTTCTTTCTTCCGTTTTTTTTAATGCCACAGACGGCCTCCGCGGCAGGCCCCTGGGAGAAGGGCCAACTCCAGTTGACTGGAGGAAGGGCTGATTTGTATTTTAGTCCTCGGGACACGCTCCCAGGCAGTCCAATCTTTGGAGCACTGGGACTGGCTCTGCCTGCCCTTCTCCTTCTGTGGGCGGTAAACCATGAGAGGGCAGAGAGAGAGAGAAAGAGAGGGAGATAATTTGATTCCGCCAAGCTCAGTTCTGAGAGCACACCAAGCTGGCTCCAACTGTGTGTGTGTGAGTGTGTGTGTGTGTGTGTGCCTCAGCAAATCCATGAGGTGATGTGTACTGTCTGTGGGTGTTTGTACTACACACTGGTCAGGAAGGAGGGTGCACGGAGGAATGGAGGCTGGTAGATAAATGTTGTGTGTCATGAGTAGTGGTGAAATGTGGCGTGCACGATGTGTGTGTGTGTGTGTGTGTGTGTGGAGGTATTTGTGAGTGGGCTGTGCACAGGTTAGTGTCTGACCTGTAGCCTGCTTGGATTGCAATAGGCCTTGTTTTATCTGTTTTCATATCAGTGGGAGGCCAGAGGGATTTCCGTCGTGTTGATATTATTTTCATTCTTCTCACATATTAGAGCAACTGTATATTCTGGCCTCTTACTTATGTCCGAATAAAGGATGCCTCGTCTCCACGCTGGATTTATGAGCGTCTACGTGGATCCAGCCGCTCTGTGTCTTTAGCTCAAGGCTAACGTGCGTAGAGTTCGGCCTATGGACGGCCGCTCCGTGCACATCTACTGCTCTGAATGCTTTTATTTACATGCCCTCAATGTCTGGGAATATCATTTCAATAAAGGCTGAGATGGAAACAGACAGGCGAGAACTAGGAGTTGCCCCCTTGATCTGGCTTCAGGGGCGGACTGGCAGCGAAAAGCAGCCGGGAATTTGCTCTCAAGCGGCCTTAATTTGATACATCAAATTCAAAGTGACACGTCATGTTTGGCGATCGATGAATCATTAATAATAATAAAAAACTTAATCTGGTAATTTGTATTATGTTTGTCAGGTTTGTCATGTAAAATGAAGAAACTCATTTTCCAAGATTTTCCTTCCCATGTTTGTGTGTGAAGCAGGTGAATTAACATAATGATCAACTGACACCTAATTTGACTTAAATCCTGCTTAAAACTAATTTACCTCACAGTCATAATAACATTCGACAGCGCACCTTTAATTGGATCTGTGCCGGTTCCTGCTCCCTCCCCCTCCTTCATTTCCCTTTCTTGTTCAGAGCCAAATTCACCTGTAGAGTGAGTGGTATACAGATCAGTTTTATTGCTGGGCTGGCCATCAAATATTATATACCTTATATGTTATAATGTGAAAAAGAGTTGATGAGTAGTTCAGAAGAAAAGTATTACATTTTAGTTTAAGTTCATTTCACCCATTCAAAGTCTAAGTTAATGACTATTTTTCTAAAAACACTTTAGTGTTTGTGTTTGTGAGTCTGACTAGTTAAACCTCGGTAAAGGTCAAACCTGCAGCAGGACGACCGCATTGAAACCCTGAGGTTGACAAACACATTTTGATTCATTTAGTTCACGAATTTCCATATCAGCACGTACAACGAATCGACACTTCTTCATTTAGCTAGTTCACAGCACATAGCATGTAAGCATGACAAATCAGCTGCTCCTTCGTGACACGTGTTCCTGCTCTTCACGGCTGTCCTCATCCTCACCTGCAGACAGCTTAAATAAATCCGTTATCTTAGCACACTTTGCGATGTCAGACAGTAAAGCTTTTTTCTTTGTTGGCGCACCTTCTCTGCATCACCAGCCGTGGGTTTCTCCTCTTTCTATCCATGTTTCGGTAACTAATACTTGATAGTTTCAGTTGCGATGGCAACTGGGACCTGCTATTATGGTTGCACGAGCCATGTCCCATCAGCTAAAATCACCTATTGAATATCTATATGAAGGCTTTAATGCCATGATTGGAGAAAGAAAGAGCAGCCCACCAGGAAAACTCCCAAAGGTACCTGTCTGGCTAATATTGATAATACAGTTTTAGCTTAGAACAACCATGTTTTTGCCATTATGAAAAATATTGTACATGTCCTGAACCCCTTTCACACCGGACACAAAACCCAATAACACCCAGGAACATCTGGCTTCTGTCTCCGGTGGAAAAGGGTAC
This sequence comes from Pagrus pagrus, assembly GCF_965226575.1. Taxonomy (NCBI): domain Eukaryota; kingdom Metazoa; phylum Chordata; class Actinopteri; order Spariformes; family Sparidae; genus Pagrus; species Pagrus pagrus. The sequence goes on along the minus strand of NC_140197.1, from coordinate 26,288,252 downwards.
AATCAGCATTTATTCAGGGGTCAAATAACTCTGCAGTAGTCACGGCTCCAGCTCTAGTGATGGAAACACAACACCCAGGTGGATGCACCTGTAAATACTTTTCAAGCAGCACTCAAACATCATTCAGTCGGCGTTGAGTTTGAAAGAATGCCTGAAGTAAGATATAACAAGAGTAACCATTGTATCATTTGCATCCATTCTGCTTTCTGTTGTTCTCCGTTTTCTAGCTTTCGTGACGTCGAACGTGACACAGAAGAAAAAAACATAAAGGCAAACTCGTCTACTGGCAATAAGAAAGAGTCAATTGCCTCGTTTTTTGTGTGTTTTAAGAAACCCACATTAACGCACTATCCTTGTTGTAGAAATGGTATTGGACGAGGAACATGAAGTGACTGTTTTGGAGAGTTGAAAAAGTAATTGGTCTTTGATTGGTTGGGCACGGATCGACCCAGTGGATGACCTTAGTGTCTCGAGGAAGCACACCGTTCAATCACCGTAGAGTCGGTCAAGACCTCATCTTGCGGTTCGAAAGATCAATAAGCTCAAGAGCTGCCGGTGAGATTGTTTGCGACAAGGTTCAGACAAAAACAGATTGTACCGCGTTTCTGTAAAGTTATACCCCTGCTTTTGAAAATGAAGCACTCCCGGCAGTCGCCAGTCTAGGGATGGGTATCAAACAAGAGGGATTCTGGGTGCATAATTGTTCGAGGGATCATTGTCTGTGACTGTTGTCACTAGTCTATTTCTGTCTCTATGTTGTATCCCACAAAATGGCAGTCTTAGTGGCAATCAGCTTCCCCCCAAAGAGTGTCAGTCTGCCTCCTCTTCCCACCCCCGGTGTCTTTTGTCAGAGGATGCTAATATGTGCGTATCAGTCATCAGGTCCCATGCCCAATACGCTCTGGGAAGTTCAGACACGAAAATGAATGACTGACACTGAACGAGTATCAGCTCTTCCCGCAATTCTGTTGCTATGGTTACTTGTTTTGTGCATTTGTAGAATAGATTTCATTTACCCAAAAAAGGCAAAGCCTACAGGCACTTGATGGGCTTGACTGTATAATCTGTCAGCATGTAGCAGATCCCACTGGATATGCATCATGACTTGTATGTTTAGAAGGTGAAAAAGTGAATATTAATGCACCTCTGCTGAAGTGCTGCAGCCTGACGGTAGTTTAACCGCAGCACAGAGACGGTTTCCTGCTCAGTCCGCTGGAACGATTTCAACCCAAAGACCCCACTCCCCCCCTTCACCTGCCACTTCATGCATTCTTTACACCTTTTTTCCCGGAGCTGATTTGTAAGCTGGAGCTGCTCTTTTGCCTGCCTGACTGGCCGGCTGCCATAATAATTTAGCTCATAATGAGGTACAGCTCCAGTTAATTACAACAACAGCTGTATTTTGTTGTTGATCATAAATTTTCTACACTCTAGAAAACAAAAAAGTCTCATGTAGAGAGCATTGAGGAATTATTCCAACAAATGTGTTTTAATAGCGTTAAGTAATAGACCTCTTATCTCATTTGTGTAGTGGAACCATCTGTTTAAGCTACAGATTGCACTCCTCTGTGAATACATTGTGCTTTCTCACAAGTCTCGGCGCTAATTAGTGTCTGGAGGCAGTTCGTGTACTGGAACGGCGCTCACTGGCTCAGGCAGATCCGGGAGACCTCAGGTAAAATCCCTCCGAGATCTTTTAGCAGTGACACCAAACAGGTTGTCTGCTTGAAGGGAATGTGCACGGCTCCCATCCAAGGCCCCGTTTTGTGTTTGTTCTCTGCTCATCACTTTGTTTCACTGGGGGACTCGATAGGTTCCTCTCAGATACTCTGGCCACTGGTGTAGCAGAGTCTGCTTCGTGAAGTGACTGCAAACCTTGGCATCTTTGCATTTTTAATTAATTTCACACTGAATCCTCTTAAAGTGGTGATACACTAGTCATTTGTGTTTTTTTGTTTCTGACAAGTGTGGATGGGCAAGGATCCCAGAGAGAGGAAACAAAGTGAGCCACGGCATAGAGGATCCAACTTGCACAACAAGTCCACCTGTTAGCCACACATATCTTCCAGTTTGGTGCAACTAGTCGGCTTACATTACTGTAACAACACCCAGTCCTTATTTCCTTTTCATTTCACGTCCCTTAAATCCCCTTAATGGCACTTCGAGCCACAGTTTATTACGCAACAGTTTCCTCTGCCTCACTCAAGATGTCCAGTGTGATTGTGATAATCCTCATGCTGGCAATTTGTTATCTCTTCTGATCTGATAATATTCTTTGAATCAGTCTTTTGTCCATAAAAATTACAGTCTTTGATTGCGGCATTTTTCCCTTTGTGATCCTCTGTCCTCTCAGTGCTTCAGTTCACCCCGGTGTAAATGGGGAGTATTGATTCCATCTCTATTTCTGTTCTCCGCTTTGTCTCTCCATTGTGTGGCCCATCTCGCTGTAGTTTCTCAGATTCTCTCTGATAGTCTTGTTCTTGCTTACAGCGGCATTAAGCGCACCGTCTCTCTATCATAAATCCATCATTTCATCCCACTCTCCCTCTCTTGTCCACTGAGATCATCAGCTGCTTGCAGAGTCTCTCCCCCCTCGAAGCCATATCTGAATCTCAAACCTTCATATCCCCAGTGGTGGAGCAGACTGCCCACCACTGCCTCATCTCTTCCTATATTCTTCTCCTTAAAGGTATTTCATACTGATGTAATTTTTCATTCTTCATGCTCCAGCCGTTTCTTCACAAATCACAGACTTCAAGGGCATAGCAGGCAAATACACCTTCATCATATGGCTGGCAATAAGCTGCCATTAAAGAGGGAGTTCAAACAGACCTGTGCATCAAAGAGTAGTCTATTTGAGGGAAAAACAGTTAGTAGCTGCCATGAGACGAAAATACACACTTAAAAAATCTTCCTGTGCGAGTTCAGAGCAAACTTTTTGTCGGATTTATTTTTCTTCTTGACAAAAAAGATAAATCTTTTCAGCAGTAGTAATAGTAATTTATTCTTCAAGCCCATAGGCGCCAAGAGGAACTGAAAGGAAAAGCCTTTTTGGTGTAATCAAATCACCCACTTCAAACCCAGAAAAAGGTCTTCATTGCTGAGACTCAGGAGAATTTAAATGTCAAAATGTGTGGCATATTCAATTTCAAAATAAGTGTTAGTCTTTCACCTCGCAGCAAACACCTCCGCTCGGGAGAAAATACGTCCTTCGGGAGATTTCCTCGCAACATAGATGGATATTGTGTCCATGTTGCGTCCCAGTGGCTGAGACGGCCCCCACAATTCAGAAACAGCTGGCGGCCTCTGATGCGAGTCCACTGAGAGGACAACCCTGCTGAATTGTGCTGTAGGCCGCTGTCTTAGCGCAGATCTGTCTGAGTGACGGAGACGGACAAACCCTCTGTCAGCTGTGTGCCAGCGCAACACACACACACACACACGGACAGAGCGGGATAGAAAGAACAAATAGCATACACCTGTCAAGCACAGCGCCGTGGCAGACTAAGGTGAAGTACGCCAGGGGAAAACGGAGAGTTCAACTCACAACAAATCGGAGCTGAACAGGATGAAGGGGTGCACCTGGAGACCGATGCTTGCCACGGACAGACAGAGATGAAGACAGCATGCTCGTTCAACTGCCTGCTAACGTCTGAGGTATCATTTCCAGACCTCCTGCCCCAGGACACCGTTCTTGGCCAAAATTACTGGCAGAGTGTCAGCTTCACTGGATGACTATGAGAAAGTGTCAGTCCTGTTCAGAGAGGAGGGACAGATGGCAATAATAGTGGCTTAACATGTCACAGACTTCCTTACTGTACTGTACTGTACTGTACTGTACACTGCGGTCCAGTCCCGGCAGATTCAATCAAAGCTTTGCTCAGACTCTGTTCATAATATAACTCATACTCATGAATCCTGCCCATATATCATTTCTATGATAAGACAGTGTTGACAGACTTACAGTACGCCTGAGAAAGAAATATAGCAGGAAATGGGTTTGTTTTGCCCATTCTTGGTCTGACTCAGCTCCACTGTTGCTGTGTGAGCTCGATTAGAAAAATGCTGCAAACGGCATCAAATCATATACAGCTGCTATCAAAACAATAACAGCACAAGGGTCTAGCTAAATGCGCCACTAAATATTTCATAGGGTGCTAATAAGGAAAGCAAGGAACCAAATGAGCCTGCAAATATTCAGTGTCACTTGCGCTGCCGTTGGATGAAAACCTGGTATCTCGTAAGCAGTGCTGCAGGAAGTATTCTGATCCTTTACTTGAGTTGAAGTAACATTACCTCAAGGTAAAAATACTGCATTACAAGTGAAAGTCTGGCAATCAAAATGTAAATATGGTAAATTATTAAAACAGAAAAATGGCTTCTGTCAGTTTTTTTATTTCATGGCATTAAAGGGTAACTCCACCAATTTTACACAATGTTCTCTCACTGGCTAAATTGGATTGTGGGTAATGTAGGCACCAGGTTATGAAACGAAATGTTATTCTGTATTGATTTTGATCATTTGTTTTTAAGCTGTCCATAATGACTTTAACAGTTGCATAGCAATAAAACCTGGCGGCTACCCAGAATGCAACTTAGCCACTAAGTGACATCACCGGAGGATTACATCAGATAACATGCAGCTTCCTCTGGAGTCACAAAAGACTTTACACTGCTTTTTCCAGATACGCAGACGTACTCCACAAGTAAACACACTTTAATGAGTAAAATTGGTGGAATTACCCTTTAAGTGTGGCATTTTACTGTAGAAGCTGTACCTTCAACAAGCAAGGAGCTGATTTTTACTATTTCTATACAGTGTTTGGTAGTTTAATCTACAACAAGTTATATTTTATGAGATAATTTTATATTTTTTAGGTAAAATCTTAATTTAAGAGTAACAATTAACTCAAAAAGTACTTGTACTTGCTTGTAAGTGTGCAGGAATCAAGAAAAGGCACTGCAGTCGACAGAATGAATGTAGACACTGTATGTTTTTGCATATCACTGATATGCTTAAACTTTATGTTTCTTTAAGTCCAATTATCAATTGTATGTTGAGATAACAGAGTGGTCTCTCACTCCGCCACCATCCCCTCCTCCTGACATGAAAGTCAGCTCGTGTGTTTTGCAGAAACATAAAATGCCGACCATTTATTCTGGTGACTGGGCTGCAAAAGTATTCTTCTTTTCAAGCTGCTGAACTGTTCATCCCATAACAAGAAATCTTTAATTTTTTTAAAAATATGACAAGGCGAGGACTTCACTGTATTTATTTCTATTATAAAATTACGATTACAGGTGCAGTGCATGTGTGCACAGTGTATTTTTACGGTATGTTGTGCTGTTGATATGTTAATGCCAGATGGTGCTTCTGTTTAGGAATGCATTATGCATGTTGCTTCCTGTCTAAGATAGGGCAAAATCATTTTTTATTGCCACCGAAACAGAATGATTCAGGGACACATGAAAATAAAACAGATGCAATAGGTTGGTGTGAGGAATATATAGAAAAAAATAACACCGGCAATCTGTGCAGCGGCAACAAGGTTTGTGGGAACACTTGAGAACTTTACATAATGCATGAAGCAGCTTTTGATTTATAGCCAGCTGAAGGTGTGATATACAGCCTGATGCAGTTTCCTCTGGTGGAAAAAGAGCCGCTCTTCCAGCTCCTGACCTCTGCTAGATCAATGCGTGAACATAACCTGTCTTGTCAGAGCAGTGAGCCCATTTCTTGTAGGTCATGTTCATGTTCACACATTAACACGCAACATTCGGGCTGTTGGAGGGCGGAGAGGGAAGAAAAAAGCACGGCTCCAGGGTTCAGGATGGTATTTTCATTTGATGCTCTACTTTTCAGTTTTGAGATGCGGATGCTTTTGAAGATTACATTTTTTTTTTTTTTTCCATCGGCCAGGTTCACAGCAGGGGGTTTAAAGTAACATCCTCCATGATTCAATCTGTCTGGACGGGATTTGTAATGATGCTGACACAGACTGAGAGGTGCATTTTACCCCCAACAAAGGCAAAGTAATTAACACCAGTGAGGCTCTAGTCCGAGTTCTCTCTCTCTTTTTCTTACTGACTCGCTCTCTCATTTTTGTTGTGTGCGTATCAAGGGGCTTATTGGGTGATTACTTGTGTGGATTGGGGGGGTTTGTTGTGAGAAGTTTTCTGAAAGCCGACCCGAATAGAGTCATCTCTTTCTTCTTTTCTTCGTTTTGCTGTTGGCATTTTTAAGAACTTGAAGGGTTGCTGGTGTAGTTCATATTACTGTCAGCGCCAAGCTGAAGTTTCAGAGTGTCCCTGGCTAAAATCAGCTGAATCCCTCCAAGAATTCCCATCCTCATCCTCAGTTTGAGTACTAGAAAATTCCAGTGAAACCTCTTGGTTTGATCGCGGCAGAAGAGGAAGAAGCAGGTTGCTCAACTGCCTGATTTAATAAAGACAAACCCTGAGCCCGTTCCTTTCCATCAAACAGGTGGGATGAGGGAAGCCGACGCCAGGGAGAAGGTGTGAAGATAAGGAGAGCGGAGAGGAACAGAAGGTAAATGTGGCAAACGAGGAAAGCGCGCATGTGTCTGGAGAATAGCGAATGAGGGCGGTTGCTTTCACAGATCACTGGCAATTGTGTATTTTGTCACATCAAATTTGATGCAAGACCTGTCTGTGATTGGTCGTGTCCCTTGCCACTCGAGGCCGCAGTTGCACAAGCCAGTGATGCTGTGTACATGAAGGCCAGCCCTCCTCCCTTTCAGGGCGCTATAAATAGGGGGAGAGAAGCCTCGGGCTCTCAGTGTAATGAGATTAAACCAAACCAGCCTCAGCTCCCAGTGTTTTATTGAGCTTTATTTCAGTTTCTATCCTGTGTTTCAATATGTATAAGGAAGATATTGAGTGGGGCTGCTTCTGCGTGCTGCATCGAGTCCATGTAGGAACATTATGTGAATTTAAAGTGAAAGACTTGTGTGTATATGTGTGTAACGTCCTCATTTTGCACCCTGCAGGGCATGGCACATCTCCTGAAGATGTGTTCATGATGATGGCAACGTCACCATAATATTGTGCTGTCACGAAGGTCCAAACGCTGGCTTGAAATCATCATGAATGCCACACTTTGCTTCCTGACTTCTCCAGCGGTTTCAGAATCGCGGATGTGAGGCTCGACGACAATCGGCACAAGACATGTGCAATGCTATTGTTGAACGCGTTTCTATAAAAGTCAGGCGGAGAGCGGCACTGGCACAGCTATTGAGGCTGAATGTCTGAGTGTGAGCATGTGCTTGTGTGGATGCTATTGTGAGACGGATAGTGTCTGGGGACATGCAGAGTGGGAGACATCCATTCTGTTTGGACATACTGCAGATTCTCGCAGCCCATATTCTCAGACTGACGTATCCGAGCGGTCTGCTAGATGCTGCTGCCTCTTATACCACACCGCTCAGGCATCATTACCCAATCACAGCTTCTTCCTCCATCATTTTGCCATCAGTAAGGGATCACTTGCCTCCTAAGGTTCACTCAATCCTCTGCTGATAAATATATCTTGTATTCACCCCCTGCCTCTGTTCCCATTAGTAGGGAAGATAACATTATCAACATCTGTAGTCTAAGACTCATCATAAGAAAATATTCATTAGTGGCCAATGACAGAGAGCAGGAGAAGAAAAAAGAGAGCAGGAACAGAGCTTCTTTGCATCCATGACCAGCGTAGTCACGACAATAAAATGTTGGCATTACGTCTTCCTGAAAACATTCATCAGATTTGCAGGTTTCATACGTATCAGATCGATTTTACCACAATATGTGTCATATCACACTCATTACTTGTATATGAGCTGATCTTCATGTCAGAAGGAGGAGAGGATGGTGGTTTTGCGGCGGTGGCTGTGCATGTGCAACTCTCAACAGAGATCAGAAAAAAGCTAGATCTCTCACTCCTTAGCAACTTCTGTTATCAGCTCTGGAAAAAACAATGTGTCTAGTAACGCCTCTAGCATAACTTCTTGAAAAGCCCCTCTAGTGCAGGAGTATAATGAGCAAGAAAAGTATGAGTTAGGGGTGGTCGGGACACTCACATGTTGTTTGTGAGTCAAGAGTGATTTGTTTTCAAGTTACGTTGCTTAACTTATGTTTGTATCACTGAACGTAATTACCTGAACCCAAAGTATGATCTTTTCCTAAACAAAACTGCGACCGTTTCACGTTTGTCAGTCTAACCAAATGTTGCATATTATGTATTATTGCTAACTTGACTGTGGAGCCCTTCACATGCAAATCTGATGCTCGATGGGTACAGCAGGCAGAGCATTAAGCTGCCGTGTAAACTTTATGAGTTTGGAGTGAGAATGTGTTGGGTTTTGTGACGGCTGCCAAGAGAGAGACCTCGGTTTGAAATGGTGTTTCAACATTTTTAAGTGCGAAACCACGAGATATTTTTAACAAGACATCGAGCCAGTTTCTAGCCATGTGGCAGCAGAAACGATACTTTTGAAGGGACATCTTCAAAGACATCAGCTGTGGTTACAGAACCAAAAAAGCCAAAGCATGATCTTTTCTAACCCTAACCAAGTGGGTTTTGTGCCTACCCAAGGACAACATTGCCACAACATTAGATTGAAAATTGAGCATAAGGAAATGTAAAGTTTAAACATAGCAGTTGTTTGCAGAAATGCACATCTCCAACATTTACTCTGGTGATTAGGTTGTTAAACAGAGAGAAACACAGTAACTAAAAACGAAAATGATCAATCTTTAGGTTTTATTTAGCCTAGTCCGTACAGCAGCCTCTGACCAGATTCAGACAGACGCTGAAATCTTCCAGCTGCTGGCTTGATGTGATGTGGGGGGAAAAGAAGCGGAGACAGAAAGAAGGCGTTTGAAACGGGGAACCATTCTTTGAGTCTAAAATTGTAGTGCTTATGCCTAAAAAATCTGAGCATAAGAGGAGATGAGCGGGCAGTGAATGACACAAGCATACAAATGACAGACAGATTGACTCATCAGACAAGCATGTCACATTCACTGCCCCGCTGCAAGACAGTGGGCCCGAGGCAGTTCAAGGACAAATGAATCCTCACTGATAATCGTACTGTTTCCTCACTAATGATATATAAGTGCTATCTAGAATAATCACTCTGATTTTCTTATTGTTCTCTTACTAACAGGAGTCTGCTGGATTATGCCTATTATTATAACAGCATTATAAATGGAGTTGAGGTTCTCTAATTGTCCTTTTTGGTATTTAATTTATGGTGTGTTTTTTTTTTTTTATCTTCAAGGATGTAATTTACCAAAACATAAAATACTCTAACTTTTGATTTTGCAATAGGGATCATAGTGTTCATCTTTTTAGCTTATGACCCTTAATTATATACGTCGGTGCATCACAGTGTCGTCCGAATCAGGCTCATTTAAAGCAGCTATGATTGACACTTTAATAACAACGGATCAAAGGACTATGTGTGATGTGAAAGGGGTTGTTTCAGCAGCAGGGATATTCAATTACAAATTCAATTTGGCCAGATTTTCAAAGCAGGAAAACATTTTCGGCAGGCTTTTTTCAAAAAACCTTTTAAACCCGAATTTTAAACAAACACTCAATGAATGCAGTAAAACGCACGTTAGAGGTGAAGGAGAGGCATACCAGGGAAACTTTGGTGTTTCATCAGTTTATATTGTTAAAGTCCGGGGTTATTATGGTAATTTTTCTGTTTTTGGTGTGTGTATTGTTAATAATTGGTTGTGCAAGTTTGTTTTGATTCTATTCTATTTCAGTATTTTTTGGGTAAAAACACACTGTTTCTGGAGGGGATGGTATTGATGAGAGGACGAAGGGATGAAAGGAGAGGTGAAGGTGGCACGCAGACTCGGAGGAGAAGGACAGGGAAGTAAAGGAAATCTGTACAGACGTCAAGTTATCGCTTTCTATGTGGTAGAAATTTAAAGAAAAATGTTGTTATAAGTGGATTGTGTGTTTGTGTAACATAAAGTTTTAAGTTTGTCCGGAAATGTTGGTGTTAATACTGTTCTCTGAATATTGTATTGTTTATTTACTGCAATGCAACACATTAAACACACTGGTTTAGGTTTAGATTTGGAGATGGCAGTAAAATAAACGAGTTCTTGCCAGTCGAGGCAGAATTAAACGGTTTTCATTGTCCAATTTTATATTTCAGGGTTGACAGAGACATTTTATCGTATCACTTGTTGAGGCTGGAGACATATTGTGCTAATTTTAAGGTTCATAATTTTATTTTGGGTTACTTCTGAAATAGGTTTACATGCTTTAATGCTCATACTCATACTGTGCAGTGCTGCAGCTCTGTCTGAAATGCTCTTTTTTAGCTCCCGTCTCTTTAAGGCCCTCCTCCTGCATACCCTGTCTCCTCTGATTGGTCAGTTCACACACGCCTGAGCAGGCACAGCTGTGCTAAATTAATTCTTACGTGCCAAACTAGTCGCTGGACAAAACATATACAAATGTGTGACACTGTGACGTAGTGTGATGTCACAAAGTCACAAAATTAAAGGCGGGACTACTGACGAGGCGTTTCAGGAGCAGTGTTTTCTGTGGGAGTGATCGGCTTTTGTTGGTGATATCCCATATAAAACACTGACAGAAAGGGAAAAATATGTCTCCTTTAAGGCTTGAATTTATGGATAATAAAGGGCCAAGGGTGCTTTGTTTGACAGCTATCTGCTAGCTAGACTGCCAGCAACCAGGCTTTCATCCTCCTCAACTCCACTCACGCTCCACCTCTTCACCTCTCCACCTCTTTGCCCATTTGTGACATTGCCTTGAGTGAGGCGGAGTCAGGCACTGCCAAAACCACACGAGCTTCACAATGGCTCTTCATAAAACCTCTGGGTGACATCTTGAAGAACACGTCCATGTTTAATACAGTCTATGATCACTAGCCAAAGCTCCTGAACATTGGTGAGAGCTTTTCTTAAAGTAAAATTGTTTTTGCTTCATGTTGCTGCTTGTTGTCCTCGCTGTATTCATCAACTGGAGCTCACCTACGACTGCACTGCTTTTAAAATGACTTGCTTACTGTATGGCACTGCCACTGGATTTGAATTTGAATATGAAGGACAGTTCAGCAAAACGAACAAGAGGGAAGCAATTCACTGGTGCACTCACTTTTGTTCGGCCACGTCATGAATGCATTACAGGACAATTCAGAGCGTCAAGCTAAATGGACCATTTCAATGTGTGTTCAAATCAACCTTGTGCGCTTCTCTCACTCAGCTGCACCCTGCCCAGCGTTTGTTTCTGCACCACATTATATCAGTAATTATCTATCATTCCAAGGTAATATGCAGCCAACCATCTTTGTGCTGGGCAATATGTATGACGAATTGGATGCCAAGAATGCTTATTATTCTGCGTTTCACTCCAAGATCGGATTAAATATGACAGAACTTGAAATTTAAGAAAAGATATGAAGATTTTCAGACCATGATAGGCACGATGATGCATAGATGGATAGATAGATGGATGGATAGATATATATATAGATAGATAGATAGATAGATAGATAGATTACATTAGCCAACAGTGGTAGACTGAGTGAAAAGACAGATGGAGGGAAAGATAGTGAGATGGTGAGGAGGAACACAGCCACAGTGACACAAAGGTAGCTCTGGATGACTCACACACTCTTCTCTCTCTCTCTCTCTCTTCATCTCTCTCTAGTCTGGATTAAAATAAAAGAGGCCCAGCAGCCCCAGCCTGCAGAGAGGGAGTTACGCGCTCCATCTCAGAGATAGGGTGATGTGCTAAAAATACCACTTCTTGTGTGGGCTTGGGCTTTGGGAGGGAGGGAGGGAGGGGGGACACATCATGGGGAGGGAGGTTTATGGATTTGGTGGTATAGTAGAGACGCCAGTGCTTTCGCTACATTGCTTGGTCCAGCTTGATCGCATTTCCAGCCTCTCTCTTCTTTTCTCATCATCTCCGCTCCACAATGTGCACTAATTGGGTTTTGTGAGAGCACTCTTCCACTTTCTAGGAATGCTGGTCAGTGCAATTAAAATCTAGTTCATTAAGCTGAATTCATCTGGATACCACTTTTATCTCTTTGACCCCTCCAATTCTTTCTTCCCATCACAGCCTGCTCCGTCTCCACTCTGAGAAACATCATTAAACATCAAAAGCAAATCAATATCATTGTGTTTGCTCGCGCCGCCGCGGAACAGTTACTCGCCGTGTCGAGGAGTTCGTCTCTCAACTCCCAGTCGATCTGGATACGAGTGGCAGCAAACTAAACAGAGCACCAATTGAACACGTCTCTCCATCTGTCATCTCACAGGATGGTTCTCTATGGCGGCTGATCCATCTGTTTAGCCCAGCTTCAGGCTCCACAACAGCAGAGGGGAGGAGAAATACAGTGGCGTTCCCGCATCACAAACCTACGAGGTGCTTTTTGAGAGGAACAAAGCTCATTAAACTAACAATTCTCCCCCTGATACTTGGGAATGGGATAAATAAAAAGAGCTGAGTGTTGGGAGTCACGACTCTTAAATACTTACCTTTCACACTAAACGGCCTCTGGGGTCGCAGTGGCATTTACATATAAAAGGGAAGGAAGCTCCGCGGATCAAGAGTGAAGAGGGGAAGGAGAAGCAGGAGTAATATGGGTTTCTGTTGGTTCTGGGTTTGCCCACATCTAAGTTGAAATTAATCACTTTACCAGAGTGAGAACAGGGAGAGATTGATAAAGACACTGTGCAGAGGTGGCAAAAGTACACTCATTCTTTACTCAAGTACTGTAGAAGTACAGATAGAAAAGACTGTTAAAAGTAGAAGTACTGATTCAACTTCTTTACTCAAACCAAAGAAGAAAGTACAGGCTCTCAAATGCACCGTAAGTAAAAAAGTGTCAATTTTCTCTCTGAAGGGCAGTTCAACCGGCCATTTCTTCTTCAACGCTACATGTCACATTAATATAATTCAAAGACTATTAAACTTTAAGGTAGAATCAGTAGGATTTGTCCGGGCCATTTGTAAACGCGCCAGAAACATAATTGATTGTTGAGTCTCATTCGCACGACGTCAAATAGACATTTTGGGTTGGCAAAGTTTCTCAAGCAGCAAGAAACTGAGCCAGTGGGCTGCAGGGTCTCTGCAGATAAAAGACATCAACACACTTTCTCTCCATTCGGGTCTCCCTCTCCATCTGTTTCCATCTTGTTGCGTCTTTAGGTTGAATCATGTGATTTTGGGAAGGCGATATGCAATGATATAAAATAAAAATAATCAATAATTCCCCTCAAATGCATTCAAACTAAAGTAACATGCCTGTTTTGAAAAAAGGAGTAGGAAGTACAGATATTTGTGTTCAAATGTAGGAAAAGTAAAAAGTTGTCAGAGAAAGTACAGACACCTGAAAAATCTACTTAAGTACAGTAACAAAGTGTGCTGTTGGATAAGAGACTGTTGGATAAAAGACACACAGAGAACAAAAGAGAAAATAAAACAAGCTGTGCTGACCTAGTTGCCCCCTGTTTCTTACACAAGGCGCAAATGTGCAGCAGACAAAAGCAAAATATTGTGCAGAGATACACCGGAGTCAGAGAGATCTTTTCATTTCGTTGGCCGAACTCCAAGACAGTGACTGTGAGGTCGAGGTAGTGACTTTACGGATGTTAAAGGTAAATATGCGATTTCTCTTTATACAAAATCACCAAACTTTAGGCAGCGGGAATATGATCTTAAACACAGAGGAAAAGAAATGATGAATTTTTATGTTTAAATAGTCAAATAAATTTGACTGACCAGGTCAGTCATTTGACCTCAGTCCAACTGAGCATGTGTTTGACTTCCTGGAGACCAGATTGAAGGCAAAAAGGCCACAAAACAGGCAAGATGGCTGCAGTACAGGCCTGGATGACACTATGACTGCAAGCGATTTGGATCCAAATTGCGATTAAGATGTCCCTCAACATTTGGGGAGTGTGTATAATCAAAAAGGCACAATTTTCTGCACTATTTGCCCGATGTGAATGTAAACACACTGTCATTTCTGCTGCTCGGGTTAAAATTTTAAAATTAAAATCTATCTATATGTGACTCAGGGATGAGGTAATGTTTTAAAGTTTTGTTCACGTTATGTACACAACTCAACTAAATATATAGAAAATATATTATCATGACATGTTGCGCATTATGTCAGGATTTTAAACTCTTAGTCAATGTTTGGAATAAAGGAAGGAACCAGCACCAGCAAAAATGTGTGAATGTCCTCCAGTACTGTCACACTCCACTATATTGTTGCATTTAATTTGTAATACACAGCAGTTTGTGTGCTGTGCAGCGAGGCATGTCACCAAGTTGCATCGAAACGGAGCTGAAAGTCGAGCAACCGGTGAGGCAGACGCAGCGGTGACAGAATGAGTCGCTCTCCACCTGAGGAGAGACTCCTGTGAGTTTTGGGGAGTTCAGACATGTGCTGATGGTGATGTAAAGTGACGGATGCCTCTGGTGGGTATTTGAAGGATACAGAGTGGAAGAGCAGCAGAGTCCAAATTCCTCAGGTGAAAGGGGACACTGTGCTAAGAGCTTTGTGCGTCTAATGTGAATCACTCAATCCGTGTGGAATTTATTTTGTACAGTGCATTAATAGATTAAGAGGGCTGACGGTGGCTGTCCTCTCACAATGTTGAGGCCCTGTTGCTGCGCGGAATAAAGGCTGATTATCCTGTCTAGTGTAGCCCATAAAATAAATCCCCTTCCTGTGGTATTTGCCAGGTGTGTGATTGCTGCCAATCCCTCCGGCTTCTTGCTGAAAGGCATGTGTTCTGCACTTTCAGAGGCTGAGGTCGACTCTCTGTGTTCGGGCCGCCCGGAGTTGGGTTGGTGATCCTGCGGCCGGGATAATCTGCTGTAATCCCCAGCTCTGTGATCTGACCACAGCGCAGCGGAGAGCTGGGTGGGAGGTGGAGGCTGAACAGTTGGGGGGCAAACAGGAGAGGGGAGGGCTGAGGGAGGTCAGGGCAACTGAACACATTTAATAATATTGACCAAAAACTATAAATTAGTTTAGCATTAAACAACATTTCAAAAAACAACTAGACCTTTGTTGTTTTGTTGTGTATTTATATCATCCCAAATATTTCCTACAATGTTTAACCAAGAAAAACTGTTAATTTTATTCAAGGTGATAGTGAGTTTCATTTGTCTGTCTGTCGATACAAATTCAAGGATACGAGAGTCAAATAGTTCCTCGTCTGTAGCCTGATTTCTACCAGCCACGTCAGATCAGTGGTGGTTGTTTAAAGGGGCAGTATGTAGGTCGGGGGAAGAAATTCAAACTCAGAATTATAATATTTAAAATATTAACGAAGTAATAATACAAACTCAGAAATATTTAGTTTTTCCGTAACTGAATAAACAAGCTGTTTTCAGAGGAAAATAAGGTCCCCAGGACACTGTTTGAAGCTAGAGAGGTGGCAGGGTCCGCCAAATAAAAACAAAGTAAAACAGTTAATATTTTTGATTGGAGAACCCTCGCAGTAGAAAATACATACTGTGCGTTTAAACGAACAAGCACAGAAAAGTTTGCTCTGTCTGGCCATCAGTTGTTTTAAAGGATAAGTTCACCCAAAAAATGAAATTCAGTCTTTATCTTCTCACCCTCATGCTGATTGAAAATCAGGTGAAGTTTTGTAGTCCACAAAACATTTCTAGAGCTTCACAGCACAACAGTGTTGCAGCATTCAGCTGAAGTAGATGGGGACTTGCATTTAAACGTTAAAGAACAACCGAAAAACTTGAAATGGCTTCATACAGCTCGTCTGGTGTAATCCAACACTCTGGAAGCCCCGATATCCCAAATTGATTTGAAAAGATGTTGTCGATGTTGTCTTAGTGAAGCCGGAGTCTGCTCTGTAGCTGCTGAGCTAAAAAGTGAGGGCGCACCCCGACTGAAGTGGGTACACGAGCACTGAATTTTCATTTAATCTTTAATGTAAAACTCTAGTTTTAAGTCAGATTTGCTTCCAGTTGCATCAGCCCGTCCAGTATTGATGGACTTTCAGTTGTAATACTCCTTGAACAGTAATGAGTACAGATTTTCTTACATTGTGTGCAGCCTCATTCAGTCCAGTATTAGTACGGAGATGTGGATCTCACGGCAGCTCTGGCGACTTATAAACTGAGAGTGTGGGGGTAGGGTCTGGAGTCAATTTGAATTTTCATCGGGGTTAGCGTTGTTTTCATTTATATCTGAGAAGATATCTGTGACTCATCCGAGATGCACGCACGAAAAGACTCATAACAAGCCTCCATCATGCAATCCTGTATTCAAAGTGGAGAAAGGAACGGCTTTCTGGAGAGCTTCAACTCAAATGCAATCTATCCTAATAAGATAATGACGTTTCGTAATTTGATGACTTTAATGAGCATTCAGCAGCTAGGTTTCAAGAAGTCACGAAATCTGAATTCATGATGACTGGTTCTGAAATGTTTCCGATCGTGTTAATTAGAGATTTCTATCGAATTACATTAAATTAGATAAAAGCTAAAAGATCTGTTGATCAGATGTGACAAGTCAAGACAAATCAAGTGTGACTGACTGCCGTCACCTTGACCGTCTCCTCACAGCTTCTCCCAGCTGTTTATTCTCGCTCCAGTGTCACGTCTTGCTTTTCTCTTCCTTCATGTAGGACATTACTCTCATGCTGGCTCTGTGAAGCTCCAGTGGCCAGATGCTCTCTCTTTGCCCATGTGGCGCGGCGCCAGCTCTTTCCCTTCAGAGCTTCTACTTCTTGTGCATCGTACTGTAAATGCCGACATTAAAATGGAAGCAGGCTTGAGCGTGCCTCTATCTTTCTTTGCCTCTTGTGATTGCCTGAGAGGCACAAAGGGCAAGCTGAGGCAAGCGGAGATGGCAAGCCTGCTGTGGACATGTCATTTGAGATGTGTCAGTGACGGGCATGTTGCCCTAAAAGCATGCCCCGGCCTGAGAGTGCCTCATAATAAAAACCCTTAATGTGCTCCACAGATCTGCAGATGATTCAACGGCAGCAGTAGTGAAGCTGTGATTATATGGTCAGCCTATAAAAGTAGCACCCTTTCCCAATTTGCAAGTCCTCGCTTCAACTCCCCTCACTGCCACCCCCACTCTGGTAGCAATCAGCCAGGTGCTAAATGCCTGGGTGAGGCACAGCTCATGGGGGGGGCTGGGGCTGTCGTGGAGGGAGGGTTGAAATTGCACGTGGAAATAAGCATCTGTGCTTGCTTGGCAAAGGAGGAAGCGGGGGCAGGAAATAACTGTCATTCTCCGCAGAGGCTGAGAGTACGGACTGTGTGTGTGTGTGTGTGTGTGTGTGTGTGTGTGTGTGTGTGTCTCATGGTGAGAGAGAGGGTGATGGACTCAGGCAGGTTAATCATTAACTTAGTCAGCTGAAGAGAATGAAGAAAAGGGGGCAGGGGGGGAGGATTGACTGGGACTGTATTTTTTTTTTGAAGCAGCTTAAATGAATGAGGGTCGGCTCATCCCCTCAGAGAGGCCTGATTAAACGCAGCACACAGTGTGATGGAGGGAAAGGAGCGCTGACACCTACCAGACTGTTGGGAAAATGCTGATATGGCAGCAGCTTTCCCCAGCCGGCAGCTTCCTCGTGATCATTGTTAATGAATAATCGATGGCAGGAGAGGGTCAATGGAGGGGATGCATGTAAATCTCCTCCACACTCTCATATAGACTTATAGGTTTAATTAAACTAATCGCTGCATTGACTCGGGGCTCCAAAGCCCTTTGAAGCCTGCCGTACTAATGACACGAAATCAAGCTCCCCCTTTTTGTTGCAGAAACGTGTGCAGAGAAGAGAGAAAATGAAACGCTGCAGCAGAACAGTCCAATTTCCCGGCTTATTCTGCACACAAGGACTCTCTGTGGGAACATCCACAGTGCTAATTTAATAACCACACTAGTACTACAGTAATACCTGTATATAAGATTTCTCTGCTAAAACAAATCTCAGCTGTTACGCAGCCACTGCACATGCGATAAACAAGCTTTACATTTTCCAAGTCAGTGACCACATCTCTCAGTCATGCAAACTGAATCAGAGTCATGTTGTTGTAAATGACCTTTAGTGTCGTCCAGCATATTTAAATGATCTTATGTCTCTCATGTTTATTCATGTTGTGAGTATTTTCTTATGGCTGCGCTATAATTTGTCCTGTCAGTTATATATTTGAACTTGAATGCTGGTGGGAGCCAAAAAGATGTACAGTCAGGCAAAGTGTCTTCAAAAGAAAGAAACATTTTGTTTGCTTAGCAGCTGAACTATAGGGCACAATGTTTGTCAGTATTTCATTATATATTGTGTGCACTATTGAGTAAGATTTTAATGTTTTTTATGTGAGTTAGAAAATTAGTGTGCATACGCTACAAAAACAGCCGTATTAGCCCAGCGCAGAGCAATTCTGTGGCGCTTAACAAGCAGTTAACATTGTTTGGTTAAATGAAGTTTGCTATCCTGAAGAAATGCAGTGTTATTAAAGCGCGTTTTGCTGTAACAAGCGAAGCTCGTTTGAATGGAGAAGATTAAAGCCGCATATCACATGTGATTTGCTGTCTGTTTTCCTATACTCGATGTTAAAGATCCAGTTTATCCTAAAATCAAAAATACATATTTTTTCCTCTCATCTTTTTATGGATCTAGATTGTTTTGGTGTGGGTGGGCTGAATTTTGGAGATATGGATGTCTGCCTTCTCTCCGCCAGCTCTACAGCTGATGTCTCTAAAACTCAGCAACTCACATCAAAACAGTAAATATGGATAAATAGCAAAAAAGTATGCCATTTTGCTGGGTGAACTGTCCCTTTACTTGTAGTTAAAATGGTGAACAAATGTTTCATTTTTAAACTAAAAATGCTCACATATAGAACTGAATTAGAGATTTTCAGATTTCCTGATTGTGTATAAATAGTAGCATTAATGCGTTTCACCATCAGGATGTTAAGGATGGCTTTTAGCTCTTAAGGTGGTTTCACGGCATGTTTTCGGAGCTGTACTGTCGATAAAGCTTTTGTGAACCATCAGTTGAAGAGTTAGAGCACCATTCAGCCGATGATGCTAAAGCTGTTAACATACCCATTACCATAGGGTTGTCTCTGGCTTGCGTCACCAACCCCAGTGAGTTAACAGAGCGAGGCAGTTCAGGTAGCAGGGCAACATAAAAGACAGCAGCTTTAATGTGCGCCTCTCCATCCTGACACAGACGGTTTGTTATCTTCCATAAGAAGGAGTCACTCGGCTGGCACAAATCCCCATCCCTCTGAAACCTCTGATCATCATGTCATTGTCCGCAGTGATACACTCCGGGGACTCTGCTTTCACATAATGAAACCAAGAGAGCTGCCCACAGCCCGGCTTATAATCACCCTGTGTACAGTGTGTGTGTGTGTGTGTGTGCATCTAGTTGCCTTTTTATAGTGTTTGAGTGAAAACAAAAGAGCTGCAGCGTTAGTGCTCTAGTGTGTGTGCTCAAGTGCAACATGGGGGTGTGTTTTTGCCTTTGTGTGTGTGTGTGCGTGTGTGTGTGTGCGTATCCACATGTGTGCGTGCCTGTGTCTGCATCCACGTGTGTGCATGAGTCACTTCGAGAGGTTTCACCAGCTATTATTGAGCTGGGACTCTGTATTTAATAGGAGATAGAATAATTGTCTCTTCATCAGCCCTCCAGAGATCACAATAGTAACTGTCATGTGAATTAGAATTCTTGACATTTTTCCAGAGGCTGTCTTTGAAAGGTACTGTTCAAACAGGCTGTACGTAAGGCCTTTTCACAAGTGACTTTCCAAGACGAGCTCCAGCATCCATCCCCTGTGCATCATAAACAAACGACGGTTGCTCTCCACCAGGAAAAAGAGGGGAGGGAACAGAGGGGCTCAGAAGAAAAGGGTAAACTACAGAATGTGGAGGGCGAGGGGAGAGGAGGAAACAGCTTGACAAGGCATCTTATCTTTCCTGTGTTCTCCGCTGTGCTCAGGCTTTAAGCTGCGTGCTGAAAGGTGGAACACTGAATTCATGCAGCAGGTTGTGCTTGTTTTTTTCCTTTCCCCTTTCTTGCTCGCTGCTCTCGCAGAAAAAGGCTGCGAGAAAAACAGATACGATTCACAAGTCGTCTCATTTGTGCCCTCATTTGGTATGTGCAGAGTGTATATTCAAATTGTGACACAAAGTTTGAATACCTTGCCTCTTTGTGTCTCGCGACAGCCGCAGGTAAACACACAAAATCAGGTTGTCGGCACACACAATGTCTCTCTCTCACACAGACACACACACACACACGCATAACTTAAAATGTCCAATCTGTATTCCAAACACTGACAAAAAGGTTAGCCCCGCCACCAAAAACAAAAAATGTGATGAGAGTTTTCCACTCAGACAAGCAGAAATTCAAGAATCAGTAGCATGAGATAATGTAATGTATGATCTGTTCTCATTTATTTTTCTTACAAGTCCATCAACCTCTAGTACAAATTAGTCATCGTCAATAATAACTACAAGAACTTCAAGGAACTTTTAACTGGTTAAGAAACGGTCTCAGTTTAAATATGCCTCTATACGACCGACATGAGCAAACAAGAGCATCAGCAGAAAGATATTATTCCTGTCACCGGGTGGGATTCTGACTTAATCAGGTTGGATAAATCATAAAATTACCACTATTTTTCATGGCAGAGTGCTGAGGATGAATCGAGGGGTCTCACGGCCTGAGGAAAGAAGCTGCACTGGTACGGCACTAAGTCTACTTTGTTTCACTGTTGTTGTATTACAGTTATTAATCTTCCATAGCCACAGACGGATACGTTACCTCGTCACTGTTCTTCCTGCAAACAGCTGTGTTTAAAAAAAGAAAAATAGTGCCAAAAAGAAATCGTGTCTTATGCTCACTCGCTTTCCAAAACAAATGCACTTTTTTGGAGTTGGCATTTCTGCATCTCCAGTTCCCTCATCTCAGAGTCAGTGTTTTTTTGTTTTTATTTTTTATGTACTTTCAGTTAAATGTCTGAAATAAGGTCTATGTTGAACACAAGCATCTAACTCTTCAGTAAACACTCCACGCTTGAATTAAAAGGTGGTTACGTGTCTTACAGAAGGTGGTTGCTAATAAACGGCAATGTTTTTTTACTTCTGGCGATTTTATACATGCTTCAAAAATCATAAAGTGGTGTTCACCTGTGAAGATTATCTTGCCAAACAAACATGTACGTATCATAAACTTGTGTTTACCGCAGAATTTCCGGGTTAGCCTGCAGAAATACGTCATCGCTGCAGCGCTCTTTTAGACATCTCTCTTGAGTAGTCATGCATACCAATCTGAAACCATTAAAAAAGACTATTGTTTTACATAAACAAATCTTAAATAGCCTCTTGAAATCTATGACTGAAAGTCTTCTGTTACATGTGAGAAAAATCTTACAATAACTATGTGGAGGTAGACATGTTATCCTGGAGTGTCAGACTGTGCAACAGGAATGTAATTCAGTAAGTTGCACAATCGTTTCTGTGAAACTCAACTAGTTCAACACTTCTTTTGTTCTCTCTGCCAAGGAAATTGCCACACATTCAACAGCCTTATTTCCAAACACCATTTTGGTAATTCAGGGGTTAATGAGGGAGTTACGCTGCTATTAATCAATACCTCCTCTCATGAAAGTAATAAATGGCACCTCAGGAGCTGTGCTGCCAGCCAACCTGATACCTGCAGTGGTTCAATATCTCCAACATAGTTTTTAATAACGCTGCAGTCAATTTGATTTTTCTTGCATTTTACGTTGCAGTGTGCTGGAAAAGCAGCCATGTACTGTTTAGAAACCATGTAAGAAAAATAAAAATCCTGCTGGAGGCTGTCTAACGTTGCTATCTCGCATGTCATCACTGAATTAGTTGTGGTTGACCTAAAGCACCTTGTTTGAAAGCTATTTCATGGTCTAATTGTTGCTCACGGAGAACATTAAGGTAGCACTGTGTCTGCTCACATCTAAAGGCCAAGGAAAGTGCTGTTGGTGAGCAAGGCTGTTGATGTCAAAATACAAAATGTTTTGGGCGCAAACCTTGCACGCTCTTTAGTGGAACATGTAAACATTTACACAGGGGTATGAGTCAACCCGCTTTCCCCTGACTTTTTTTTTTCTCTTTTCTCCTCCTCTTTCTGGTTGTTCTCTATCTTCTCTTCAAAACCTGATTACACAAGCTCTGTGTGTTGCTTTATTCTCACGTCTGCTGTCTGTTGCTCTTACTGATCAGTCTTCCTGTTGCTGCAGAGGAACTGTGTGCACAGAGAGATAAGGACAGAGAGAGCACATGCTTGCACTGGGGAGGCGGGGGAGGAGAGAAACAGTAACAGATACAACGTGAAGGGCGAAAGGCTGACTAATTAGGAAATTAACCGAGATCATCGCAGGTTGTTTGTGCAGCCCGAGTGTCTCGAGGGCTGTGAACGTGAGACGGCAGCCACAGCAGCCTGGACACCAGATGGGGACAGAGGTCCAGTTAAGGCCGGCCGGTCCCAGCAGGACTCAACTGAGCTGAGGTGGTGAAATACCAGAAGAGCGCTCCTCTGGGAAGCAGTCGGTGCCGAGGAACAGACGAACCTTAAACAAAACTGCATGGGCGAGGATTAACGAGACCCGTGTAAATCCAGGGAACAAACTGAGGATGTGAAAAGGGGTGAACTGGAGTTTAAGCATCCACGGCCTGAGGATCACAGCCCAGGATATGCATGTTGATGCACTTTGACTCCTCTGGCATGAGACACATGGGAGAGCACTACTAAAGGGAGGATCGGGCCTTGATATTTGATCCTGCTCTGGATTGTGGACGGTTAGCGCCACATAAGACTGTCTGTCTGCTTCAGACGTGAGTCGACACACTAAGAAGTCGATGAGTGGAACTGCATTAGAGGGAGACAGCCAAACAAAGCGAGACAGACAGTTTTAAGTCGAGTCTGGGGGAGTTTTCTTTAACTGGTCGGCTTCAGCAGGGCCAGAGCTGTCAGCGATGAGTCAGAGGAAGCTGACACGACAGCTGAGGTTGTGGGAAGGTCCTGAGGGTCCACCTCCCGCACCCTCTCTCACCTCGCCCGTGTCACCGGTCGATCAGCCTCGCGGACACGGGGGCTCTGCTCTGTTCCGGCGTATGAAACTGAACCGCAGTATTCAGGAGCGCAGACGTTCATCCAACTGTATTTGCAGGTACATTTCTGCAGCCAAGGTACATTTTTCTGTTAAAAACAGAAGCTGCAGTGACTTTTGATTGTTCTGCACCAGTTCAGGTGAGGTGTGAGCATCATAAACATTTGTGCAAATGAGTAAATTATTCCATGCACACACACTAATAACCTGAGTCAGATGGATTAGATTTTGGGAAGTGAACTGAATTCTGAATGCTAAAGTTTCATAATTACTCTCAAAGTTTGCAGGAAAAAAAAATAAAAACAGGGATTAGCGCGTGCAGCTTGCAGACGGTCCCCCTGGCAGACATTTCTGATGTGTTTTTCATTACTGGGGAAACTTGTTTAATGATAATTTGATCTTCAGCCATATTCACAAAGCCTTCTGGGGAGAGCAGTGGCTTCTAATTGGCCAATTTAGAAGTAAATTCTAAAAATATCGCACTTCACGCTTAATTTAAGAAGTCAAACTGAAAACTGTCACAACTGTGTTGACAACAAAAGTTTGGGAGAGGTGGGGAGGTGTTGTGGAGATTAAAGTTATCCTACATTAAAAATAGATGCCGCAGCTACACTGCAACCTGCTTCCCTATCTGTCCTTGTCATCCTCACATTTGCAGCCTGAAAGTGACAACTGTAGATGCATATTATTATAGATGGAAGTCTTGGCTCGTAGCTGTTTTAGTGCACAGCAAGCCTAATAACAATTCCAGCAGTGTACTCTTCAGATAAATTAGTATCTGTCCGATGGCTACCAACAATTCTCCATCATTTTATTGTTAAAGGATGCCAAACTCCACAACCTTATTCGATCAATACTGAGTTGATTTCTTAGCTGAGGGATCGAATCTTCTTTCATCTCAGAAAACGATGGAGTTTTGTCGAGGGCTGCTGGAGAATAAAGGCTTCCTGACTGCAGGTGCTGCCGGTGAAAAAGAGACGAGTGTAACCTGAGACGCGTGTTACCGTGTCCCCTTCGGCTAAGCTCGTCTTTGACTGGATCTAGCAGATTAGCTTCAGCCTTGTGTTTTGGGTTTAATGTTAATTGGCAACGTGCTGGCCTGATGTGTGTGGACAGATGCTGTGTTTCCTTCCTGAGCTAAAAGGAGAAGACAGATGTTGATTTACATGACTGTAACAATGCTGCTTCGTCAGTGAAACCGTATGTTTGGGTTGGATGTTTAATTATCTAGTATCCACTCGTGTCATGTGTCCCAATGAGCATAGTGGTGGTGACGTGGACAATATTTCTTCAACCTGACTGAAGTCATTCTGATTAGAGATTCAAAGTTAATTGTTTACATGTACGCTAAATAAAGTGACAGATAAGATGTGTTTACACGCCCCAAAGTATTAAATCAGAATATAATTAGTTTTTCCTGCTGCTGTGAAGCGTCTTATCTGTAAGACATATTCAACAGAAAAGTAAAAAAAAAAGTAGTTCTGTCTGTTAATTTTCAAGATGGACCTTCATTGTGTCCAGGGAACAGTATTTGCATTTCTATGGCTCTTTCTAATTAAGCATTTGACCATTCTTAATGGACAAGTTCAACCAAAAATGGAAATTCAGTCATTATCTACTCATTCCCATGGTAATGGAAAGTCGGGTGAAGTTTTAAAATGACCAAAAAAAACTAAGAAAACAAAACAAAAAAGATTTAATATAAAATGGCCACAGCATAATCCAAGTCTCTGGAAGCCCCGAGATCCGAAAATGACTTTTATAAGCTGAAATCTTCACTGTAGCTGCTAAGCTAAAAGTGTTACCCTGTCTGAAGCGGGTGCACGAGCTCGACCGTCTGTACTTCAGTTGTTTAGGAGGAGGATGCATCTCGGTTTCAATTTGAAGCTCCACAAATGTTTAGACGACTCGAAACTTGAGTAGATAATGACTGAATATTCACTTCTGGGTGAACTCTTTAAATATCTAAAGCTCTAAAGTACACTAAGGTTGTATCAGCCACAGACCAGGTTTGACATGTACAGCCATGTTTCTGTCCTCCCTGAAACTTACTTAAGAATATATTTACTCCAATCAGAGAGAAATGATTAAGGATTAAGCGTTAAAATGGTTACAAGGCAACAATATTTTCCTACTGATTGAATGATAAGAGATTTACACCCCTCCTCTCAACCTGATTGAAAATTACCTCTCATCAGGCCAGTCACTCCCAACTGAGGTGGTCACACGAGGCATTTATTTTCTGATTAGGCCATCAATCTGATTATAAATGGAATATTTGGTTTCATGGAAAGGAAGTTTATATGAAAGTTGGCTTCGTACTGGTCTGAACACTGTTGTGTCTTCGTCCTAAAAGAAATCTGAATCCATAATCCAATATCTCAATCACTCACGTCTGCTGACAGACAGCTTTGGCTCCGAGAGACGCTGCTGTCGATGTGGCTCATTTTGCTCACTTAAATGTGACTTGTTCTAAAATGTGACTTGTCAGTAAAGTGTAATTCCCAGGGCAGCCCGGTGGCAGGCTGCCAATCCAACGGCACCACAGAGTCACAGCTGTATGGATTCATGCTGTAGTGTCTGTCACATCTCTTCCTTCAGCTTCCTCTCTAAGCGAGTAGAAAGGATGGGAGTTTGTTTGGAAGTTTTAGGTTTATCGTGCCAAGACCTGTTGTCAATGTGAGATAAGAGAAGCAAACACCTAAATGACATGCATGATGTATAATCAATTATTCCTCTCTAACCCCTCAGCTTCGATTCAGAAAATGGTCCCTCGCCAGGCCGCAGTCCCATGGATTCGCAGGCGAGTCCTGGGTTGGTGCTCCACCCTTCTTTCCCCCAGAGCCAGCGCAGGGAGTCCTTCCTGTACCGCTCGGACTCCGACTACGACACGTCCCCCAAAACCATGTCACGCAACTCCTCCATCAACAGTGAGGGGTAAGCACGCAGCCATCGTCCTGGATCCATCACACGGCACACTGAATTTAAACATGTTTCCCAAATCTGCCGTGTCCATTTACACACACGCACCACAATAACGGCACATTATCCCAATCAAACAGCGAATGGTTGTGACTGTAATTATGCATTCATTATGCTAATGAAATCATGATGAATCCTCTTAGCATTAACTGTTGTGCTCTGTTTCCTGGCTCGTCTTTCCGCAAGTTTAATCCACCCAAAATCTTCCATTAGTATATTTCAGGACTATTTCTCTGTTTAGGTCCACATAGGTCTGTGTAAACATCCAGCTCACAGATGCAGCCGCTCATATAAACACTAACACAGAGTGCCTCAGTCGCCCAAACCTCTCACACTCTCATTCTCTGCTATTTGTTTTCATCTTTTGTCCTGCAGGCACGCCGAAGACATGATTGTCACCCCTTTCGCTCAGGTATGTTTTCCTTGTGCACCTTGTCTGACAAGTTTAATTGCTGTAAGTGACTAGAAAGGTGGCTAATTAGTGCAGTGAACTTGTCCCCCCTCCCCCTCCTCCTCCTGTCCCCCCCCCCTCCCTCCTCCTTCTTTCCCCTCCTACGCTGTCCATCCATCCCCCAGGTGTTGGCCAGCCTACGAACCGTAAGAAGCAACTTCACCATCCTCGCCAATGTCACAACACCCACTAACAAGTCAGTATCATGCTGTCAAACACCCCTTCCCCCCACTTACACTCGTCACGACTGCCTGCTTAGTTTGCAGTGTGTTTGCTAACGTCTCCTTCTCCTCGCTCCCGTGGGAAACACTTATGCCATCATGATTAACCAGTTTATGATTATCAGGCTATGCTCAAGGAAAATATGATCTGCATTATCTGGCAACTCTCCAGCTCGCTGGCTGAGGACTGAGTGCAGCATGCCTCAGATGTATGTCCCTGACTCTGTACCTAGACGATGGAGACGGTCAATAACGCTAAAATTATTCTCCTTTGTAATGCAGTAGACAGAAGGAGCTCGAGTTGGCAGGCTTTTAGCTCCACGTCAATATGATATATAAAGCAGTGCACCACAGAATTATCAGCATCTATAATTATGCGGTGTTGTGCCCTGAAAATGCCTCCCTCACTACACAATTATGAAACCACGAAGGCTATTTGAAAGGAGAGCGGAGCTCGTGCTTTGTCTTCGACTATTTTAGGATGCTTGAATATTTGAAGTGGAATGAGGGAATTTTATGCATTTTTAAAAATTCCCACATTGCAGTGTTATTCAAGATTCATAGGCATTTTAATACAAACATGCCTTTGTCTCGTTCCAGGGGCATATAAATGAATAAAAGACATAAAAAATATTTATACCCTCTCTGTGAGCCAAGCCTTTTGTTGCCTCATTGTGTAGTGCTGAATGTGTGTTGAACCCCAGCAGGGGGCAGCAGTGTGCGCTTCTCCATCTGATGTAATGATGTGTTTGTCCACAGGAGGTCACCAGTGACAAGCCAACCCACTGTTCCCCAAGCTACGCTCTCTGGTATGCTGTCAGCTAATTAAAACTCTTGTCCAAAGAGACCCACAGTCCCCTCACACGGCTTTAAGGACACACTAAGGCTCCCACGCTCCCAAATTGCATCATCAGTAATGCAAATGTGTGCAGGACAGCACAGCACATCATCTTGTGGCTGATATTGAGGATTTACTATTAGATCTTTATTATCTCAACATATAATGCTACAGCTATGAAAAATACGTGTGTTGAGAAATAACTCGACAGAGTTGAATCTCTTTTCATACATAGATGTTTAAATTATGTACGAAAGGCTTCATCTTCACCAAACCTTAAAACGTCTTTACACTGAAAGTGAGAGGAAATGAAACCTACTGTTTTGTCGTAGCAGTCGTAAAAATACTGCGAGCAGAGTTTGCATCATCAACACTTTTAGAAGCACATGTATGAGTAAACAGTGAGCTATAGATATATACTTATACTTTTGTCACTCAGCTATATCCTAAGCCCTGTCTTACTGTGCTTATACAAACAGCATGTAGAACATCAGTACATGCAACTTTAGACAACATAATAAAGGTTTTTAAATGGGAGACAAAAGACTGGGAAAGTTGTTTACAGTCCACAGGTAAACAGGTTCGTTGGTAACAGGTGATAGTATCATGATTGGGTACAAAAGGGGGATTCTCGAAAGGCTCAGTTGTTAATAAGCGAGGATGGGGCGAGGTTCACCACTTCATGAAACAGATGGTTGCATGACGGATTTGACTTGATAGGCTCAGGAACGCTTCGTAAAACTGTTGTCCATAAACACAGTTCACTGAAAATGATTGCATTCTCTTTTTATTTGTGTTTCACACAGCGTCTCAACCGTTTTTTTGGAGCCAGCATTGTATAATTTTATGTTACTTAGCTAGTCATAACTTAAAATACATTTCACTAAAATGTGAAAAACTGTTACTAATTCTACAGCATCAGAAAACACAAATAATTATGATTCAGTTGTTTTCTAGGGTTATAACATACGGTACTAGACTTGACAATCAATTTTAGACTGGTAGTATGTTACATATTTTCAATTGTGTTGTTGTTTTGTGCCTGTGTGTGTGTTTTCCCCAGAGGAGACATACCAGCAGATGGCTCGGGAGACTCTGGAGGAACTGGACTGGTGTCTGGACCAGCTGGAGACCATTCAGACCCACCGCTCAGTCAGCGAGATGGCCTCCAACAAGGTGAGCACCTGTCAACACACAAACATGCTCACTTGTACCTTCACTGTCCTTCTAGCTCAACATTAACTCCATGCCAAGCTTCTTAAGGAGGAGCAACATATAAACGGTGTATTTCATGGTTCATGAGGACTGAACATTACTGGGTTGTAGCTGTATCAGTCAGACACATGGCTATAATGTCTTGTTTAAGCTTCCAGTCAAATATATGTTCACAGTGCAGCTCTATCGTGTTTGTAAAATGTATTAAAAATACTTTGAAGAATGCTGCGTTTGGGTCAGAAAAACGTTCATCTGGCTGTCTAGTCTCCTATAATACCTATCACATTGAACGCTCACACATTTTCACGTAATATTGTTTAGAAAATGACTCATTAGATATTAAAGAGAGAGTATTAAGAGTCAATTCTCAAAGAGTTGTTAATCAGAAATAGCAATTCTTGGAAATATTTGTTTCCTAGGTTGGCTGCAACTAACAAGTCAGTTAATCTGTTGATTCTTTTCTCAATTAATCATTTAGTTGTTGGCGGTCAAGTAGTGAAAAATGTGGATCGGTGTTTTCAAAAGCCCAATATGACTCCCTTAAAAAATGTTTCATCCACAACTCAGAGATATTCAGTTTACTATCTAAAAAAAACTTTAACATTTAAGAAGCTGGAATCAGAAAACGACAACCTCAAACTAATGAATCGATTATCAAAATAGTTGGTATTTAAATTAAAAGCTGACAACTAATTGATTGTTTGTTGCAACTCTGTAATTGTACAGATGAATAATTGTGAGCTTTGTGGTTGCACCACTTCTGGGCTTTTATGGACTAAACTGACATGATTATGTCTCGTTAAGCTTTTGTGTTTAGAGCTGCAAAGAGATGCAGGTGTGCATTTTGCAGTACTACATCTACATGCCTGTGTGTGTGCACGTGGGCAGGCTTCTTCAGTATGCATGCATTTGTATTTGTGGGGGCTCAGGGACAGAGAGAGAGGAGGGAGGGTGACGGTCTGTGGGTATGGAGGATGTGAGAGGGAGGGGGGGACGGCCCTGATGCTGATGTCTCTGCTGTAACCTTGGTTGCTATCGAACAGCAGCAGGGTCTGCCCTTCCCTTTTAGTCATTGGCTTGCCTCTCTGACCACAAGCCATGTGGTTTGAGCAACGACCAATGAAATAGAGGTGATGCTCCTTTAATAGTGCTCTGTCTTAAAGAGACAGCATCGTGCACCTTGTTTGTTTTATTCGAGAAATTCTTCCCGTGTTGCACTGCACTCTTAATTAATGGCAAGGATCTGTGTGTTTATAATCAGTCAGGCTTATGATGAAGGGACTGAGGGAGGGAGAACAGCAGAGTGCTTAGAGGACATCATTTATGTGTCTGTGTGTGTGTGTGTCTGTGTGTGTGTGTGCATATACAATGTGCAGAGTCTCCTGGGGTAAACAGAGTCTCTGTGAATATGTTGCCGCCTTTTAGCAGCCGCAGCTAAGCTACAGAAATCCTCCGCGCTGTGCCAACATGGAGGTACACATGTAAATTCCCACTCAGTCTCTCACTCTTACTCACACCCTCGCTCACACACATATTTTCGACAGACGTACATGCTGTCTTGTCGCACATGCGCACTCAGGCTGAGAGCAGAAGCAGGCACAGACACACACACGCACACACATGCATGCGCCTGCAGCCACACTGCCTGATTAGCTTGCGAGAGCTGTCTACAGCATCCAGGGAAATGGCGCAAGAGGCAGAGCATTGGAGGAGGAACGGCAGCCTAAAGCGGCAGGATTAGACCTCTGGCATTTCGGCCAGCTGAGGCATGGATTGACTTGGAGCAGGGGACTGGGATACGGAGCAATCAGGAGGCAGCCTGACTGACTGTGGACTGACTGTGCGTTGATGGGATCAGTGTGAGACGGCACAGGCGGGCTGATGCACCGGTAGGACTGGGCCGGGCCTCTGGATCCGTACCGTGGGGGAGGGGCAGTCGACGCAGGAAGAGGGAGCCTGTTTTTCCAGACCACAGCTCTGGTGTGATTCTTCAGCCTGACCGTCTGCTTCAGGCCTGCCTGCATCCCTGCCTGCATCCCTCTCTGTCTCTCTCTCTCTCTCTCCCTCTGTCATCCTCTCCATCCCTGTTTTTCTCCTGCTATTATAATCTGTTTCTCCCCTCTTCCTTCCCCGATGTTCCTGCTGTCATCCAAGCTCCCTTTACCTCCATCATTCGATACCACAGTCATCTATCTGTCCAGCCGTCACCATCACTCTGTCCCTGTCACCTCCATCATCTAAATTTTTTATCACTGTTTGTCAAGCAGCTCGGCTCTCTCAACATAATTTTTTCGTTTACATCTCTGTCACATTCCCACTCATCACCTCCATCGGCTCCTCTCTGTGCCCTTCAGACGGTCCCTCGCTCCCTCTCCTTCTCTGTTTCCCTCCATCTTCCCTCTTTCGGCTCCCATCCACCTCTACCCTGCAGTGACAGTACATTTGGGTCAGTCGGCTCAGCAAATGGGATGAGATGTAGTCTCCACAGCAGCCGGATCCAGGGGGCTCCTGGTCTGCCCGTCAGGGGGACCCTCATCTTCGGACCACACTGAGGCTGGAGCCGGACTCTGGACTGACTGGGTGGCCTGCTTTGGGGTGCTGCATGTAGGCAAGGACAGTCTGCACCAGCAGCCCCTACCCTCACCCCCTTCCCCTGTTCCTTCACCCCCTCTCGGGGCAGCCGTCACTCTGGAGTGTCCCCGCTTGACTGGCTGTGGCCTCTCCCCACACACCCTGACGACGCCCTCATGCCACTGGGGCACCCACAGTGCCCCCAACCCACTCCACTACCGCACAACCTGCCTGTGCCATCGGCCCAAACCGCCCGTCACGCTCAACATGGGTGTTGTGGAGGCCATTGACCCAGCGCCGTCCCCCTGCCCCTCGCCTGTACCAGGAGGCTACAGGCTGCCCCGCTCCTCCAGCTACAGCCCCCTGCAGGGGAGGGCAGGGGCAGAGCTGGACCTCGGTGCAGCCGCCGGAGGGGTTCTGGAGGGGGGTGGGACGGCGGCGGAGCGCAGGACGCCCTTTGTGGACCTATTCTGTGAGACCTGCTCCAGGCCCTGGCTCATCGGCTGGTGGGACCAGGTAGGGCTCGGAGAGCTTGCAGAGGGCAAGAAGGCCTGGCAGTGGCCATCTTGGATAGATGCTGTGGACTCTTCAAGTGTTACTGCCACATCTATGCATGCATTTACATCTCATCTACTTGATTACCACATTTATTATCCTTGTGTTTTTAATCCAACAGTCAGTTTGTGTATTTAATGTTTTTATAAGGGACAATCTTATATGTTCAATATAATTCATTATACACTGAATTTATGTGGTAAAGAAAGGTTTTCTGGGTCTGACAGTGGAAGGTAAGAAACTGTGAGGCAGAGTATTGGTGTGTGTTTTCTTGTACATAATTTATACACAAATCCACTGAAGGGGAACAGTAATAAAGGCACAGAGTTTATTAACTCTGCTCAGTGTTTCTACAGCAGCGACACTGTAAACAAAAAGACAATATCACTTCTTCTCCTCCTTCCATACCTGTCTACATGTCTGTCCTTTGAGAATACACCGAGCTGCTTAAAATCTAAAAACAACTTCAGTGGGACTTTGCGATAAGTAGTCTAGCCATCTTTACTGCAGGTACGTTGCAGTGTCACATAATGTCCGTTTCCATCCTCCACACCTGCGTCCCACATCCCTCCGTCTCTCTCTCCTGCCACCCTGAGGCTGGCCTCAATACAGACTCAAGGAAGCCAAGCGTATTGTCACTGAAGGACAATGCTTGTTGTCTCAGCACTGAGAGGATGTTTCTTTTTCCTCCTTTTGTCCTCACATGTGCCAACATCCATAACAAATGTATGAAGTTGGAGACTGTGTGAGTTTTCTATCATAGGTCAGGTTTGCATTAGATATGGTATCATGTCACTGTGTTACCAAAACAAATGCTGGCTTTTCTCTTCACTGTTTACTTAAATGACATGGGGGCAAATCAGGATATATGTGTTGCTTATCTGCTGATATATTTGTAGTCTGGATCAATCAAATGTGCAGGTTATAGATCATAATTTTTTCAGTTATTCATGATTATAGACAGAAAGAGTGAAGCCCTCCTGGGTCCCTCACATATGCAGGTGTATTAGTGTGTGTGTGTTCGTTTTCATGTCTGTGTGGCGTTTGCATGTTTGCTTCATTAGTCAGTGTCAGAGGAAGAGTGTTGTTTGTCCTGGCACTCGGACTGGCACCGTGGAAGTGTTGGTTGGCAGCTATGACTCAGCGTTACAGCATTAGGGGAGGAAAGAACGAGAGAGAGCAAGAGAAAGAGGAGGAGGTTTGGGCTGAGCCTGATGCCTAAGTGTGCCACTGGGCTTGACTTGTTTTCCTGGCTCATGATGACTGATTCTGCCCAACTGCTTCTACAATTTGCTGTCAGAGTACTTACTTGCTTGGCCTACCATGTAGAGAGTGCAAGGCTGGATGAGATAGGTGGGAAAAGAGAGAGGGAAGGAGTGAAATATGGTGGGAATGCATGAGGTGTGTGAAATGGCAGGAAGGCAAAGTGGAGCCTATGACAGAGGAGGATTTTGGGGCTGGAGGGCAGTAGCGGAGAGTGTTGTTTACCTCGAGAGGGAGGGAGGAGCAGATATAAGTAACAGAGAGACGTGGAGAGGAAGACAGCAGAGGAGGGGAGGGTTGACCTTGGTAAAGGTCAGAGACA
The DNA here is from genome assembly GCF_965226575.1 of Pagrus pagrus. Classification (NCBI taxonomy): domain Eukaryota; kingdom Metazoa; phylum Chordata; class Actinopteri; order Spariformes; family Sparidae; genus Pagrus; species Pagrus pagrus. Next base: position 26,254,673 of record NC_140197.1, on the reverse strand, counting down.
CCTGCCTACTCCCTCTGATTGTCACCCAAGCAGCCACCGCTCTCACATCAAGCTGAAGGACTGACTATGAGGAGGCAGTTGCCACGGCAACCGCTCTGGTTGCCATGGAGATTGTTATGTGTGAGAGATCAGTCAGTAGGACACAGACTGAGGGGTCTCGTCCGAATTGCATTGTGCCTTCGCATGACTTGTGCGACAGGTGACTGTCGAGCCTCGAAAACACAACATTTATCCATAAATATAAAGAATGACATTAAAGCCGAGAGAGCGTTCAGAAACAGTCTGCAGGGATAATGTATTCATTTAATCACATTCGTGCCTGTGCTGCAAGGACCTGCAGAGTAGTCCTTCATGATTTCCACTCTAGATGTATGGAGAAAAATACATGCAAACAGGCAACATTACTGCAGCATATTAATACACGGCAATCCAAATGCAAGTCCACTGATTTGGAGTATTGAACAGTATGTTCTCAAAAAGAGGAGGCATGATTCATAATTGATTTTTCTCACCCTTTAGTGAATGAAGCCAGTTTGAGGGTGATAATTTATTTTCTCATATTTGACTCATAGGAGGGTTTTGTTGTTCTGTATCAGTACAAATGGAATCTAAAGCACAATGTTATTCTATCTAAAGGTTTATCTGCCCATTTCAACATCTCTGAATATGCCTCTACATTGCAACTAGAATTAAAGTCACTCACTTCCTGTTTTTGTCTGTCCTTCCCTCAGTTCAAGAGGATGTTGAACAGGGAGCTGTCCCATTTGTCAGAGATGAGTCGCTCAGGGAACCAGGTGTCAGAATACATCTCCACTACCTTTCTAGGTAAAACAAATCTGCCATCTATCTGTGAGCAACCAATATATATCTTATAGCTTTGACCTTAGGTCAAGCACATCACACAAGTCTCCATCCTGGCTAACCTCTGAGTCTTGCCCCCCCAGATAAGCAGAACGAGGTGGAGATCCCATCCCCGACTTTGAGGGAGAGGGAGAAGCCCATGTGTCACATCAGTGGTGTCAAGAAGCTTACGCACAGTTCCAGCCTTTCCAACTCCGCCATGCCTCGCTTCGGTGTCAAGACTGAACACGAGGACGCGTTAGCCAGGGTAAATACATCTTCAATTGTCTCACTTTTATCGTGCGTTGTGTTTTGTCTCGCTGCAAGACAAACTCTTCTTGTGGGGCCAATAAAAATCTGACCTGAACTGAACTACATAGATGGAAAAGCAGCCGACAAAAATCAAGTAAGTATATTGACATGCACACATAAACCCACACAGTAGATGGAGTAGATCACTAAAAAAACAGGTTAGATGTATTTCCTGTTACTCTTGTCAACATATTCCATCGCTTTATGTAAATATAACCGTGTTAAGCACACATTAATTTCTGCACACACCTCTGCAGCTTCCCTGTCTGTACACCCACTAATGTGAACAGATAAAGGGAAAATCAATTCAAGACATCTGTTGTTACACATATATGATGTTTAAAGTTAAAAAAGCAGAAAACTTTACCACAACTTAAAACATCACCTGTTAACATCAACAGTGATTTAACCCCTTACAGTCGCAGCATGGATTTTTTTCTTTCTCATTCTCCTTTAGAGGAGAAACCCGTTTCTCTACCTGCAAGAACTACAACACAACACAATCTCATGCGGCCATTTTGCATGATGCAAATTTAATGCAACTTCATTTAAATCTAATCTAAAGACTCCGATCTAAAGAACACACAACTGTAATCTCATGCACCTTTGTTGGTGGAATTATCAGGTGTAACAAACTCATGATTGTTGTTGAGGATCGTTGTGTGTTAATGTTGTCTGTTTGTGTCTTCAGGAGCTGAACGACTTGAACAAGTGGGGCCTTAATATCTTTCAAGTGGCAGAGTTCTCTAATAACCGACCCCTAAGCTGCATAATGTTTGCCATCTTCCAGGTGAGAGACAGAACTTCAACTAACAATGGATTATATAGTCTATAATGTAGCATGACTAATGACCCCGTGGCCTGTCTCTCCTGCAGGAACGAGATCTACTGAAGACCTTTCGGATCCCTATGGATACATTTGTCACCTATGTGATGACCCTGGAGGACCACTACCATGCCAATGTGGCCTACCACAACAGCCTCCACGCTGCAGATGTCACTCAGTCTACTCATGTACTGCTATCCACACCGGCTCTAGATGTAAATATCTCTGCTGGTCCGACAACGACAAAAAGCATTACTCCAAACACCAAAAACACATTCATGCAAAATGTTCGTTTAATTAATTACGTCCCTTTCATTTCTCTCCCACAGGCTGTGTTCACCGATCTAGAGATTCTAGCTGCTTTATTTGCCGCTGCCATTCACGATGTGGACCATCCAGGGGTGTCCAACCAATTCCTCATAAACACAAGTGAGTCAAGATTAAGAGGCAAACAAACATGTGAACTGTGGAAGAAATATACAGGAAAACAGATGACATCATGTTGCAGCGGACAGTCAAAAAGCAGCTATTGCTGAGAAATCCAAATACTTCAGCATTGATAATAATATCAACAGGTCTCGTCTGGAAAAGTCTGATTTCAGAGAGAGCATAAGGTAGGTAGCTAAGAATTAGATGAGGACAATTTTCTGGGTCAGCTATTTTGAGAATACCCAGTTAAGGTTTGTCCAAAATACATGGGCTTTGCAAAATATATATATGTATGTGCGTATGTATTTTTTTAAACTTCAAATTGGTTCTTGACTGAGTCTTAAATATGAATATTTTACCTGACAGAATAGTTGTATTTAATATAATTTCATACTGATACCCCAACATATTATTTAACAGTGTACATTTTAAATTAAGGTTTTGTTGCCTTAGCTAATTTTGGATATTAGTCTACAGACGTATAGTCAGTAGAAAAAAAGATGCAATGTCTCTTCCTCATTACAAAATCAACATAATGGTGATTTTTCTATGTTAAACATCGTCCCAAAGACAATATACCTCTGCTATGTAAAATTTAATTCTAATTTTTTAAAAAAGAATTTGGATAAAACAGGTTTTATTTTTGAAAAGAAAAAAGTTTGAGTATTAAGAAATCTAAAGTTATATGTCAATAGAGCAAGTTCTCAGCAATCATGCAATATTTCGGTGCAACCTCTTGAGTCTGTACTTTTTATACATGTTTTTTGTACATTAATGTGTGTAGTCTGTAAATAGTGTAGTTTTAGTTGTTTTAAATATAGATATTTGTCTTATATCTTCCTTCAGACTCAGAGCTAGCCCTGATGTATAATGACGAGTCTGTGTTGGAGAACCATCACCTAGCTGTGGGCTTCAAGCTGCTTCACGAGGACAACTGTGACATTTTCCAGAACCTTAGCAAGAGGCAGAGACAGAGTCTGAGGAAACTTGTTATCGATATGGTGAGTGTTGTCAACAAACTCATTCTATATCATGAAGATAATAATCTTCCTGCTTAGCTCTTCCTCGTCTTCTGCTGCCTTTCTATTCTCCATCTTTCATTAGTGCGCTAATATTAATTTTCTCCCCAGGTTTTGGCAACAGATATGTCTAAACACATGAGTTTGCTGGCAGACCTCAAAACAATGGTAGAAACCAAGAAAGTGACAAGTTCTGGAGTACTGCTGCTCGACCATTACACTGATCGGATACAGGTGAGATGCCATCTTTAATGGACATTTAGCCAGTTAGCTTGCAGATTGTCTTGATTCTGAGTCTGTTACAAAAGAAAAGGACGATGAAAAGGATATATTCAATTAATTTAGAGTGCCAAAAAAAGAAAAGGGATTGGTTTTGAGATGAAGACTAAGCAGGGTGTTAACATTGCTCTGGTTAGAGTTAGAGTAAAGGTTACTAGGTAGGAGGCTGGACAGAACAACAAGTCTGGTGAGGGCTGATTTATACTCCTGCGTCAAAGTATTTCACCTCTGCAGGATGCTGCTTGTATGTGGGAGATACGGCCTTGTCATAACTTACACGCCCCTCCTTAATGTCATGATGTAGTGATTACATTTTGCACATGGACGCCACAAGATCCGTGACTGCTCTTTCTGTTTTTGCATTTCCTCCAACCTGTTTCCAGTGCTGGTAATGTTTGTTAAGACAGACAGGCTTAAAAAAAGGCTAAGTAGTTTCTTCTTTTAATGAGGGTTTAGTAGCTTATGGATTATAAGAGTTAGAGCCATAAAATGCAGGGACTCCTGTGGAGTCTGCTCAACTCACTGATCCTGGTTATCACAGACTATCCTTAAGTATTTCATGGGAGAAGTAGGTGTTGCTGTACTTTGTCGATAAAAACGGAGAGATCGGACTTGGGGCAGGATTTTGCAGAGAGGAAGAGCTGCTCAATATTGATTAGAGTTTGATGGACTGGAGATGTCAGCCAGGCATGCAGAAATATATCTGACTTGATTTGATCTCAATGTCAAAGATTTGAATCAGAGGAATGGTTAAGTGTCACGTAGAAAAGCAAGAATCAGAGCTTTCATCAAGAAGAGTGAAACATGCAAGTGCTTTCCCAGAGATCTCGGTGTCTGCAGACGTCCTAAGGAGACTAAGTGATTCTTGTTCTTGTCTTAAATGAGGTCAGGAGATCAGAGAGGAGTGCACTGCTGGGTCAGTATGCCTGAAATGATTTTGGTGCTTCTTTGACAATTCTTTGATTCTCTCTGTGTAGCCATTGACATGAGATGGAAATGTTGTGACCTGAAGGCACACAGCCAAATGTCAAAAAGAATTGATGATTAACATTAAAAGAGAGTGTGAAGGGGGTGAGGTTAATTGTGCATCTGTATGTGGCGGAGGATGCCTTTTGAGCTTTTTAAATATGACATACGTACTTGCTAAAACAGATTGTGAGCAGAACTGGAAAAGGGAGGAGCAGGTGTTGAGGTGTTGGGAAAAGGGGAAAAAAGTGAAGAAAGACAGTTTTAGAAGCAGAGGACTGGATTTGTACAAGCAGTCAATATAAAAGTAAAGTAAAAGTGAGAGAGGTCAGCAGAAAACTGGGTTTCAATCACTTTCTTTCAGCTGTTGAAAGATTTGATAATTTACAAAACAAATTGTCAGGAGGAACAGGGGAGATTAAAGATAGATGATCTGAAATTATAAAAATTCATCCTTGTTAACCTGCCCCTTGTAGTACAGAGAGGGCCTGGGTAGAAGGGTTGTTCAGTGAATATGTTAATCTTGTCCGCCTGAATCATTGATCCTTTATCTGACTGAAGTTTGTGCAAGTTACAATATCAGGCTGTTTTTTATTAATGCTTTACGTGGTGCTGAAGACGCAGACATTTGTGTCTGCTATATACCATAAATCCTCAATTATAAACTATACTGTTGCCTGTATACTTTATGGACTTCATGATCGAATTGACAAGCTGCAACATAATCACAGAAGAGTGGGAGGATCATAGAAACACACTGTGTCTGCAGTATTCATATAATATTCCTGATCATTATGCAGCTTCTGTAAAAGAAAAATTGAGATATGACTACAGATATGTGTGTTGGTGTGCATGTCGGTTGGGGCCACCCCCCTTTGTTGTATATACAAAAATATCGTGTGACATGTGACTGTCCGTGCAGGTGTTGAGGAACATGGTGCACTGTGCTGACCTGAGCAATCCCACGAAACCCCTGGCTGTGTATCGACAATGGACGGAGAGAATCATGGAGGAGTTCTTCAGGCAAGGAGACAAGGAGAGAGAGCGAGGGATGGAGATCAGCCCCATGTGTGATAAACACACTGCATCTGTGGAAAAGAGCCAGGTAAATGTTATACACATGCGTGGGAATGATTCTGTGCACACCTGGATAACTGTTAATACTGTAGGGGGGTGATAACTACAGTGCAGAGAGTGATCTGTCATCTCTGATCACAGCAGTCATCTTCATACATTTTTAATGCGGATTTGTAGGAAGTGAAATTACACCGCTGTGACAGTTTATATGATGTCTGTCATACACTTTTTTCTGGCTGCAGGTGGGTTTTATTGACTACATCGTCCATCCGCTGTGGGAGACATGGGGGGACCTTGTGCACCCTGATGCCCAGGACATCTTGGACACTCTGGAGGACAACAGGGACTGGTATCAGAGCACTATCCCACAAAGTCCCTCGCCACCTCCTGTGTGCCATGATAAGGAACTAAATGCCTGCATGGACAAGTTTCAGTTTGAGCTCACCCTCGAAGACAGCTCTGAGAGAGAACAGGTAGACGAGGGCGACAAGCCTACGCCGAACCACGTGGCACAGGACTGCAGTCAGGGGGAGGAGGAGGAGGGTAAAAAAGAGGAGGAGGAAGACACAATGGCAGAGGAGGAAAATGAGGACATAATAGAAGAGGAGGACGAGGTGGCAATGGAGGAGGAGGAGGTGGAGGAGGAGCAGGAGATGAAAGCTCAGTTGGAGGTGAGATCTGAAAAGGAGAGACTATCTGACACAAGTCCTGTAGAGGAAGAGGAAGATTCTTCTTCACAAGCTGAAGATACATGAGTAATGCTCCTGTATCTCCCTCCTCACTTGCACACATTATCTTGTTCATCCTTTCAATGGCCAAACCAAGAACAAATAAGACTGCAATGACAATACAGACCTTTAAATATATTTTTCAAAAAGGGAATAAATTAAAATTGCTTAAAGAGAAGGTAATTACACAGCAACTGTAGATTTGGAGTGGTGACAAGTCCTTCGACTGATTTCACAATGAACTTTAGACTAAAAGGAATCTAGGAGAGCATCGACGATGGGTAACTAATGACAGCGTAGCACTCTGGGACTGGAATGCACACATACAAACACACATAAAGTGGCACACACAAACACATAGTAGGAGTAAGACAAGTGATTACACCAATGCAATGGGTGTACACGCATGCATCAGTCGTGCAGTACAATTGGAGCCCAAATTAACTCCCTCCATTCCTGCACACGCGCAGACACACCAACACACACACTTGACTGTATGTTTGCATGTGTGCATTTACACGAGGGACATTGATCAGTGATGAATCTCTTTGGAAAAAGCCATCTCTTAATGGAGTATTAACTAGTGTTCAGTCAGTATTAGTAATTCATGTTTGTTAGAACCTCAACAGAAACTGTTCTCCTCAGAAAAGCTACACATCCGAGTGACTTTTTTTCCATTTCTGTCGGAAAGAAAAATAAGAAAATCCACAGAGTTGGAGGAGAGAGGAAGACGTCGAAGGAAAGGAAGATGCTGCGATGAAGGGACCCCCGGGTCCCATACCCCTTTTCCCTTTACGAGGAGAGTGCTACTGGTGCAAGATGGCTCTGTGCCTTTCTGAAACACCAGCTTCCTGAATGGAGCTGTCGTGAAGCAATGCATTGTGGGACGGGAGTGTCTGATTTTGTTATCATTTTTGATTGTCTCTTGTTAAAGATCTCTCTTTACTGTTCATGGTATTGTGGTGTGTATCTCACACGTACAGTTTCTGTGGTGATATGTTTTAAGCTGTAAGTCTTCCTTTGTTGCTCTTCTGGTAATATAATAACTCTAGATGCAGAGCAATCACTACCACCACCACAACCACCAGTGGACTCCAGCTTATGGTTTTTTCTTATTAGAATGATTTTTTTAAACTTTGAGAATAAGCCATGTGATGCTTTGAAGCATAAGTTTTGCCTATTTTCTATTTAACAGTTGCTAAACATGTTGGAAGGGAAACAGAATTATTTCATCAGTAGAACAAATTTTCACTCGCCATCTCAAACCCACTTGCACTGTGTGTTTATGTCTCCTCATACACAATGATTCTCACCAAAGTCAAGGATGAGAAACTACAGTGGGTGAAGTGATTTGAAGGAACATGGATGAATAAGAAAATCAGGGAGGCAGAATGTCAGGGGAAAGAAGTGTGACTTGGCCAAAAGGTGGTCTGGCAGTCCCTAATCATCCTTGTTATGTTTGATGCTTTTTTGCCTTAATGTCAGATGCAGGATACATACCTGCCAGTATGTAGATTTATAAGATATATGATAGATATCCTAGTATATTTATATCACGTCTGTATGCTTATTTCTGTGAGTATCGGTGTGTCTATACACAATGTATCCAGCATTGCATTTGGAGGGGAAAGGGAAACATTGCTGCCAATTAGTCGTTACGTTGTTGCTGTGCTCTGACCAACATAAAGAATGTGTTGTTTTTTAATCAGGATGGTAAAATGACTATCTCATAGCTACCTGAAGGCATGCAGAGGAAATAAGGATGGGAGTTAAGATTTTGCAGCCAATGAGAATTAATAAGGAGGTCCTTTGTTTGAATTTGATCAGATTTGTTGGCATGATGGAGTCGATGGGTGTATGCGTTCGTTTGCGTGTCTTATTGTGCTGTCATGAGTAAGCAAGTGAGTAACAGAAAGAGAGGGCAGGATGCTAAAGATGTTGTCATATGTGTCATTGTTCCCTCACTGGCATCACCACATCTTGTTGAACGGTGTTCAGGATTTGATCAGCACAGCTTAAATAGGTCACAGTTTGTTTAGGTGTTTGTTTTTCACAGGGTAAAAAAAAAAAAAGAACATGGGTGTGGTTCTTTTGAAGGTAAGAGCAAGTTTCTGCAGGTCAGTAACTGAACTTATCTGAAGACACCATAGCTCAGTGCAACAGAAGCCTGTGTGTTTGACCTGCTCTGTCGCAGGATGGAGCAGAGCTGCGGGGCCACCACACAGGCTTTGTGGAATGGGAATCCAGGATTACTATTGCAGTTACTTAAATAAAAGATTCCCATATGCATCGGCCTTTTACTTTCAAGATGTTGCTTTGTTTTTGTGGCTTTTTGTTATGTCATGAGCTATAAAAACATTAATATTTTATTGCCATACAAACACAATACTGTAGCAATTGTTTCTTATTAAGAAAATTATTCAATTGATTGATTGCTGCCATTCTTTTTAAACGATGAAAAGAAAACCATGGGAAGTGTTTTCTTTGAACAGTTTGTGTACAGTTTATTTTTATATCATTCTGGTGGATGGTCTGGAAAATGAATCACGTGTTGATGATATAGCTATAAGCATTATCACTCTTGTACATAATGTAATATTGGATTGTATATTATAAATTTATCCAAGTCATAATGATTGACAAATAACCACTTGAGGTTGTTAAGTGAACCACTGAAGCACTGCAGGCCACATCCCCACCTTTTCATTCTCTGATTATGTTTATGCTCACGTGTGCTTAACTTTCTGTCATGTTTTTTAACTGTCCACACTTATTGTTGAAAATCAAATATATTTGTACCAGCACTTTATTCCATCAGGTTTCGAGGCAGACAGTGTGTTTAAGGTAGTGTATAGTCTGTGCTGGTGGTTTGGTCATTGACAGTCACCTGTTGATTATATTCCATTGGGCCAAATCACAAACCTGCAGTAATCAATGTTAACCCCTTTTCTAGAGGCATAATCAAACAGACTAGTAATTCTCTATTAATAGTCCATGTGAGATTGATTTTATTTGACCGATAAAGTCAAATGTAAGCTGATGTAGTCACATAGGATGTGACATGTTCAAAGGAAATAAATGTGCCCTTATCTAACTTGGCCATTTCTAATACTACCACCACCTCTGTTTCTTAGTAACTTTAATCACTATCCTGATAGCCTAAATGTTCGTCCAATGGTGGCCTAACTAGCTGGTTCCCATCGGGTTGCTGTCAGGTTACTTTGTCGCAGACTGACTCCCTCTGTGAATAATTCTCTGGGCTTTAATTCATGTGTTTGTCACAAGTAAGAAAGATTATTCAAGGGAAAAAACAACATGAAATGATTGTAATATTTGTAAATGATCTTGCTGTAATGTGTAAAATGTGTCCAAGTTATTTTTTATTATATTATTTTTATGAAAGTTTTCCCTCTTAACAGAGCTGAGGTGTCATTTTGTGAATAAATGCATTTAATAAGCAAACATCTATATATAAAACAATATTATAGTATATCAGTATATTTTTCTTTTATTTCACTGTTCAGTACTGTAAAGTGTGTTAAAAATACAAATAAAGTAAGATTTTTATATTAAATGCAACACCACTGTCATGTTTGCTGTTTGTTTCTTGTTTGTAGTGCATTGTTTGGTATTAATTGTCAGGATATTACTTGTTTGTGTGTTTGCAATACTACCATGCCTATTCATTTATTAGTCGAGGGTAGGGTAATCTTATTTAATTGTAGCAACACTAGCAAGACTATTATCAATGGATGTAATTACTAGATGCCCTATTTAGGCTCCCTATTTGATCCAGTATAGATCTGTACTGAAATGTAAGCAGATGATTTTTAATACTGCCCAGACAATGAGCATGAACACCTCGTTAAAAGTAGAATAAGTTTGCAGATCATGTGCGGAGACGTTTACGTTATTTTTTAGATTCATTTGAACGCTCATGGCAGTTTCTTTTAATAATCTTTGTCCGCTTAGACGCTATTACTTGTTCGCTTTTATGCTACTATTCAATTTCGTTCAAAATAACAGTTTATAGTCACAATTAGTACCTGCACCTGTCTGACATTGGCGTGAGATGGCTGCACCCTCAAGTCTACCCAGAATCCTCTGCTTCAGACAGGTGCCACGGCTCTCCGCCAATCAGAAGGCGTAAACAAAGCCTTGTCCAATCAGAGTGTAACAAGACAGCGAGGGGGGTGTATCTACGCATGCGCTTTGTCGCTACGGAAGTGGGCGGTGTGTTGGTGTTGACCGAAGTACTTCACCGGTAATGATAACCTTTTAGCTTGTTCTGTAAAGAAGAAATACACGTTTTATCTGTCTTTGTCTACTTTATTAACATCGTACGCAAGAGGTATTATGCTGTTGTTGTAACGACATACGTATAACTTGGTATTTTTTATTTAACCGTTAGTTATTATGCTTTGCTGTTAGCTAACGCTTTAGCTAAATTCGCTAGTTAGCATTCACTTGTTAGCTCTCGGCTAACTGAAAAGAAGACGTATTCTGTCTAAATACATGAGGCCAAGCGTACATACTTAATGTAGTTTTATCGCTTTTTCTTTATATAACGGTGTCGACCCTGTCACCGCATGCCTGTCGTTATAGTTGTTTCACTTTGCTTGCTTTATTCATCTGTACATCTTGTGTAGTTGACAGGGGGTTCTGGTAAAGCGGAGTCTTGTTAAAGTCTAACCCAGTGTGGAGCTGCACCATCATGATGTCCCACCAGTACCTCCTCCTGCTGCTCCTGTGTCTCGGAGTCTCAGCTGTTGAAGTCCTACGACCTCGCGGTGTCCCTCTATCCAGTAAGCATTTATGAATAAAAGCTACAACTACTTAAACAGATTCATGAGTAACCACACAGCTATGTATATTGCGCTTGGGTGAAAGTTCAGAAAAAAAGCTGTCATGGCACTGACTCGTTTTCTTCTGTTCATCCCTACAAGAACGGCAGTTCTATGAGGAGGGCAAACCATTTACGTGCCTGGATGGCTCCCGCACTATTCCCTTTGATAGAGTGAATGATGACTACTGTGACTGCGAGGACGGCTCTGATGAGCCAGGTGCGTATTTTCTGCATACTGAAGACTCTTGCATATCCCTCCAGTACTACTTTCTCCCCACAGTGTACTGAAGTAAATACAATAGTAAGGGATACATGTACATGACATCTGCTTAGTCAGTATGATGACAGTATTGAGCAGCTATTTTGTATATTTAATGACACATTTTTTTGCAGGTACTGCTGCTTGTCCCAACGGCAGTTTCCACTGCACCAATGCCGGTTTTAGACCAGCCTTCATCCCCTCCTCTCGCATCAATGATGGGATCTGCGGTATGAATTTTAAAATCTGCTGACTATTTCTTTTCAGGTGTGTTGTGCTGGCAGGATTTAGTTTAATGTTGTTTTTTCCTGTACAGACTGCTGTGACACAACTGATGAGTACAACAGCGGTGCTGCCTGTCAGAACACCTGCAGGTGGGAATGTTATGTGTGCTTTACAGTCTAAGCCCAATTTCTCCATAGAACATTTACACATATACTCATTGAGTCTCCGGAAAATGTTAAATGTTTTGTTTTTGTTGAGTTATTATTGTTATTTCATGTGACTTGTAGGGAGCTGGGGAGCAAAGAGAGAGAGGTCATGCAGAAGATGGCAGAGATTGCTAAGGAGGGCTTTCTGCTTAAACAGCAACTTATCCAGGAGGCCAAGAGGGGCCTAGAGGATAAGAAGGTATGAATGGCAAGAAAATGATTGGTATTAGTGAAAAATCAATATCCAGAGTACTGGCACATAGATTATTGCAGTGTCAAATATGTTGTTATACAGATGCCCCAACACTTGGTGTCTACACCAACTATTGTATATGTAGCTGCTGTATGTCTCTTGTTGAATAAGATGTTGAGTAGATAATGCTCAGTCAGAATGTGCCTGATTTACAGCCAGATAATGGATGCCAGCCATCTGAAGTCTCTTTTAAAAATCAAGCAATAAAGCTAATTTAAGGGTTGTTAAGTCTTCCAAGTTGCCAGTGAGTACTTGTGAAATTGGTGGCTCACATTAGTTGTTCTTCCCTGCTGCCTTTGTGGATTATGTTCCCTGGAGTAGATATTAGGCATTGCTTCATACAATGAATGGAGTTTTCTGGTATTATGTGAATCTTATTTTGTTACATTTTGATTTATTTCAACAGGCCAAACTTACAGAAGTTCAGGTTAGTAAGAAGGATCTGGAGGACAGACTGGAGGCCCTAAGAACTGTAAAGGAGACTGCAGAGCAGCCTGAGAAAGAAGCCAAAGAGCGCCATCTGAAGGCCTGGGAAGGTAAATTAAAATTTGAAAGTATATCACCATCCACTGTTTGTACGGAGCATCACATTCCAGATAGTGCAGTCTATTTATTTAGTTGATGATGCCAGGATGCTACAAACACGAGTAGTTGCTTAAACTGATGAAAGACTTCTGACATGAAGTTTAAATTCAAAACATGCACTAGCTAATGTAGTAGTGGGATCAGAATCACTGCTATCAATAAATGCAATTTTACTCTTTGTTTTAGATGAAAAAGCTGCTATTCGCCTGGAGAAAGACAAAGCTAGAATGGCTGAGGTGTTTCTTGAGCTGGATGATGATGCAGATGGCTTGTGAGTATCTGGACCCACCAGAATTGTCACATATCCGATTCCAGAAAAAGTTGGGATGCTGTGTAAAATGCAAATAACAACAGAATGCAACCAGTTGCAAACAAACTGTGTTTTTCGACACCAGTTTACGAAATATTCCCAAGCACATGTAGCAATATCCTTTGAAATAATTGTGTTTCACAAAGTGAATCTTGCACCATCCTCGCTTCTGAATGACTGAGCCTTTTGAGAATGGCTCTTTCACTCCCAGTCATGACACTGTCACCTGTTATTGAACCCGTTTACCAGTGAAATTGAAAAAACATGTGTTTTTGGAGCATTCCACAACTTTCCCAGTCTTTTGTTGCTCCTGTCCCAACTTGGTTGTGAAACGTGTTGCTGGCATCAAATTGAGATTGACAAAAAATTTACAGAAATCAAAGAAGATGATGAGATAAAACTTAAATATATTGTCTTTGTACTGCCTCATGAAAATTTGTCAAATGATAAGCAAATGATCCCGGTCATTGAGTTAGTTATGTTTTACACAGTGTCACACATATTTTGGAATCAGGATTGGGCCACCAATAATAAGGGAAGTCATACATTTATTTATTTATTCATTCTTTTTTTTTTTTTTAAGCGTAAAACTTTAGGAACACAGCTTTTCAAAAATAGCACAAGGACGAAATGCAGCATCAGTAAATCTTGAACCATATTTGAAGTTGCCTCGTGGCTCTGCACCTTATTTAGTGGGGATCCAAAATGGTGGCACACAGCAGATTTAAAACCTGATGGTATGCTAGAGAGATCACTACTTTTTCCTAAAGAAAAATGTTTGTGAATAGATTAACACTCTTTAAAAAGATGAAATGTTCGAGCCTCTCACTTTAGTAATTGGTCTATTGGTCCTTTTTTGTCGGTGACCTCATTGACGGACTGGTATAAATATAAAGAGTTGTTACTGTCACTCCTTGAATGATGTGTTTTTGTTTATCTCAGTGTCTCAGTGGCTGATCTTCTGTCCCATTCTGAGCTCGACCCTGATTCAGATGGTTCATTCACAGAAGCAGAGGCTCAGGTAAAGCTTTTCTTTTTGTAATTTTTTTTTCCGTAAAACACTGCTGTTCAAGTGTAGTTATCATTAAATGTTACACATCATATGGAGCCGAACAAATCAAAATGTGAATATTGTCTTTGGCTTGTACAGGGACTGTTGGGAGGAGTGGACAGAGTGGACACAGCAACATTTGAGTCTGTTTGGAATAACATCAAAGAAAAATATGTATCAGAGGTAAGAGCCGGATTATTCTCGTAGTGAACTCCATGTGTAAAAGCCTCTTCTCCTCTAAATTTGTAACTCTCTTGGCATCAGTCCAATGCAGACATCCCGGCACCGACAGAGACTCCACAGGAGGACATGAGGGAGCCAGTCCCTGGCAATGACTCTGAGCAGTACCCTGAAGATGACATCCCAGAGGAAGAAGAAGATGATGATGAAGAGGATGACGATGAAGACCCCGACGAGGGGGACTATAAGGTAAGCCCAATTAGTATCTCCATCAGATTTATGATGGATAATCTCAAGTTTTATTTTAGTGAGTCATTCTTATGTATTTTATAAGCAGAGCCCTCCCACAACACAGACTCAAGAAAAGAAGGATGACGATGATGAGGGGACTATGCCACCCTACGACGATCAAACGCAAAACCTCATTGATGGTAAGTGTCTGTATAAAGTGTCTGTATAGAGTGACTCAGCCTGTCCTCAGCTATGAGTGAGTCACGCAGCAAAATACCAGAAGTAAAGCACAGATGTGTCTGCATACCTTTCAGTTTGAATTTTAATGTGCTGTTTTAAAACTCATCACTCAAGGGCTGCAACTAGCGATTATTCTGTCAGTTATTTTCTTCATAATCAATAATAAATTGTCTGGTATATTAAATGTCCATTAGAGTTTCCCAAAGTCTAAGGTGATAGTGCTCAAATCCCTTTTTTGTCCACAACTCAAAGATATTCAGTTTACTGTCATAGAGGAGCAAAGAAACCTTAAAATATTTCCACTTAAGATGCTGGAATATGAGAATGTGGAGATTTTTTCTAAAAAAATGACTTAAACCTTTACCTTTTTTCAAAATAGTTGGCGATTGAATTTAATAGTTGACTACAAATTGTTAAATCATTGCAGCTCAATATCACTCATACATTTTTAAACTAAAGACCATAGCAATTCATCTAACAGCTGTGTGCTTTTGTACAACTGAGTTCTATTGCTTATCTTTTATATAAGCATCAGTAGGAAGGTGTGATTTGCTCAGACATTTTGTATGTGTGACTATGTAAGCACGTGTATGGGTTTGGACTAAATTTCCTGTAATGATGTATTTGATTCCCAGCTGCTCAGAAAGCCAGGAGTGAGTTTGATGAGGCTGAGAAAGCTCTCCGAGAAGTGGATGATCAGATCAGGTGAGTAGCGAGACATGAATTGTAATGGAGCTTCTTTGCCAATAATGCAATCAGTGTTTGTTTCCACAATTGCATTCTAACTCTCAAGGCAAAGGTATGAGTAATGACTCTGGATTTGCATTTTGTCTGCAGGAACCTCGAGAAGGAAATCTCCTTTGACTTTGGACCTGGTGCTGAGTTCGCCTACCTCTATAGCCAGTGTTATGAGTTGTCTACTAGCGAGTATGTGCAGACTCTCACTTTGGAAAACAATTATTGTATTTATTAATAATTTGGTCTAAGTTCCCATTTTTTGAAGGACTAAGTTTATATTTTGCTTTCAGGTACATCTATAGGCTATGTCCATTCAACAGAGTTTCCCAGAAACCAAAATATGGTGGATCAGAAACTAACCTAGGGTAAGAGAATATCTGTGGTGTTTGTTACTCCTCTGTGGTTTGTGCTGTTTCTTGTCCTCATTTGACTCATCCCTTGCTGTTCTCCATTTTCTTTCTGTAGAACATGGGGGAAATGGACAGGTCCTGAGGACAATATCTACTCTCTGATGAAGTATGAACATGGAACAGGGTGCTGGCAAGGCCCTAACAGATCCACCACGGTGAGTCTCAGACCTTACTTGATGTTTTTCTTCACCTGATTTTTCACCGTTTTAATGTTTTTCATTGGACAAGGCACATAAAAAAGGTTATTTTGATGTTATTCAGGTTAAGTTAACGTGTGGAAAGGAGACCGTTGTGGTATCTACCTCAGAGCCCAGCCGGTGTGAGTATCTGATGGAGTTCACCACCCCAGCTGTCTGCCAGGAGCCCCAAAGCCTGTATCCAGAGTCTCCTGGGCACACAGAGCTCTAGATCCACATCATTTGTGAGTAGCTCTACTTTTGTGTTTGTTGGCAAACTTTCAAAATGAATTTGAACAACCTCACATTGTATTGTGTGGGGCACATACATTATGTTGTGCAGCAGGCAAATCTTTTCCCCTGTAGGATCTTAAATTGGTCCTCCAATAGGGCCAAGACCTACACCTGCTCCTACAGTGAGCAGCCGATAACCATTTCTAAATGGTGCTAACTTAAGCGAAATAAAAATGAATGAGCTGCATTATATAAAGGTTTAGCGTTTAAACATCTTGTTGCGAAGAAAAGAGTGCAGTGCAGTTACATCCTCCCTTTTGAAGAAGAGCAGGACTGCAGCAAGAGCAAGGTAATAACTACTTAATTTGAGTTAAGTGTAGTTGTAAAGGTAATAGAGTATTAAGAATGAATAAATGAAGTATATGAGTGAGAGTGATGCATACTGCAGTATACTGCGCCACATTTTCTTTGGACAAATTATAGATAAACTGGACATCAATCAAACTTTATTTGTATACCACCAATTCACAACAAAAGTCATCTCATGACACTTTCCAAATTGAGCAGATTTAAACCATACTCTTTGATTAATTGTTGTATATATTGTTGTGACGTATTTGCTTTCCTTACTGGTGCAGCATTGCATCCATCCTTTACTGCAGACATTTTAACTCTTGATTTGGCAAGAGGTTTGTGACAGTTCAGCCTCTGAGTTCATGGCTGTTTGCACTGTTTTTGAATTTGCACAGAATTCTGCTAAACAGAAAGCATTTCATTATGCTGTAAGAAAGTATAGTATTTGATTTTTTTCCCCCCCAAAATGAGTTTTTGATTTTTCTTTAGGTTTATGTGCTAGGTTTGCGCTGTAGTTACAGCTTCAGTATACTGTGTATCATAGACGTTGCTTGCCCTGATGCTGCACAGAGAGAATTGATATCAGGGGTTCCTTACCTTGAAATATACAGTATATTGAACTAAGCTTTCGAGCTTTATGATCATGATAGTGTGGATGAGTCTAGGTCCATTCGAGTCAGTGTGGTGGTAAGAGGGTTTGGACAACAGAATTACTTTTTTTTCATATAATCAATCACAGCATCCAATGCAAATGGAGGTGCTGGCCCCAAACTAACACAAGAAGTGGATAAATCACTGGTGTAAACACTTCAGTCACCAAAAATGAAACCTCCAGGGATTAATTACAACTAAAATTGCCCTTCACTTTAACAACTAGCAAGTCATGACTTAAGCAAACAAGCCAGTGAAATTAACGTGTATGTGCTAACTTTTGCAGATTGTTCTTCAGGGACCACAGTCACTGCAGCAACATGAAGTTGCCATGCTGTAAGCGGCACCACCTTGGCGTCAGCTAATAATCAAGGATAAACGATGGAAATTCCAATGAGTGGTTATGTTGTCTACATATCCAATTTCCACTGCTCCCTGTTGTGTTTTTTCTCTGAATTATGTCCAATATAGTCATTCCAATGTTTTGAAATAAAGTTGCTTTTATCATATTCCCAACTTGTGTCCATTTCTAAACTCCAGCACAGCCATTTTGTTCCAACTGAGCTTCAATCGATACTGGTGGCTTCCAAATAAGATGGAAGCAATTTGTAGTAGTAGTAGTAGTAAATACAATATTAGGAAGATCAGAGTAGAAACAGTAATACATTTTTCCATTTTTCCTTTCATACTGTCAAACCGTTTTGCATAGTACTTAGTCTGCATTCATTTTATTGATATAAAAATTCATAAGGAAGCATGTTGGTATTGAAAGAAGGTCAAATCTTTGTGAAGGCAAACAAAATGTGAATACATGGTGTTGAAAACGACATCATTTTAATATTTCGTTAGATTTGTCAGTCAATAAAAATTGGGTCACTCAATATTTGTAACTTTTATTTTATTTTTTTCTGGCATGTAAAGTACAAATAATTAAACAATTCCATGAAAAAGTCTTCAAGCGTCTTCAGCTGAAATCCCAGTAATAAATATCCTAGACTAAACTGAAAGGTTTTTTTTTTCTTTGTTAAATTTTGACATTGTTCATTTGGTCATGTTTGGAAGTATGAGATTTTGTGTTTCTCCCGCTGACATTGGTGTCAGCAGAACTGTTTTGATCATTTTCACCTTTTGATTTGTTCTACCATTCCAGGAAAATGTAAGAAAAACATCACTAAGTTACTGCGTCCCCTCTTCTAAATAAATAGACACAAAATACAGTTGGTTGAGAAACAGAAGGACCACTCACCCCTTTACTACCCTAGAGACTCCCAAGAAAACCTTCCTGCAGCTTTAATGAGCTCGTCTGTATTTTGACGGAGCTCTTGGCTGGGTTTCCAAAAGCACAAATTGATATTGAAATTGATACAGATGATTTCAGTATTGCAATGCTTTTACGGTAACAGAACCCTTTAATATCATTTTTATAGATCAACCCATCAGCATTAACAGGAAAGCATCTTGAGAGCATATCAAACCTAGGACATCCCCTCTGTTCCTGGCTATTTGCTGGACCCTCAAATGGGCCGAAGCCTCACTACAGGGGCTGTCCCATGTCTCAGGGGTTCACAGAGTGGTTGAAAAAACAAGACTGTGATTAGATTAAATAATTAAAAGATTTTCATTTAACAAGACAAACAGAACACAGGCAGTAAAGGCATAACATCTAGCACACAGCATGTATGTTTATACACTTCAATTAGTTAAATATAGCAGTGCATTCTTTGACTATGGAGAACGTTTCCAAATCGTACTTCTAAAGCTGTTTTTCTATTTGTCCCCCTTTTAAGAAACGAAATGGTGTAACCACAATTTTGGCAAACTTAAAATCTTTTAAACTTGCAAATATAATGAAATAAACCATAAATATACACAAAACATACTTTATACGAGGCAATAATAATAATCATAATAAATAGTTTTTAAGTTAACAATAAGTTAAAACTACAAGCTTAAAGTCGCCCAAATAATACAAGTTTGTTGGCGCTATTTTGAATTTTTTCTGTTTAAATTATTTTATGTTGCAACAAAAGCTACCACAGACTTTTACAAACACAATTGAACACAGTTTGATTGAAATAAAAAAATCTAACTAAGTCTAAAATCTGCATACACTGTAAAAACTGCAACTAATTAAATAATGGAAGAAAAATAAATTGTACCCAATCAATGCAACCAAACAAAATCTTTGACCCATGTGTGTTCTCTATGGCAACATCAACAACACAAATACGCTCATTTAACAAGTGAGTCTTGATATGTAAATGAAATCAATAAATTACAGTAAAAAATGATATTTGAAATTGACATGGGCTAAAACTGATGATATATTAGACAGTATTCCTTTCAAGGTCATCGAGAATTGCTCTATTAAGTCAGCCAAATATGCAGTTTGTTTGAGCTTGCATGGTCAGAGCACAAATTAGGGGCTGAGGAGGTGATTATGGAAATTTATAGATCAGAGCTCTCATTGCTTGTTTGATTTTCTTAATGAGTCTGTTCATTTTAAAGTTGTTGTCTGAACTTTTTGCTCCTTTCACTATTCCGCAAACCTTTTCAGTGTGACGTTTAATTTCTTTTTTAAAAAATATATATCATTTGTTCTCAGTCAATATAAAAACAAAGCACATTGCACTTACTGTTCCATAGGAAAGTTTTTTTGTCTTTTTAAATGATTATTGTTGTTGCTCAAGCAGTGTAGTACTGTTTCCTGCCATGGTCCTTGGCTCTCTACTGTAGATGTAGGTCTTTGTATAGACAGTGTATGAAAGGTCATTTCGGGCTGTGGGGTTTGGTTTGTGGGTTGACTGTACTACATTGGACATGGCTGGGTAAACAACTCCAGCTGCAGTTCAACGTGGCCTGTTATCTCGGTTGTTCCTAACGTCTATCACTGTTCTCACCAAGTGCTCAGTCCTACGGTGCTATCTCTTGCAAATTGCTCGACCCGAAATGGCTAGATTAGTCTCTTTATGTGGTCGGCTTGGGACACAAAAAAGCAACAATCATTCAGAGTATTTTCGGGGGATGAAACAGTATGAGTCAGATCGAAAGATGCCAGAGTAAGTGGTGCAATGTTAACAGTTTTAAAGGATTAAATTGGTCACAAGACAAAGCAGATGGTATAAATGTTGGGGGAAATACATTATATGGATGCATACAATTTTTCCTTTGTCAAGAGGTGAACGGATTCGTCATAATTTATTTTTGATATGCCTTTTTTATCATTCGGTGTCTCATGAAATGTGTGCAAATGGGATTCCTTGCACCTGTTTCATTTTAGCATTTGGTTGAATGGTTTTAGGATTTACAAATGCAAACTGATATGCGCAACTTAGATATTTAAAAGTAATGATAACTGAAATTGTAGAGGGTCCTTATTCAATAAATAACATAGATTTGTACAGCAATTACTCAGGGAATAATATAGTTAGTCTTAATTTATCCTTCTTGGTACTGACTTGCAAAGCAATTCTTTGGCAAAAATCAAATCTATCTAATCATAAAGAATCATGCTCAGTGTTCATTATGAATCTGCGTCACTGTTTGAATCTGCGTTTTACCTTGTTTTTTTTTGCAAGCAGCTATTCAGTTTTCAGCTGGGCAATGAGCCGGTCTCACTGCAACTTTGTCTGGGATTCTCAAGTCAAAGAACTTCACTTCACTGCACCATCATTAGGCAACACTGTACACAACTTCAGGACACGAGATGCGAGTGTGTCTAAGCACTCAAAAGTATAGATGTGTCTGTCAGGTTATACCCCAAACTGTTTAATTTCACTTTTTTTTTACATCGAATTTGTTTTTGTTAAGTTTGTTTCAATTGTTCTGATATGGTTCAACGGTTAAGTTTGTACGAGATACAATGTTCCTTCGCCCCCTCCCTAAATCCCCACCCATACACCGCATGCTTATTCCCCCTTGCTCTGCAAAGATCAGAGGGTTTAAAATAAAGCCATGCGATGTCCCAATTTTTCCAAGCTTAAGAATCTGTAAAAATTCAGCACAAGGTCTTGTTCCTTTGTATGTATAAAAATAGATTTATCTTTAATGTAATCCTTTCAAAGAGATCGTCCTCTTTGGCTAACACAGCGTCATTTAGAAAAGCAAAAGCAAAAATGTCTTGAATATACTTGACCTTATTTAATCTATAATCATGTGCAAATGTCTTGATATTGAAAGACATTAGCTCTCCCCACGGTAAATCTTAAGTCTGTTCTGAAACAGACATTTCAACTAGACAGGTTGGCCTTAATGTTTCATCAAGGGTGCCATAAATAATTTCCATGCAATTGGGTTGGGGATATTTTGAGAAATGCTATTTTTGTGATAGTGCCAAACAGATCTGAAGCAAATAAATAAATTCCTTTCTGTTGTGAACAGAAGTATAATTATGACACTTATTTTCAGGCTTGATGTTGTACAGTCATCTTTTGAGAGGGCAGGAGTTCAAAGTTTCTGGGAAGCTTTTAAGAGAATAGAGGGGTTTTAAATAAAACTGAGTAGCATTTGGCAAAGCTGTAGGAACTGGTAATCTTTCTCCTCAAAGGATCAGTGATAATTTTAACATTGCCAGATATCATTGCTCACACATGTGACTGACTCTAAGTCAATTTTAAATGTTCAGTCATTTGAAACTGCAGCCCTCTTAATCTGCTCTATACATGTTGTTAGTCTAGAGCTCATGTGTAGTAAAACTCAGACCTCATTTACTCTGGAAGCTTCTATCTGTGCACTAGACTTAAGAATAATACCGGTGCTCTTGAGTTTTTGCTCATCTGTGTTATTTCTCTACAGACCTCCCTTGACCATTGTTTATTCCCTCGGGTTTGTTGTTTTACGTTGTCTTCAGAGTTACTTTTTGCAGCTGCTTGGATCGTAGTCATATTCAAGCTGTCAAATTCCCCGCTTGTTTTTATCTCACTGAATCTGAAGACATTACCGGTAACATTCATAATCAAAGCACGTCAGCAAGAGCAGTATGAATTGTCCGTCTTTCTTTTTACCTCTTGACACCAGATCAGTTAAAGGGATATCACACCAAATCATGGCAGACAAAGCCATGCAAAGTAAAATGGCCTGTTTGGATAGTGTGAAATACAGGTGCAATGGAAAAATGATGCAAAAAGTGAAAAAACACCGGTATTTTCCTTTGATGTGGCTGTGTTATGGTGAAACGGTTTTCCCCTCGCACTTGCTCTCGCCCACCAGAGAATTACTAATGAACGCTGTCACCATGGGAGCACTGCCACTCTGCTCTAAGTTCACAGACAGTCTGCTTGTGAGAAATTAGAAGAAATACAGGAACTTTTTTCTGTTTTTGTGGACTAAATATTTATATATCTTCTAGTTATTGAACTGTGTTTCTGTGATACATAAGTGTACTATTGTGTTGTTTGGTGTGAGACTGTGAGGGAAAGAGTGATTCTGATGGCCTTCCGACTACTCTTTTCTGTGACCAGTATTCATTGGTTTGCCTAAATCTGAGTGGGTCTGAGCTATCAAGCTCACACAGGGTAGAGAAACTGCCTTCACGCTAGGCACCATCTAATGCAGGTCAGGAAACAGTAGTCAAAGTTTCTAGAAAATGCTTACATACTCGGCTATTATAACCACCTTAAATATTGAATATATAGTTATATTTTAATAGACGTATATAAGAGAACACTGTTTTTTAATTTCATTTTCTTTGATCTAAAAAAATCGCTGATTCAAAATGCCCAAGTGTAAAAAAGTGACTACATCCTCTCCAGCAAGATAATGGGAGAGATGGTGGGGTAAGAGTTTGGGTAAATTGCACATATTCGTTCATTTAAATTTTTGATCGTTTTGTTCATCAGTTGTCATTATTTGCCTGAATTCAATCAAAGCACTCAGTACACATTCTCTGTCACATTCGTTAGACTGTCTCCTAAATAGATAGCTCTGGCCCCTACCCAACAAACCAGCTACGTACCCCTTCTAATTCAATCCAGGCAAATATAGGGAAGGACTAGCATGTTGTGTAAAGAGAAAAGAAAAACTCCACTAGTGTGTTTGTTTGAAACTCTGACTTGTGTATGGATATGTTTGGTTATGTGTGTGCATGTCTGTGTGTCTGCATGTCTGTGTTTGTGATAATATATCATGAATTTGTGTGAGAATGTGTCAGAGAGAGACTCAGTCCAGGCCCATGTAGAGTGATGGCACAGGGAGCTCAGGTTGCTCTCCCTGCAGGTCGAAGGAGCTGGTGCCAACAGCCTCTCTCTCTCAGGCCTTGTGCTGCTTGCTGGTCTTGAAGGAAACCTGCAGCACGCGGTCGCCCAGGCGGTAGCCGTTAAGGCTAGCGATAGCCATGGCGGCCTCATCGTAGTTGGTCATGGTGACAAAGCCAAAGCCCTTACATTTGTTGGTGGTGAAGTCACGGATGACCTTGACGTTGGTGACGGCGCCGAAGGGCCCGAAGAGCTGCCACAGAACGCTCTCGTCTGCCTCAGGGGACAGGTTGTATACAAAGATGCACCAGCCGGCTCCAGTTGGACCGGTAAGGTTGACGCCGGCCAGGCTGGTCATGCTGTCAATGGTGATGGGGGAGAATCTGGGGAAGAGAGTAGGAGAACTACCATGGGTGTCATTCTGAAGTTCAACACAGCATTCAGTGCTCTATACTGTTTCTTATGGGCATGTTTCTCAGTGAGAAATGATAAAGATTGTAGTCGGGTATGGAGTCGGGGGACCCCATCTCCATCCCCTCTGCTGTACAGTAAGTAGATAAATATGTGTGGGCACCACAGTGGCTCCAAACTACCTGCTTTCATACAAAATGCCACTGTGTGCCCTGAGACACAGACACCCACACAATGTGCATATTTTCTCATTTTCTCTGCTGACCAAAGCCTCTGGAAGAATTAAACACATGAATCACAATGTTCAACGAAAATCACAGTATTGAACAAAACACAGAAACCTAGAGAGGGATGAAAAGCAAATTGGAATCAAATCATACACAAACTGGAGCAAACAGAGGAGACGCAAACGGAATCTGGTATGTCCATGCTGGTGAAAAAAGGGGACATTAAAGCAACTGAAACTGACAATGTTAGTTCATAAATAAATACATAGAAATTATTTCTATTAATTAAAAACAAAAGAACGAAAAGGTTAAACAAAGCCATGCCAGAATACCCTGCTGTTAGAAGGCTGCACCATTGCCTATTGCAATTACAGGTAGTATTTTGTTTTCTGGGCTGCTTCTGTAACATGGTTAAATGGGCAGTGGGCATTAAAAATTATGGCCATTATATCTGATTTCGAGATGAAGTCAGCAGGTGGTATTCCAGGCACTTTGTTTGAGGTTTTATTTTGGCATGGATGCTTTTGAAAGTACACCTTTGGCATTTACCTCTTGACTCCGTAGCTGGCGTTTAGTAAATTGTCGAGTCTGCAACGCAAGAGGGAGAATGAAGGGGATGCAGAAGTTAGTTATGAGATCTACAAGGAAGGGGGGCTTTCAGTTAACAAGTTGCTCCTTCACCAGCTGGCCTCCAGAGGGCATCCTTCACTGCAACGCAGTCCCAAACCATCCAACCTCAAACTGATGCCGTTTAAAATAGTCCTGTGAATATGCGTCTCAGCTGGTATTTATTGTTCACTGTCGTTTAAGCTCCTAAATAGATCCCCCTTTAATAGTTTAAATATACGATCAACAAATCCTGTATCATAGGTCATTTTACATCTTCTTGTTAAAAAAAAATATCCATACTTATTAAATGAGCATTCCAACCTGAGACGGTATCTACAATTGTTTGTGAGGTACCATGAAATTTTGAACCTTCAAAATTACCCAAGTATAGATGTGGCCAACATCTGGCAGTTTCAATCTTTATGATGCCTATGTAGTATAGGCACAAATTAAAGATTCAGTAGTATTCTTTTATGTAGCTTTATTTTTTATTGTATTTGGAAAAATCTGGTCTCTTACATTGGTTTTGAGCTGTTATTTGGATCTGGACCCTTTCCAAGTGAAGGGATCATGCTGCAGTTTAAAAGAAAGTCAGAGAAAAAGAGTGAGAAGGAGGGACAAGAAATATTGCCTATTCCTTCTGTACTATAAAGCAATAATATTGCTTAAAGTAACAGTTTACAAATAAGTTGTGTTAGTAGTGACAGAAAATTTGTTTTGGCTTTTAAATGTTTTCGATTACACAGTTTTCCTTATAAAAGTAGACCATATTACTGTTTTTAGCATGTGCCACGTCATCTGATTTTTCTTGTATATTTACTCTTAGCTAATCTCTGGTGTCGTTGAGGCTTGTATAAAAACATTTTAGAGACTGTAATTTGACTGTTGACTCAAAAACGACATCCCATATCATACTGAAACAATGAAATATTGACACATTTAAACAATTGCCATTGTAAAATAGTGAGATACAGCAGGACAACCTGTGATTTGGTCTTGAAACAGTGGCTTTTTACAGACTATCTGTTGATTAACTCATAGGTGGTGTGACATTGGTTAAGGTTCAGTACCTGAAACGCTGAGTCTGGTGGTGCAGGGGCCCCGTGTAGCGGCGGGCAGCAGTCTGGTACAGCTGAGTCAGTAAGGCCTGGCCTGTCTTCTGGCTGGGGTTGTTGGCGAACTTGACAGTGATGGGTTCGGCAGCACCCAAAGGCTTCTGTCCATTCAGACCTTTGATGGCCTCCTCTGCTTCGTTTCGCTTGTCAAACCGGATGAAACCCACTCCTCGTGATATGCCTGCTCCGATTAAGAAAACAGACCAATGTTACTACCTTGGCATCAAGGACAGTGGCGGCCTACCATGTTTTCATTCAGAGAAATGTTGCAGACAGCATGAGGAGTGAAATAAGGCTATACCTGTAACTTGGTCCACTAGGATGCGGGATGTAATGATACGACCATATTGGGAGAACAGCTGTTCCATGTCCTTCTGGCTCATGGTCTTCGGGAGACCACTCACATAAAGGTTGGCATCACGAATAGATGCCGAGCTTGGCCGGGCATATGATACCTATAACATCAACATTAGATAAATCAGTATGTACATTAAATGTATTTACCCCAAAATCACAAGTTTATCTTAAGATATAACATGTTAGAAAGATCTGATGTAACTGGTCTGAGTTTCCCAACAAGTTCCCAACACAACATCATTTTGACTCCTACTGATTTTACCATCTCCACAGTCCCAACTGTCTTTTTGCTATGTGTCGACTTAATCAGTGCCTTTAAGCTCACACTCAGGCACAATGAGGCTGTCACAGGCACACTGAGATGACTGTAACCATTACCCAAACTGATACCAATCATCAGTTAACAAGCCCAAGTGTCAGCTTTGTTTTGCACTGAAAAACATCAGCCTTGGTCGATGTATTTTCCTGAATTCACTGGTGACTTAATTAGTGCACGGCCATTTTTGGTGCGTCTGTGTTTATATCCCTTATGGTTTTCTGTTGGTCTACTTTTTAGAACATTTTACATCTGGTACTGCGGAGAAAATATCTGATTGATTGTAAAATAAATAGATAAAAGTCACACATTTTCTTGTTTTTGTGTTTATGGGTGCAAGCGAACACATGTGTGATAGATAATCCAGTGCAGTGCATTGTTGGGAGTGCTGTGTTTGTGTGTGATGGAGAGACAGAGTGAGTGTTGTCTGAGATAGGCCGAGCTGCCCTCCCTGTCCTGCCTCCTTCCTTTGTTTCTATCCTCTCGGGGAGAACAGCTCCACTGGCAAACAGCAAACAATGTAAGTGCATCACAAGACTTGCGGGATCCTTGACAACTTATAAACACACTGTCCGCACACGTACACACACACTGTTTGTATGCATATGTGTTTGTCCCATAAATATATATGTTCATGAAATGTATAAATATTTGTAGCAATAAAATGTGCTTATTGCAAAGGCACAGAGAAACCTGTGATGTGAATTGAAAGGACTTCTTATATTGTCTGTCACATGAATACAGGTGTTCTGATTTCATCCATCAGTACTAAGCACCAGTGTCTATTGTGTACACAGACAGACTGTATGAGCAGGAGGGTTGTGTGGTGCAGTGATTAGGGTGTTCTGGACGAGTCAGGGGGGAGTTGCTGTGTTCGGGGAGCAGAGGCTGCCCTATAATTAACCCTCTCCCTGTCGCTCCCACAGTACAGATGGTGCCTGAAGCCCATATGGCCTCTAATCCCGTCATTGGCATTCTGCTCTCAGAGCTACCCCCTACCCTTCTACTGCTGCCCCCTCCCTCAACGCCTTACCCCTCTCTATTGAAGCCAAAAACCAGCAAGATAAAACTATGGTATTGACCGGAGGAGTTATTTTTTTAAGTTTGAGAATACAATTTAAAGAAGTTAATTTTAGTCAGTGATTCTACATAAAATCATTCATGGTTGTCACAACATAAGATTAACAGCATAGCATAATGATTGCCAAGACAGTCAACACTTTCTCCGTGGGTAAGAAGTAATTTCTCATGTGCAAACTGTTAGATAAGATTATAAATAAATCTACATAGGCCTACATATATATATTTATATATGTTCTTCCACAAACAAACCAAATCTGGCACTCCTGCATATAGCTTGTTTGATCAGTCATTAGTCAGAATTAGCGTCCCTATTCATGGACAGCTGTTGGATGATCACCTGCTCTGCTCTCTCAGAGATTTGATTTCTCAATCCTGCAGTTTGTCTCAATCTTTGATCTACTTTGATCAGGTCGGGGGGGATGGGAGGAAGTAGTGTTTAATAATATGGCCCCCTCTTTCCCTCATCTGATTTTGGGACAAAGAAGCCCCCTAATTAGGCTAGATTGGAGGCAGATGGGGTAACCTGGACTGACCCTTGTGCACCACAGTCGGGCTTCCTAATTACATTTCCATCACAATAACCTCTGCATGCTGTCCGCCTCTTGCTTTCTGACCTCCACTCTCCTTCCCTTTTTACCCTTTCTCATACTCTCTTTGTTCTAGCCACCGCTCCCTTCTGCCTCCTCCTCCCCATTTTCCTCCCCTCCCTCTGTCACGTCTGCCGCCACCTCTCTCAACAACCCCCCCTTGACAAAATTTCCACTTCCTCTCTTTTTGTCTAGCACGTTGTCAAGAATAAAAAAAAAATGAAGCGTGATTATTGTAGAGAGGAGAGGTCCGCTCACCTTGATTGTTTTAGTCTGCAGTTTCAGACCATTGAGTGTGTTGATGGCCTTATCTGCATCATTTGGATCCACATAGTTTACAAAGCCATATCCCAAACTCTGACCTGGTGACAAAGAAAGAGCCGTAGTGGTGTCAGTGATTCTCAAAACAGGTTCTTGTTATAATATATTTTTCCGTCATGGACAGTGTTGTACCTGTTATCTTGTCTCTGACTAGCTTGCAAGACTCGATCTCTCCGATGCTACCAAACAAACTTTTGAACTCCTCCTGGGTCATGTTCTGAGGCAGATAGTTGACGATCAGGTTGGTTTTGCTGTCGTCTGTGGAGCCATTGGTGCTAATGACTGGACCATTAGGCAGACTGGTTCCGCTTGGACCGTTGGACACCTGGGTTTCCATGGTGCTGATTATCTGCTGAGGAAGAGGGTGGAGTTAGATTTATAATTCTCAAAGAGACACAAAAGGTGGCTGTATAAATCTGCATGTGCTCATAGTTAACATATAATACATGCACACATATGAGCTATACACTCAACCACACGGACAGGCTGTCCACTTTGTCACTGTCAGAGGGAAAGGTCAGGAATCAGCATTGCAAAAATGGAGATGGATACAAAGTGTAATTTATCATCTCCCCTCCCCCACGTTCACCCCATCTTTCCTTCTCTCTCTCGCTCCCTGCCTCTGGTCCTGCAGATGTCACAGTCCTTTTTCCTAACTCCTCCCCTCCCCCCACTCTCTTCCAGGGTCAAACACCATTACATCATTACACAGGGATGGATAATAGTGATGGTGGTGTGTGAGGCTGGGCGAGTAAGGGGATAAGATGACGGACAAAAGGGAGAGTGACATTGTTAAATGGATTTGATGCTGAGGAGTATCACGGTCTGGTAGAAAAATAAGTTGGGATTAAACGTTTGTTCTTCTGACTTTGTTAAGGTTTCTTTGTGTTAATCTGATATTTATTTTTGTAAGTAGAGTAAGAGTGTGGGTTAATGCACAGTGTACTGTTTGTGTCTACTGTGTTGCTCAGGAGTACACCGTGTTGCTTAATTTAATCCACAGGGGATTCTCAAGGAACATCTGTGTGGTCAGAAACAAAACTTCCTGCTCCACTTCCCTTTCCTCACTCTCTGTCTCTGGATCATTATTTCTATAAATCTACATGGATTGCTAACAAAGGAAAACAATATCCAGAGTTAAATGAATTGCTGTGTCGTTATTAAAAGTGATGCTGATGTTATGTAGCAGCACAGATTGGTATTTTAATTAGAAAAAATATCTAATATAAAAGGGATATGTACTGAAAATATGCAACAGCTTCAGGCTTAATATCAACTATTTAAATTTGACATCTTTTTATTTTATAATGCATAAATTGATCATCATTCACACGCCTCATTTTCATGTCTAAACTTCATTAGAGTACATATTTGATTATATGCATGTTTTGAGTTGAGTTCTCCATGTTGTCTCATGCAGCTGAAATTAGCCTCCACATTACCATTCATGTATTTGTGCAGCAGGTGCTGATGCTCACTATCCCTTTGCACAAACAAAAGTCTAAGGTGTTCAGATAAACTGTTTGAATGCAGTGTGCCATTAGTGCCAAAATGTAAATCGTTATGTCAGTTTGTAGGTTCAAGCTGCTGCAGATCTCTAACTCGTGGGTGTTTTGAATGTCAGTAAAGCTAAATGAGTCTCCTCTAAAGCTTTCGGGGTCTTACAGTGCAGTGCAAAGCAACAAAGGCACTTAATTAAAGAACCTTGAGAATTATTTCAAAATTATATTCAGGGAATTTCCTCACTTGATGGAGAAATACTATGACAGAAATATTTAGCATTTAGCCAATCTCGCTTTTTGTCTTCCTCTAATAAATGACCAGCTTAATTTTGATTCCAAAAGAGAGGTGAGCATGATTTCATTTTAGTATTTGTTAATTATATTAAATTCATTTATAGGTTCTCTGCGTCTGTGTTATCATCATATTACTAAAAGGATGAATTTGTGCCTTCAAATCTTCGTGACATTTCATGTGTTCTCTCCTTTTCGTTCGTCTGCGAATGGGTCTGTCTAACCTGCCTTTCTGCCTCGTCTCTGTAACCTGCTGTCTCGCTTTGAGCCTCACCTCCACTCAGGTTGCCCAGGTAACAGCCCCTCAAAGACTGCATTGTTTCTAATGGCTGGATGTCTTCCTTACTTTAAGCCCAGCGTGCGGTGCAGTCTGTGCTTATTGGGAGCACATATACAGGTCAGACATTTTTCCTTCATGCTTGCAGAAGCAGGGAATATCAGTAAGTCAAATTGATAATGACAAGGGGAAGAGGAGCACAGTGACAAAGTTAAGACAGACTAAAAATAAAATACATCAGACACACGTCTGCGCACAAAGGCAGTGCAACGTAGATAGCAATCACATCAAGAGTTTGATGCACGGCTCAAATGCCTTTTGACTCTCTTTTTCGTGCCATTATGAATTATGATGTGATTCACACATACGTGTTGAGAGAAAAAGGTGGAATCAAGCCATTATGTTGTATTTATTATAAGATTAACCTAGTACGTTTTTGTGCGATGTGATGCATCTGACGAACAGAAATATGAGCCACTGGATGTGTCCCAAATATGACAAAAGCATTTTGAAGGAAAAACATATTAGGGCAAATTTGACTTGCCAACTGAAATAACCCTCAGCGTGGCAGAACACACATCCCCAGTGAACAGTGTGAAGTTATATAATTCACAGACCCACTGAGTATGGGATGGGCACTGAGATTGGCTGACACAAGCAGCAACTAAGATTAAGATTTTCGTGCAGAAATAGAGGGAAACAGCGTGCTTTGAAGTAATTTGAAACAAAAAGAAAAGATAAGAAACACAGAGGATTGTTTCATCTTTGAGAAGTCATATTTCATATCGCAACAACAACAACAAAATAGCCTAGTTTGGATTGCAGTAACCCAATTACTATGATGTAAAAACACGATAAATCATTGTGATGTTGCAGTAAAGCCTACAGTAGCATGAATAATCGCAATACGCCCAGTATAGATTTGCTCCAGCTATAGGCTCCAGACATTTTCGACTGCTGGAGACAATAAAACCGCTCTCTCCAGGGGAACCTTGTAACCACATCTTGGGTGTAAATATGGCCATGGACGTTACTGTCTAAACATATTTCTGTTTAAGTACCTGATAAGGACAGAAACACGGCACATTAATACAAATCTTGTAAAAGACTCTCAAGGATTCCAGTTGTTAGGGTTGCAATATGTGTCCCACACTGCTTTTTTCTATTTTGGGGTTCTGTGAGATCTCCCTTAATATTTAATGTTCTGCATCAGCATCGCCCACACATGGTCCCAGACTTGCACGCAAACAAGAGCCCTGCCTCCTCTGCCAAACACATGAACCCAGACTTGCACGCAAACAAGAGCCCTGCCTCCACTGCCAAGCACACGTACCACCTACACTGTACACAATTAAATTACAAAACACAGAAGCATTACATGACTGAATGTAAATGCAGTCTGTGTTCTCTGATGCCTGTAAAACAGCTTTTCTAATTTATTTCTGCTCCAAATGCAGCACAGCACTGGAGGCTATAATGTACAGAAGAATAATTGTTTCCCATTCTAACTGATAACGTGAGATTTTGTCATGTTACATGTTACAATGCACTTTGAATCACCAGAAATCCACCCTGAATGTGAGATATAACACGTCACCATCGGTTTCTGCTTTGGCATGCAGTCGCAGCAGAACGATTAAGTGTTTGGGAATTTTAGGCTTAGTGTAGATTTAAATTCACTGGCTGTATGCCTGCAATATATGTATTTTAGTTGTCTTTGTCTGGACAAACCCAATAATCAATGACGATGAACACATACGAAATCCACCTGGATATTTTCAACTGACAGCTTTCACAATGAAGATAATGATTTATCCTTTAAACATATAACCTTGTCTGCTGTCCACATTATGATGCCTTATATAAAGATTTTTCTTTCTGGAAGGCATGAATCAGAACTGAATGCTAGGCTGAAGTGTAAATGAGCCTTCTAAATAACACAGATTACAGGATTATCCCAAACAAAGGGCATTAGCCACACTCTCTGCAGCTTAAGGGATCATGGTGGCAGCTGTAAAACAACAGGACGACAGGAGTCACAGCTCATGTCAGCCATGCACTGAGGCTCCATCCTATTCTCCGCTCCGCAGACTAAGAATAAAAGATTTCTAAAAGATTTCAGCTCTCTGAGTATGTGCTGCTTTGATAAGATGGGAGCAGACAACGTCAAAGGCTCGGGGAGACAAATCTGTCCTGCAAGTCCTTGTAGCATGCGGGGCGCTATCCAGCGTGCTGAAAAAGGGAGTGGCTTTCGGACGGTCTCATTTGAGGCCACAGAGGCCCCTGAAACCAGCAAAACACCACCGAGTCGTTTCATTTTATATTTTGTTGACTTTAAAAACGCTTTACCTCGACTAATTTATCAATAAATCACAAAAAACGGCTATTAAAATATGTCAGATGCAAAATATAATCCCTCGATTTCTACGTTTCCTTTTTTTTAGTAACCCCCCCTTTAAAAAAAAAAAAAAAAAAAAAAAAAGCAAGACTTGTGAGCTCTGCAGGCATTCATGAACCAGAGCGCCTTTTTGCTGAATAAACGTATTGAAACGACCAAACAAAAGAGCCACCCGTTCCTCCTCGTCTCCCTCGCAGAGGCTATGGCAGCACTATGAATATTAATGTAAACAGTGGCGCTTTGTGTCGTGGCCAGGGGCTGCAGGACTCTCCGGGAACAATGACTGTTACAGTTGCCAGCCACAAGTCAAAAACGCCATGATAGGTCAAATAAAAACCAGCAATCCGATTTATTTATCAGCTCATTCCCCCCAACAGAATTACTACTCTTGTATTTAGTGGAGGTTTTAATTTAAAAAAGCGAAATGTGTTGTCTGTTATTAACACGAATAAATAATGTCGGAGAAATAATGTTTTTTCCATAACTCTCATAAAATTATGAAGATCAGTTTTATGTGCCATGTGCAATGAGATTAAATGATCCATATTTGTAAAAGAAAGTAGTGTCTCTGTCACAACAGGCTTCATATTTGTTGCTGATAATTACATGAAGTTATTGGCAACAGGAGCCAAATCGCCGCTTACATAACAAAATTGCATTTATCGCCTCTTCTAAGTCAGACAGGCCACGTCCTAACTGTAGTAATGTAACACAACATGACGCCTTTTAATGATTGTATTTTGGACACACTGTAAAATGGCCTCTAGCCTTTTATCAGCCAACAAGATTTACATTTAATTCTGCGTTTTTAACCTGACATCCAACAACTGCTCGGACCGGTTTACAGTGAGGGCCTCGGCTGCCCTTGTCCTTGAATTGTGTAAGTGCCTTGGATAGGTTATCTGACTCAACGCTTTTATTTGCTTGCCACTGCGGTACAGGCATGGAGGACTGCGGACCATGTGGAGGGGAGCCACAGCCTCCGTCGGTGGGTTTCTGTTTAGGTCTGCAGGGGACAATAGGTAATGTACAACAAAGAGAAACTAAAATTGGCACTGAAACGTGTCAAGTGGACAGTTCGAGCCGCACAGATGGTGAAACAACGTGCTGTCCACCTCCATTTTATGAGCATAATATTTCCGAGCGAGACTCTGACTATTTTTTATTCAATAAATGAGATTTTAAAATAGTTCAAGGACCAACTCCACCTCTCACATCACCTCCTTCTATGCGTTAAATAATATATTTTGTATTCCCACTATTCAGTCACACACTGAGCAGCCAGACATTTTATCATCTGAGGATGTAATTACAATCCTACGTGATAATCCCGCAGTTTTCCCAAAATTAAACTGCTAAAATACTTTATGGATTATTTATATTTCACATTAATAAGCAGGTTTTTACAACACGTGCTCGTTGGACCGAGCAGCAGTCAGCAATCTGCTGCTGATTTCCTGTTTATTCCCTCTCTTCTGTAATTTCATGTAAATCTGTCTGGTCTTAATTGGTCTGCTTAGATGAACTATCTGTTGTGAAGCGTAATACATGTCAAGAGGTAAAGCGGAGTGGGCCTTTTGAGGCTTCAAGGCCCTCGTTTGGTGCTCCAGTCCAAAGAGACACGCCCAATCCGGCCGTCGGCTCAGAGCAGAGCTAATTTATCAGCGCTCACATCTCCTTTTATCCGACGAGCGCGATGCAAGCATGGCCATCTTGTACGTATGCGATCTGGTACAATTGGAGAAAATGCGCTTAAAATGGAGATGTCCGTGCGCGTCCTTACTGTCGCGGCCTCAGAGATTTCCAGCCCATTTACTCGGTTGCATCGCAACGAGAACCCTGAGGAATTTGGACTTTGTCTGATTCAATGCAAACCGATGGATGCGTAATTTCCCTCCTCCCCCTCCCCCTCCCGGAGTGACTCGACCCTTTTTTTTCCTCTGCCTTGCTGGATGGGCCCTCAGCCTCCGAGGCATCGTGTTTTGTCTCAGAAACCCGTCTCCAGCATCCTTGTGCTGTACGAGGCAAAGAAAGCCAGTCCTCCCCCCCTCCTCCCCACTGAACCGAGCCGCCTCATCGCTTTACTGCCTCTCCATCACTGTAATCCTGCGGAATTCCTACATCTTGACTCCCGCATCATTTCGGAAATATAACCAAAAAGCAGCGACATGCTGGCAGTCGGTGTGGCTGCGATACATAAACATAAAGGCTGTGCTATCTAAAATGGCAGGATAAAGACTTTATCCATCGCTGGTGATGACTGCAGGCTGGAGCGCAGCCGGCATGGCGCATCACTCAGTATGAGATTGCTAATTGCCTCTATCGATCGCTAGTCCTATCATAATAATATGGTATCGCATATTGACCAAAAACAGAGGACACTAATCCCTAAATTCTCCTATGTTTTGGCATGTGGACATAGCCACGGAGCTGTAATTACATTTATATTAGTCTCCAGTACAGATACATCAGTAAGATATGAAATAAATCAGTGTATGGCTACATCACATGTGTACATGCATTGCAGATCATAACAAATCTAACATAAAGGCACTGAGATACAACGTAGGCATGCTGCTACAACCTCCCCTTCACAAATATAAGAGAAATAGAGTCATACGTACAGTAACCATTCTTGACGTACAATGAAAGAAATCTAGGTCCGTCTTTGCACTGGTCTTGAAGCTGAATGCTGAGTCTCTGTGTGCTCTTCGGCCTTTATATTATATGGCCCTTATGTTCTGTCAGCAGTCCAAATGAAAAAGAAAAAAAAAGAAAAAAAGGAAAAAAATACAATCTTCGCCAGGGAATCTCAGCCCTCTGAGATTGTAGGTGTCCTCTATAGGATGAAAATGAGGAGAAAGGGGTTTTCTACTGAATGATGATGATGGGAGAGCGTTCTCTCCGAGTGGCGTGGGCGATGGCACAGAAAAAAAGAGAAGCAGTGATCCTCAGCAGGGTGTGTCCAGGGGAGGGTGTTCTGGTTCTGCTGTTTTTATGTGTAATTCCCTGCTCCTCTCGCAGACTCCTTCTGTGCCTCTGCTGCAATGTTCTTCTTTTATGCATCCTCCTGGCTGGCAGAGCGCGCTGCTGATTGGCTAATTGTGCAGGGAGGGTACTACATGGCAGCCATTGCAATGCGCTCCTCTCCCATTATCCCCTTCAGGAGAGATCACCAAGAGTCCCCCCCTCCCCACCCACCCTCCCTCTTCCATCCATGCCCTTCCATCTCTCCACTCCCTTTTTCTCGCTGCCCTTCCTTTCTTCCTGCCCCCCTCTTCACACACACACGCAGAGCGGAGTGAATAGGGCTCCACCTGCACTTTCAGAACAGATGGGTGCAGCAGAAGACAGCAGACTTGTCTCTCTCATTCCCCATACTTTGCACTCACTTCCTCCTCAGCACAGCCCCTTCCTTTCTCTCTCATTCGCCATTTAGGCCGGTTTGAAACCATAGCAAACAACTTCACTCCTCAGGCCTTTGTCTTTGCAAATAAAAGCGATTTTGAGTGTAGATTCGTGGACTTTCAGAGCCCACGTTCTCGGCTGACAATCACAGAATTCAAGCAATGGGCGGAAAAGACACAAAATATGCAATAATTGGGTGTGAATTGTGGCTAGAAACAAAGCGTTAAATCCATAATACAACTAATGGGTGGATGATTTCTGGACCTCTCAAATGCAAGGCAGATGGCCAGCTATAGGGTCAGGTGCAGACATGAGAATAACAAATTAGATACCCCCTGAATTAATTCATGTCTATTCAATGAAAAGTTGAGAAAGGTGCAGTTGTAGCTCTGATCAGGCTCTGCTGAATGATCTCTTGTCTTTGCTTTATGAGCAGAAACGTGGGCCACAGTGATTTTTGTCTTACTTTACAACATCCCAACATCCCCTTCCTGAGGAGTTCTCATCCCTCACTGCCCACCTCCTGCTGCTCCCTCCTGTGTCTAGCTGTGTGGTGAGTGCTCACTGAGACATGCTGTTTGGGCTCATCTATAATGCATCCCCTGCCCCGGGACATCATGTGTGACAAATGACCTATTTCTGTGCAGACCCCCATAGGGCCTTGACCTGGGGGGGTGGGTGTTCGTGCAAGTGTGCGTAAATCAGTGTACGTTTGTTTATTTGTTGACGAGTCTAGGGTTGCTGTTCATGTGAGGAAATGAGATGGTGAATGGAGGCTGTGCTTTGTTTAATACTAATGTCTTCGGTGTGTGTTTTTCATCTGTCGATGAGTGGTGCTGATGTG
Organism: Pagrus pagrus; assembly: GCF_965226575.1. Classification (NCBI taxonomy): domain Eukaryota; kingdom Metazoa; phylum Chordata; class Actinopteri; order Spariformes; family Sparidae; genus Pagrus; species Pagrus pagrus. The sequence goes on along the minus strand of NC_140197.1, from coordinate 26,217,311 downwards.
AGCCCTCTTGTAACAACAATCGGTTTCTCGGCTTTGCTCTCCCTAACTGACCTTGAGGAGTCCTCAGACATCTCTGGTTGTGAGGAGTGCTGGTGCGAGGGAGAGAATTGTTTGCGTTATTGACACTGACCACTTGCCTTCAATGGATCTGTGGATGGATGTTAGTCTGTACTAAGATGAAGATACAGCACAGGACACTTGAGCATCTAACGTCCTCATACTGTATGTCTCTCTCTGTTTCTCACACCTTCCAGTTCCTCCTTCCCAGTCACTCTCGTATACCCCCTCTTTTTCTTTCTGTCATTGTCCTGTAGCTCTCTTCCAGTCAGATTTTGAACATGGGCCCTGTCTGATATTTTACATAATTGCCTTACATAAGTAGCAAGCTCGGCTCAGAGCTTGGATGATATTAGTGGAGATGAATATTGCATGAGGAAAGCACTCGTTAAGCGTTAATAAGAGGATAGAGATGGAGCCCCACTGTCAGTCTGTCTTAACCCCGCCCCCACCGTTCTGTCAAGCAGTGACTCAACTCAGCCTGGATGCGTTGGAGCCTTTGAGTCAGTTTGTTAGAGAAGGAGGAAGAGTATGTGTGTGTGTGTGTGTGTGTGTGTGTATGTGTGCATGCGCACACGTGTGTTTGTGTGTTTCTGCCTGTGTATATGAACGTCTAAGAAGAGCCAGCGAGATTCGGTCATTAGGTGCTTGTGTTTTTTCCGTCTTTGTTTGCTGAATAAAAGCGGCTCTTGTAACACAAAGGCACCCAGGTCTGTCAACTGACTGCAGCCCCACTTACAGTTCACACTTAATGTGAATAAATGGGCTTAATTGTGGCCCCTCATTAGAGCCCTGGTTAGTAGCACTGCAGCTGAATCCTCCATGTGGGTAAGAGGGCATTTGAAGCGCCTATTGTACATTACTGAATCAAAGGATCAAGCATTGGTTTTGCCTAAAAGGCTTTTTGTTATTCTACTGATTATTTTCCTATTGTTAAGGGTTCCTCCACTCGTGGTGATTACGAGTCTTGTTGCAGTGTTTCTTTTCTCTTAGCATATCATGGAATGCTTGTCGGTGCCAGAGGGATGAACTCTAAGCATTTACGAAATCAGTTCACTGATTTTAAAGTTCATCAGCCCACAGAGGATGGATATACAGCTGAGTATGAAAATTTCAGACAACACAGTAGAAGGAGCAGAGAAATGCATACATTTTACATAGTATACTTTATTTTTAATCTCACAATTTAGTCTATACAGCAACAGCAAGATTATGGCAGTAGGATGCAAATTACTAATGAAATATGTATTTGAACTCTGAATAGTAAATATATATTGACACTTAACTTTGTAAATTGCAAAACCCCTTTAGGACTGAATTCCTCAGCCTGGTCTTTTCTGTTTCGCATCATTATTATTCTCGTAGTATTACGTCAATATGAATGCCTGTTGCCATTGCCCTGCGGTAAGGTAGTGGCCCTCTGTGTGTGTGAGAGGGAGAAGGAGAGAGGGGGAGAGAGAGGGAGAGTGAGAGAGTGACACTATGACAGTGTATCTGGGGGATGGGTAGGATGATTCAGCCTCAGGTCTGGTTAATTCAGTGGTCTCTCCACTAGGCCTGGCTCTTGGCAATTCAGGGTTTTGTGGCAGCAGCAGCGAAGCAGTTATTGCTTTCAGGAAAGGATCCAAAATTAAATTAGCCTCTTTTAAAAAGGACATTTGTTGATAATGGCAACCGGCCTAATTCAACCCTTTATGTATTATTTGGCAATTTTCTTTTGAGGTCCCTCATGGCTTCACTCTTGCACTTTCTCTCCGTCTCTCTCCTCTCTTTCTCTATATCTTTCTCTCTCTGTCTGTCTGGATGTGTTGTCTCTGGGCTATTATTAGAGTAGACAGGCTGGTGGGAGGAAGTCTCTGAAGTAGACGCTCTTGTCATCTTTTTATTTATGGATTATATTCTGCTTTCCATGTGCCTGTTTAATTCCCAGTGAACAGTTATCTGTGTTTTGTTTGTATGTACCTTTTCAGGCAATCTTCATGCGCCACATTCTTATCTTTTGATTAAAGGAAAAAAAATCACACACAGGTATATATCAATATGTGTGAATCAGAACATTATCCGGGCCACATTTGTATGTTCATGTGGCTTTGAGGTTGGGTGGACCAGGACAAACCGCCTTTACAGAGACCATGTTATACGCAAAACCTTTTTAGATATGAAGCCATGGTTATTAATCTTTCATTTTGTCCTGTCTGAGTCGGTATCTAGGGAGAGACCTTAAATACACATAGCTCTTAGACATTCTCTTTGTTTTTCTCTCGCTCCTTTTTCCTGCTGCCTTTTTTTCTATCTGACATGAAAAAAACACACGAGTGACAGACACAAAACGAGCGAATGGAAGAGGTGCAAGCATGCCTGTTCCTGTTAGCTTCATGAACTGTGACACGATCATCTTCAGATGCTCTGACTTGTAATGAACAATAAATAATATAAAACACGTTTCCTGCCTCAACCTGAAATGTACTCATTGTGCTCTCATGCAGAATTCTTGTTCCGTTTTATCTTAACGGGGAAAGAGTAGATTATTAGATAACCGGAGCTATCCAAATGGAATATGATAATGCCTCCTAGAAAAAAAATCACGAGTTTAGCCATTGCACTCTATTTTTTCCCCCTCCATCTTCATCTTTCCTCCTCTCATCTTTCAATCCCTCCCTTTAGTCCAGCTCTCTCCCCCTCATGGCCCTCCCCTGTTTCAGTAATAGGAGACTTGAAATCAATAGCACATTAGTCTGGCCGGAAACTCTTGTGGAATTAAATATGAATGACTGAGATTGCAGCTCTACCTGCTGCTCAGAGAGATGCATGATGGCTCCTGGGGATATGGGTTTTTGTTTTTAATTCCTCCCTCCAGTAAACAGCCTGGCCATTTTGTGCTGTTCTTACAGCGTACCAGATTACTGAGCTACCTTGTTTTGTCGGAGATCAGTGTGCAGCACTGTGGACGTATTGTCGGGGTTGTCATTTCGTCCTTGGCACTGAACAGTGACCAGTCCGATAGCATAATTTGATAGAGCAAATGAGATCGCGGACGTCACAAAGCCGCGACAGCTCAGGAGGCAAGAAGAATCAGCCAGCCACACCCATCCTCCAAACACAGCAGCAGCACCATTTGAATATGAAAGAGCTCTCTGGTTATTAGCAGATTGCATCTTACTTTTTTTTCCCAGTATTTCCTCCAGATACAATTTGTGCTTTCTCTTTCATTAAGCTTTCAGGTTTGCGGCTCTGCACATTCATTCTGGAACTTTTTACATGCAAATTTCGTTACTTGCTAGTCTTTCATTTTCATTAACTGGTTCACTATGTAAAGTGGAATAATTTCTTTTAACGTGCTGTTTAGCTTAAAAGCATAATTTGCAAGGTGGTTGGAGAGTGCTGGCTGGCTGGTGGGAGGAAGGTAATACGAGACAAAAAGCCACTGCGTATGCTTCTGGGAATTGATAGAGGCTTGGGCACCAGTAAGCTAATACACATAGATGATATAGAGGTAGATATATTTGTGAGCTATATTTCATCCCATCAGAGATGAAACGGTTTGTGACAGATGGAGTGATATTGTTCCTCTGTACGGCCCATGAGTGCGGCCCCTCCTGCTTTCCCTCCCTGACAGATGTAGGGGGAGGACCACAGTGCACTCTTCTTTCTTTCAATTGATTTGGGTGCTTGAACCCTTAGGGACTGGAGGATGATGGTGGGATGGGGGTGGTGGTAATGGTGCTGGTGATGGGGGTTTAGTCGTTTCCTGCAGCACAGAACCTGTAAAAGTCTAAAGCAAGTGCTGTAAAGAAGTAATAAACCTATTATATGCATATATCTGCATTTATTCAAACATGGAACGCGCGTTATAGCAGTGTTCACTGTGAACTGCACTGAGTGGAGCTAGAAGCGAATATTTCCATAAATCTTGGTTAGAGAGTGACAGCGTAGCATGCATCCATGCGTGTAATGTAGGCAGAGGAGAAAGTGTGGCTGTGCATACTGGTGGTGGCAAAGCCTCATGTGCTGCTGTCCAAGGTACATTTAGTTTGATGACAGTTTATCAGTGCATACAGATAGAAATGCAACACATTTTTCTTCCATCTGATTAGCTCAATATTCTGTTTTCTGTTTGGAGGAGGGGTGAACACCAAGAGGTGTAGGTTTGCATGTTTTGTAGCAATTAAGCAGATTTTAAGCTAGTGTGTAATGATTACGTTTAGCCCTCCACCAGCTCCCCAACCCTGACTGTAGGATCAACATAAGGGGACTTAACAGCTGTCTCGTAGCAGATGTGTCCTGTTGCTACACCTCGCTCTCTGTCCCTGGAGGGGAAAGGTCAAGACAGGGGTGGAGGTCGAGGCAGAGATTCTTTTGGAGATGCTACATGTTGATGCTTTGAGGGAAACAAACAAATGAGCATCTGCTTGCCCCCTTGCATAGGACACCACCACAGGATGCAGATTAGAATTAGCATTATTGATTACGATATTCAGTCTGGTGTAATTCCTCTTTCCTGCTTTAATAGCCGCTGACCCTGAGAAGACCCAGAATGACAAGTTTAATAATTTCTTTATTTTTTCTTTTCAGAATATATGATGTCAAATAATATTGCAGAAAACAATCACCATTTATCTTTTTGAACAGTTATGGTATATGTGTATGTTTTTCTCAATTGTCAGTAATTGTTTTTCCTATTTATCCAAAGGACAGATTGTACGTTTGTCCTTCCTTTTTAGCAGTTAATGTTGTTAAAGTTTTTACTGCTGGCAAGTAATGTCCTGGAAGCAGACCCCAGTAAAAAGTGGTTAATGATTTTAATAGGACTCCCTGGTGGGGTGGGATTGAGAGGGGACGTGCCCTGGCCACGGGCGCGTGGCGGCGGAGCAGGTGGATGACGGGCAGCTGAGTAGTGGGCTCCGGGGGGAGGGGTGGGGGCTTCCATTTTGGAGGACTCTTGGGGTTGAGAGAAACCCTGAAAAAAGGCAACCCCATCTGGAACTGAGGTGGGGGCTCTGGTGTGAAAGAGATCTAGTGGGTGGTGTCTGACACTCTCTCTTTTGTTCTTTGGTAACACAGCAGTGATGGTGGTGGTGGTGGGGGCTCTCGCTGCCGTGGGGGCTGGGCGCTCAAACAATAGTGCCGATCTAGGAATTGAAAGCTTTCGATGAACAGAAAGGCAAGGAAGCAGGCAGGGAAGGTGCGGACAGAAGGATAAAGCAAGCATGGGTTCAGCCCACTTATGGTAGGTGGGTTTTTCTGTACAAGGACACAGCAATGTCACACAAACACACAATATATATATATATACCCAATTAATTCATGATCAAATGGTAAATATTTTTAGACACATATTTCTTGAGATGAATGCATGTGCCTATGAATGCCAGTAAAAAAAAAACATGATTATATTTCATTTATATACAAATCCATTATGGAAAGCACCAATGCACAATAAATTTGAATTCAAGGAGCAGAGAGAGAAAGATGAGTTTTGGCATTGTGATGGAAGCGTGCCTCTATAGGGGGGAGATGGAGAGCGTGAGCTTCATTTATTTTCATTAGCAGTGCGTATGGGCCAGACTCAAGCCTCCTGCGAGCTCTTACGCTGCTCTGACTGCTGTTCCATGCATAAACATATATCCCCGAGACGTCCTTGCTCAGCTACAGCCAAACCTCTGTCACGCAAGGTTAATATTACCTCCGTCTCCTCTCTCTCTGTCCATTTTTCACATTTCTCCTATACAATCCATGCCATTCATCAGCCATCTCACAGAGGACAGCCGAATACCTGCAGCAGCTCTGAAGGGTACTGAATAAGACGACCGTGGGGGGGATGACTGCAGCAGCAAGCATCTTCATTGTGGGTATGGAGTGATAGCAGCAGGCGGGGAGGAGGAAGATGTAGACCAGCCATTACAATAAACTGTCAAGTCCTCCATTAGTGGAAAGAGTCACTGACAATGTCATTCCTCTTCTAATTAAAAAGACAGGCAAAGGACACTGTCACATATACAGTGTGTGAAATATTTGTTTTACCCACCCTTAAAGAATCTGTAGCATCCTTTTATGACTACTTGTTTTCAGAAATGTCAGATTATTTTCATATCAATTGATTCAGAAGTCTGACTCTCAGTCACTGTTAGGCAGCAAGCCAGTAAACAAAGCTGTAGCTTTTTTTCCCCTTCTCCTTGTAGAGGTCAAATGTAAGGACTGAATCTTAAACAATCACTGATGAGGCAAGGCTTTCTTTCTTTTCTAATCATGGTGAGCAGCCCCACCTGCTGGTGCAGTCGCGGTAAAACACGCTCTGTTGTCTTGTAGAGACCTGACGGAGTGCAGGCAATCCTCTAGGTGGTGCTATTGTGCATTGTGCTTTCTAACAACATTAAATTTGGACATCGACAACATGATCTTCCTTGTGAACTGGAAGGTCAAGGATAAAACGTAAACAATCAATACCGTGCCACTCAAATGGGAGGTTAAATTTGGTTTTGTGGATGCCAAAGTGGGGTCAAAAGTAAATGAAACATCTTTAAAGAAGTACAGATTGAGAATAACATCAGGCTTGAACTTATTTGGTCCGCTTCCTAAATTTTAAACAGAAATGAAACCAGTGAAACCCTAAACTGAGGTGGATACGCGCCACTTCCAGGTCGCTCTAAAACCGGTCAGGTGAGATTTCTGCACGAACAGATGGGGGTTGCCACCTTTAACAAGCTGTCCACATTAGTTGAGGGAAAATAGTAGGACCGGAAGTAAAGAAGTGACTTACACAGCGCTGTGAAATTGAAATTAATGTATATGCTCATTTGAAATTAGTACACCTATATAAAAAAGGACTGCGAATTAGTAGCTACAAACTGGGGCTACATCACCGCGTATGACTAAATAAAGAATTTACAATGAACGCGAGTCAGATTTTATTTTGAAGCTTCGCCGGATGTAGTACACACATCATGGCGGACATGACACCAACGGCCACGGTTCAGCTCCCGGCCGCTAGGAGGAACAAGGAGGGATCCTTGCCCAGTCCCAGCGTGGAGAAGGAAGCGGTCTGAGAGTCCGCATCCCCGCACAAGACGGGACAGCCGAGGCACGGGAGGAGGAGGGGAGTGCTTTCAGTTTGACTTCGAAGAGCTTCTTTACATGGGGATAAGAAATGACATCCACAGCGAGCGAAAGGAGGGCGTTTGCTCATAAAATCAACCGGTGAGACTGTAACAGAAGTTATTGTTTATCGGCCACAGTTGTGCCGCTTGCAGTGCGCCAGAGTGACCTGCTGGACACACGGCACGTATAGCCAAGTATGCTAGGATTTGTAAGGTGTCACTGCTCGTAAACCGGTTAATATAAACACAAGTGTGCCTTCCTCGAGCGAAACAAATGCGTATTAAAGCGGTTTTCGTTCTCGTAAATGGTTGGTGACACTTTGGAGAGTTTATTATCTGCCCTGTGTACGGTATCGTAGCATCGGACGAGCATTGTCATCAACAATGATTGAGCTACTTAAGCGTAAAATTGTCAAGATAAGCGCTAATCTCATCACGATAACCATGCGGGGAGTATTAAAATGTAGTAACATATAAATATATAGTGGTATATATCTCAACCAAATGGTACCAAATGACAGTCGTTGAGGTGTTTTGTTCTTGTGTCGTGTGAACGCCTCGCAGCATTATAGTAGCAACTTGTTTCCACATGTTGTAAACTGGTTTTCCCTCTTCATAATAAGGTATAGGCTGCATTTGTTATTATGCCAAATAAATATTGATCAGACTCCAAGATAACTAACAAAGACATGTCATGTGTCTGTCAACAGGCTCTTTGAATGGCATGCTTTAACAACACTGGTGTGTGTGGAAGCATTTGCAGCCTAGTGCCTCCCATCTTTTCACAAATAGGGCTCTTCAAAACCTTAGTTTTATCCAGGGTGTCGCTTTTCCCTGGCTTCACGGGTAATTTCATCAAGAAACAGCTGAGCCCTTGCAATACCAGATAGCCTCACCAGATGCCTGTAAGAAAACAAACAGGATGACAGATTCTTATCCTGCAAGTGAATATTTTCTCACCCTAGTGAAACCCTTGTTAAGTCATCTCTGTACAGTGGTTATTATAAACACCATCACGAGCCAGACTTGTTTTGAATAATGTATTACACTAATGGTAGCCCGCTACTTTATATGCCTGTTGATCGTCAGTAACATATCCTGTATAGATGTTAGCTTCATCGAACAGTCTCTGCAGTCGCTGCATTCCCCAAGTCCTGTCTGTCCGAGTATGGCCCAGACCATTGTTTAGTGCCGGATGCAGGAAAGGGTGGGAAGTGGTGTTCTGGTTATTGCCCTTGCAGTCGATAGCTTTCCTTTTTCCTGTTTTAAATTGAGGTTTGCAGAGCTGCAAAAACTGTTTCTACGTCTTTTGAGGATATAGTTCTCATAGGATTTGAACATACAGAAACGGCAGTTTTAAAAAGAAGGCTATGTCATCAGCAGGAAGTTTAAAAAGTCTGTCTACGTCTTGGAGATGGGAGTAGAGGTCATAGGTTTTCCTTCTGCCTTACAGTCTGTGTGTATTGATGGAATGAAAGCACCAACCATAGCTATGTAATCATGAGGACCATAGTTTGGGAATTGTTGAAGCCTTTGCAGCTGTGTATATGAGAGAACCAGACATTATGTGGTTGTAGAGGAGCAGCTGCTTGCTGTCTTTGTGAAAGGATTGTGTTTTTTCCTGCTTTGTCTCTCTATAAGCCTCCCATTTGCCGTTAGTCCATAAAGGCTAGGGACAGAGCTCTGGCTCTGTGCCTGCTCCCCTGAGCCAGCTCGCCACCTCTCTGTGAGATCCGCTTGAGTCCCTAGTCGGAACAGCTGCTGTCCTTTCGTATCGCTACTAGTAGCAGAAGCTGGAAAGTCCTTGATAGGAAGCAGATCGTGTAGGACGTGTCTCCGAAACTTGGAGGTTAAGCCTTGCAAGTGCAGATGAACTTGACACTTTCCTAATAAAGTTTTAACACAGAATCTGACAAATGTAAATGAGCATCACAGTGCAGGAAGAATTTAAAATGTTTTTTGCTATGTAGATTTCTCTATTAATGTAGGATTATTCATTTGGGACTAGTTTCTTTAGTAGGGGTTTCAATTCAGGGGTCCCTACTTCAGTGAAATATGCAAACATAATATTATGATATGAATGCATCCACCCACATCTGTCACTTTATATTGTATTTATTTTTGAAATGTTTTTTACTGCTTGTTTTCATGACTATAAATGTGTGCTCCTGTTCTCTGTTTGACTCGCTAACAGACCTTTTTCTTTTGCTCAGGACTGTAGCTGCAGAGGTCAGAAAACAAGTGTCCAGAGACTATGGCTCTCCTCAACTGACCAAGAAACGAGGAGGAGCACACCACCCTGTGAGTCACCCTGTGTTTAACCTGCTGAAGTCTGAGGCGAGCAGGTTTAAAAGCTCCAATTATTGAGGTCAGAAGTTGAGGGTGTAACTTTGTGAATAAGGCTTAAGACGTAATTAGATTCAAGGAATGTAGATGAGTGTAGTTTTAGTTAATGTTGACAGCAGTCGTGACGGGAGGTGGTTTAGAGTAAGTGGTGGTTATGGCTGTGTTTTGGAAAATGTCTGTTGTCATGTTACAATGATGACGGTGGAGTGTTTAATTAGTAAGCAGATATTTACCAATACTCTATGGACTGTAAACAGAACAGAAACCCCTGAGAAAGCAGACACAGGTTGGGATACAGAGACTTAATGCAGTCTAGAGGTGTTCTCATAAGAGCAAAAGAGACGAGCAACCACTGGTTTATATTAATATTGCTGAGACTATTTATGGCAATATGACTGATATAAAAGTTAACTGGTTTTCCAAACAGAAAGTGAATGCTAGCAATAGTGGCTGTTGTAGACTCTTGTTTGGCTATAACATAAATAAGGGCAAGGGGAAAAATGGAGAACTGAAAACCGATTGTTCTCAGCTGACCACACCATTTAAATACAAAAATAGTCCTATTATTTGTGTACATGCAATGTTCACAACGGGTTGTTGTCAAATAATTACATTTTTAACACTAAGTTTAGCAAGAAGTGCCCTAAAACTGTTATTAATTGCTTGACGCTAACAACAAGGCCACTAATAAAAAAAGACTAATATAGTTTTTACATCACAATCTTTTGTTTAATTATGATCCATTTCCTGTGTTGTGTATCATAAATAAAAGTCAAGTATCCTGTGTCGGCCTGTCCTAATGGCATCCTGTCTCTTCTCTCTACTGCACCTTGTAAGTCCTGCTGATCAGATTAGGATGTGTCATCAAGGCCATGTCATAGTTATTGGTACATAACAGTTTAATGTTGATTGACAGTTGCCCCTGACGGAGGTGGTTGAGCCAGTGGATTTTGAGGAGTATGTGAGCAGTCACGCTCCTGGGGTGGAGCCTGGCCCCCTCAGGCAGCTGATGGAGTTCCCCCAGGATGACCTGGAGCTCCTCCACCAGGACAAAGAGTGCATTACACTGGAGCCCCCACTGCCTGAGGAGGAGGAGTGAGTCCAGCTGCTAATGGCTTGCACAACGCTCGTACTGTAACACACACACATTCCTCTATGGTCTTTACACTACCACAGTAACACTGAAGGATTAATATACTGTAATGGACAACAAACATCACTACAGATAGGAACAAAGCCTGTCTCTCTGTGACACTGAATGAGCACACTTCTAACAAGCCTGCTTTGCTCAATTATTAATGTGTTTTTCTGTGTAGCTCACTGGATCCCCGAGTGAGAGATGCCTTGGCAGTCTACACAGATGACTGGCTCGTCGTTCAAAGAAAGTAAGTGCTGTCAGTTGTGGTACCAGTTGAGTTAGCCCACAGTACGTGTTTCATCCATTGTTTAATAATGTGCACCACTTTTCCCTGTTCACTGTTCACATGATTGACAGTTACATTATTACCAGGACAATGTTTTTCTTTTATCCTGTAGATATCAGCGATACAGCACCACATTCACCCCTCAAAACTCTGAGCGTCAGAGGGAGAGGCAGCGTGGGCTGGTCAAACAGACCTTTGAACTGGACGAGGCTGCTGCTGCTGAGCGCCAGGATGACCAGGTAGCTCGCCGATGATGATGTTCAAAGGGCTCGTTATCTTGAACACCGAGTGACCATTCAGTCATTTTGGCTTCATTTAACAAACTGTATTGATCTACTGTACAAACAGTGTTGCTAGCAGTAAAAGCTTTGAAGATTTATCATATCTGATACCTGGACAAAGAGAAGGAGAGAATGGCCAGCTAATGAAACTTGTGTCTCATTATGACGGGAAAGGCAGTATGAGTTGTATTCTGCTCAGCAAGTTGATCGTATGGAGAATAAGTAATGCATTATCCATTATCCATTACACAGTCTGTGTATGAATCATATTAAATGGTAATAAGGTAATGGGATCTGTAGAGTATTATTCTCCTTATCCTTCTAAAACATCTGCAGTGAGCACTTAAAGGCGACATCTTTGCCTGGAAGGAGAAAAAAGAACACATGATGTCACCTCACCGTCTCACTCCTGTGTGCTACAGGATGACGCAAAGCGGCGGTCAGTTAGCATTGATGAGACTCCTCGGGGAAGCTGGGCCTCCAGTATCTTTGACCTGAAGAACTCCTCCCCAGATGCTCTCCTGCCGTCTGTCTTGGAACATACAGCTGCAGAGGACATGGACCGCCGCAACACTGAGGCACGCCTACAGGGACGCCACACTGACCTGATGGGCCTATACCCTCCCCCTGATGAGGTTTGTCTGAAACTGTCCTGTTTCTGCCTCTGTTGGGGAACAGGCTAGGTGAAAGTGGAAAAACTTTTGACTTTATCAGCTAACCAGTTTTCAGGAAGAGAAACCCTGAAATATAAGTGCATTACATCATAAACCCATGAGCATGTATGTTTTTTATTAAGGAAGCACAGGCAGTGATGCATTTAGCAACATCAATTGTGGTTTGAGACCAGTCCAATAATAACTTCGTAGTTTCTGTTTGTAGAAGTAACCGCAGTGGTTGACCTAGAGCTGCTCAGGACATGTAAGAGCAAATCTTTATCAGTGAATCTACAGAGTGAAAACACTATACTGACCGGCCATTGTCACTGATCGAATCATTAACATGTAGCAGCTCGAGCTCCTCACTGGTGACTGAGAGCAGCGTTTTTAGCTCAGCTGTGACTCACAGTACATCATTTCCTCGTTAAAAACGTGGATTTCTATGTCTAAGCTTGACAAAGTTAAGAGTGCAATTTGTGGAAATTTGCAGAAAATCTAAAGAAAAGGAGTTTATAGCCACGGCCAGACAGAATGATTGCAACTTAATCCTGGAGATCACTACTTAAAACAGCAATCAGCTGAACTCTGTTGGGAATACTGGTGAATGTAGTTGCCATTTGTTCTGCTCCAGAGTAACATTGTTCAGCGTTCCCATCAAGTGAATGTGCATAAAGTCTGCAAACCCTGCCACTTCTAGAGAACTGTTTGCTTTTCTTTCCTCTGTGTTCTCCTTTACTTGCTCCATCCTTCTTTCTTTATAACTGTAGTGTGTACACGCTGTCGCTCTCTGTGCTGCTGTGTTGCCATGACATCTGTGTAAATGTTATGCTGGTGTGTGTGTTGTACATGGCTTTCGTTGTCTGTGTGGCAGGATGAAGCAGTGGAGAGATGCTCTGCCATTGAAGTTCCCAAAGAACACTGTGGCCAGAGGATCATGGTCAAGTGTCTGTCTCTGAAGTGAGTCCCATTTGTAATATAACAGCTGACATTTATATCTTCATGCTCTGACTCAGTATTAGAATTACATTGGAAACTCTCAGTACTCTACAACTATACTTTGTATGTTTTTCAGGTTTGAAATAGAAATCGAGCCAATATTTGGAACACTTGCCCTGTATGACGTCAAGGAAAAGAAAAAGGTATTTTCTTTTGTCCCAGTAGATGACTTTCACTCTGTAAAACCAGTTATGTAATGCTGAGCTCATCCTTGACAAATCAAATTTCCTTTGTCTCAAAAAGGTCTAAGTGGTCTTGCGGTTTAGATCACTGAGACAAAACTGAATTAAAATCCCTTGACGTGCATTTCCATTATCATCTTTCCTTCCCCTCCCTCTGCTGTTTCCCGCTTATCTCAATCTTCCCTCCAACAGATCTCGGAGAATTTCTACTTCGACCTGAACTCGGATCAGATGAAAGGGCTGCTGAAACCCCACACACCTCACACCGCCATTTCCACACTTGCCCGTTCTGCCATTTTCTCCATCACATACCCTTCCGCTGATATCTTCTTGGTCATTAAGGTACTGAAAAAATCCCCTTCGACACAGAAGATTCTGACTCTGACTTTTATTTGGCATTTTACATGCTACTTAATTTAATTTGAACACAAAATGTCAAGTTAAAATTTTAGTATACGATTAAAAAATGCTTTCATATTTTAACGATAGTGTGTCCATGCATTTCAGCTTGAGAAAGTCCTTCAACAAGGAGACATAGGAGAATGCTGTGAACCCTACATGGTCATGAAAGAGTCAGATTCCTCAAAGGTAATGCACCCAAAATTGTGTTTGCAATGCTCAGGGCTGGCAGCAATCATGCACATTTACTGTCTAGTCATAAGTATTACTCAATTCTGTCTGGACCGCTGTAATATTGACTATCCTCTTTGGCAGATCCACTCTGTTGGCCGCTGCAGAGTACTTTATTTTATTTGACAGGGACAGTGCATATTAATACAATTTCTGAAAATATGCCAGTGATTGCCAGAAAAGCTCATTTTCATCTGGAGTCCTGATACTTGAAGTCTTTCTTTGTCTTTTGATCTCTTATATTATATCCTGTCTACATTTTGTCCCATCTCAGCACAAGGAAAAGCTGGAGAAGCTTCGTCAGCAGGCCGAGCAGTCATGTAGTCGTCTTGGACAGTTTCGCATGCCTTTTGCCTGGACGGCCATTCACCTTCTTAACATCGTCAGCAGTGTGGGAGGTCTGGATCGGTCGGACCCTGACTCAGACTCTGGTACTGCTGCCTTCTAACACATTTTCTACACTGTCTCATGCACAGGGCTATTTATAATGATAAAAATTACATAAGTATGTAATCAAGTAACAGTCATGCACATGCCTCTCTAATGTGATATGATTTTCCTTCCTGACAGAGCGAAAAGGTCATGGGACGTGGAATGAGAGAAAGAAAAAGGGGTTTGAGCGGATGAGTATAGGGGATGACATGTGTAACTTTGCAACTTTCCGCCCAGCAACTTTGACCGTCACCAACTTCTTCAAACAGGTGAATCATTTAGCGGTTAATGTTACTGTCACCACATTGCAAATCATTTTATTGATAAACCTGAATATTGTCGCTGTAAACGGCAAAAGGCGAGGAACCAAGTTGGTAAAATAATTTCACAACAAAACAAGTCAACATTTCAGTTTTGACTTTAATCACATGTAACTGAAGAGACAGAGGAAATTACATAAGTATGAAAACTACTTTCCCCATTATCCTGGGATCAAAAGTGAAACTCTGAAAAGATAGATATCTTTAAAAGAGGATGGACACTTGCTAACATAGAATGAAGTGCAGGAATTGGTTATCAGAAAACTTTAAATTAAAGTTTAAAAGTTTTTAAGTAACTTCTGACGTTTAAAATGTTTTCTTTGTTTGTGTGATAAGATCAAATGAAGATTGTAACCTGCAGTTTCCTCCAAAACTAAATCTGCACAAATGCTCCACCATCAAATATTTTTAGTAGTAGGTAACTTTCTAGTACTATACTGACGATGTCATTGAGATTTTGGGATCCCAATACAAACTCTGCTCTTCTGTTTGTGGTTATGAAGGAGGGCGACAGACTGAGTGATGAGGACCTTTACAAGTATCTGGCAGATATGCGCAGACCGTCCTCTGTTTTGCGACGCCTGAGGCCCGTTACAGGTAGATATGATATGAATTCATGTATAAAAGTTAGTGGCGGATTAATGATCAGTGTTTTTTTTTCTGTCTTGCTGTGTATTCATCACTTATTTTGTCCCTCAGCCCAGTTGAAGATTGACATCTCTCCAGCGCCGGACTCCCCTCATTACTGTCTGTCACCAGAGCTGCTACATGTGAAGCCTTACCCAGACCTGCGTGTTCGCCCAACCAAAGAGGTGCTGGAGTTCCCTGCTCGCTACGTATACACTCCACACACCACCTACAGGTGAGTGTTCACCTATCGCAGACACAGACACACATACTGTTTACACACACTGTGTAAGTTGACCTATTAAAACAGATGTACGTACATCCACCCCTTCATTCCATGGCTTAGTGTGTTTGTTTGGATATTGATTTTCTTTCTGCCTTAACTTCAGTCAGTAGTTTTCAGAAAAGAGGACAGCAGGTTCTGGATTTTAAGTTGAAACACATTTTTATTGATAGTGTTTTGTTAAATATATAGATACAACTACAAGCTATTACCTTTAGGGTTTTTTTCTATCTTTGTATTGACAAATAACACAAGATACTGTTTGGTGAAAAAAACATCCATAAATTAACAAATATATTTGAATGATTCATTTTAAACACAAAGTTTACAAAATCAAGATAAATAAAAGACGCAGTATACTTTACATAAGAAATAGATAAGGGCCAACAACAAGGACAATATCACAAGATTACAAACAAAAAATAGTTTCTGGCCATACAATAGACCTATAGCATACATAGCAGGAAGGGAGTGCAGTTGGGATCTGTATGGACTTGTCACTTTCAGAGCCGTGTAGACTGGGAGACCTCAGTGGAGGCTATGCCATAGCTTCACTCTGGAATCTGGAAATAAAAAGGCGAATTTAATTAATGGAAAACTATAAAGATGTTCAAAACAATTGTTGTGAACAAGTCACTTACTATCTTCTGCAGTTTGGAGAGCTGATCACCATGAGTGTCAATATTCTCCTTTTGGAACCGGATAAAATGCCTTAAACCTTGCAAGACATCAGAGTGCTCCTTTGCTCTCTCCTAAAAACAGGAGTAAAGATTAAGTAAATGTTTACTATACGTCCATAAATCAGTCACTGGTATTTAAATACTTAGAGTTGCCGTTTCCAGCGTTCTGTTACCTGCAGCTCTTTGATGCTGGTGGGTGCAGAGTCCTTGAGATACATCTCCAACTTCTTCACTTTTGTCTTCAGCTCCACCTCTTCCTGCTCCATGCCGGTCAGCCAGTCTTTCGTCTTCTTGGTCTGAGCCTGTTGCTCGGCCATCTGGGCCTGTCAAAAGAGCATCTGCCCATATTATCCTCTTCCCCCAACAACGGTTCCAGTGCAGCTGGCAGCTGCCTGCTCCACAGTGCAACGTGCAGCCCTCTAATGACACACTCACTCTCTTATCTCAGATAAAAGAGTTAGATTTACCCATAAACATCAGGGAAATAAATGAAAGTATCACATGGTGATTATGAGACTTATATAAAAGATAAATGATGGGCCCAGTCATGTTACATAAGGGTAGACATAGTATAGACATTGATGCTGTTTAAAATCAGCAAGGAGCTGCATTGTTATGTCTGTAAGCAGTTGTTTCTCTTGAGAGCTGAGAAACACAAAGGTTTAATCTGATGGGGATTTTGGATCCTTGACATACCTCCTCTTTCCTCCTCTGCTCCTGCATGTTACATCTTTTAGATCTGCTGTTTGATTGTAATTCTCAGGGGTTATCTCTCTTGTGATTTTACAGCCATTCAACAGCACACAGGGAACCGTTTGTTTACATATCTCTGTATTTTCTTACCTGTAGCAGCTGTATCATTTCTTTTATCTGTCTCTCCACCTCTGCAGCCTGCTCAGTCTGCATCCCCAGCTTTTGGAGAGTCCCCTCATGGCTTTTCAAAGTCTGGCTGATTTTAGCTATCTTTGCCTCAGTGGTTTCAAAAACAAGGTTAAGGGATTCACTGAGCTGTATGACACCAAACATGAGCACGTTGACTTCCTCTTGTGGTGCAGCCTTGGTCTTCCTGAGCGGGCCTGCATGGACTCTTAACCCCCCAGCCAAAAAAAGCAGACACAGGCCCAAGATCATCTTCATTATACTAGTCGCTCACAGACTCACTGTAGTTCAGTTGTCTGTTCTGGATGTTCAAAAGTTTGTGTTTTCTTTTCCAGCAGTTTAGTTCAGGATGAAGTTTTTTTTAATATAAAACCTGTAAGTCTGTCTCAGCTGTGCCGAAGTTGGCATCATCAGAATATCCAGTGGATTATGGATTTGGATGGTGGTCTGTCCACCTTATATTGGATGTGCACATGCAATACTATGGTAAAACATTAGCTCAGCTTTGGTTCGATCACAGGTCTTGTCTGTGGCCTTAGTCTCAGTGACCTTGCCTTGAAGTTTAACCCCTGAGATACTAATTAGGTCACAAATATGTGAGACATGCATAACATGCATGTAGCACTCATGTAGCATGTGTTTGATGGAGAAAATGTATGAGCAGACTCACAATATGTGCTGTAAATGTTATTTAATGTTATTTTAACACATGAGATTTTGTGGTGTGGCCTTGCGTCCTGACAAGGGGATCAAATCAGCTGTTTCAAAATATGGACAAATGTAACCTTTAATGTTTGCCTTGGACAGGAGTGAAGGTGACTTTCAACTAGCAAATCCAATACTGGGTCACACTCCTCCCATGTGCACACACGCAACTCTTTATCTTTTCCTTTTCTGAGAATAAGAATATAATAATCTGTGGTGTAGGTTGGTTGTAGGTGTGAAATTGTTGACAACATAATGAACTGAAACCGGGGTGTGAATGTGCCTTCCTATGACTAGTATAGGAAGTACAATTAACCAGCAAGCAATGTTCCTTTAACTCCTTTATAGTTATGTGTTTTAATTATTCTGTTCTTGTCATCTTTCTCTGCCTTTCATCATTCTGTCTTTAGGAACTTGCTCTACATATACCCACAAAGTCTAAACTTCAGCAGTCGTCAGGGCTCAGTGAGGAACATTGCCGTGAAGGTTCAGTTCATGGCAGGAGAGGACCCCAGTCAAGCTTTGCCGGTGAGTCACAGTTGAGGATAATCCAGTGACGTGATTTTGATGTTGTCAGGAAAATGGTATTCGAGTCACAAAGAACAGCTTGAGGCAGTGAAACTTGACCCAATGTCTTCTTGGAAGAGTGAAGATCTTTAAAGGGATGTTTTTTTAGCACAGAGGGAAGGAAAAGTTTTGTTACATTTGGTGAGCTAATGCAAATCTTTTGTGATATAGCTTTTTTACTTTTGTTTACTGAATAGCAAATGGTTGATACACACTATGCAGTACTGGAGTAAGTAATACTTCACCTAAAATCTATGTTTTAGGTATCAAGCACTTACCTGTTGGTTACTTGTAAAGTTCAAATTTGATGTTTGCAGAAGAAGGCTGTGGTCAAATGATTGTGTCAAATCAAGTCAAATAATGTACCAAAACATAGACACTTCTAAAAACCACTCCTCTTAAACAATCCACTACCTTACAAGTCAACCAATCTGCAGCAGTAGAAATCTTAATTTTATTTATTTATTTATTTCGGCATGTTATTAGACAGTCATCATCACACATCATCTTAGTTAAAAATCAGGTAGTACACATGGCCGAAAGGGAAAGCGGGAGAAGCAGATGCTTATCTAGTCCCGCCCCCGTTGCCCACAGAATACATTATTTCCACAAGTTATATTTCTTTTGTATTTTGACGTACATGTTACAGCAGCATGCAGTGAACAGAGCTGCAGTCCAGCTCTAGACAGTCAACAGACTACGTGTGTGTCTGCACAGTGTCTATATTGGTCCATCATGAGTGAACAACAGTCTCTACTTGTTGCCTGGAGTGTAACACAGTCATAAGGTGATCCAATCGATATAGGTTAGTTTTAATTTTACCTGTGAAAATAACATAAGAAGTAAGAAAATAGCCCTATTTAGTACCTATTAGGTTTCTTGGAAGAGTTTGATTAAGGAAAAGTTTTATAGATGATTGCTAAAAAATATTTTACCATTACTTCTGTTTTGACCTACACTGTGCAGAATGATCTAAGTGTGGGGTCTGACACTAGAAGGCTGCCTATCTAGTTTTTTGTGGGAAAACCATATCAAACAAAATCATTTTTCTGATTTCTGGAGGAGACCTTAAAGTCTGAAAATAACATGTCTGGCTGTCAGAACTTTTACAGCTCGAATCAGATTCAAACAACAACATTTTTTTGTTAATGATTGACAAGACCATGCTGATAGTGATCATGTCATACGAGTTCCTCTTATTGTTCACTGAATAACTATTTACTCTCTGCCGTTTGACCAGGTCATCTTTGGGAAGTCAAGCTGTGCTGAGTTCATGAATGAGGCGTACACTCCTGTCATCTACCACAACAAGTAAGGCCCAATCACCTGTTAACCCTCACTGTTGACCTCCCACTGGAGTCTGTCCAACTGTCTTCTTTGGTGTCTTCCTTACATGTTGTGTTTAACTCTTGTTCAAAAGGTCTCCTGAGTTCTATGAGGAGATGAAGATGAAGATTCCCGCCAATCTTACAGACAACCACCATCTGCTTTTCACCTTCTACCACATCAGCTGCCAGCCAAAACAGAATACTCCTCTGGAGAGCCCTGTGGGCTACACTGTGAGTACACTCCTTCAGCTGGCCCACATTTACTTCTCCCACCCACACACTTTCTTGTTTGATAGTTCCTTCTGTTGTCTTGCCATCGGTGAGAGATCGCGTGTCTGTCTTATGCCTGCAGTGGATCCCTCTGATGCAGCATGGCCGACTGCGCACCGGCTCTTTCAGTTTGCCTGTCTCAGTGGAAAAGCCTCCACCGAGCTACTCTGTGCTCACCCCTGACGTAAGTGTGTTTAAAGACATTGTGTGACTATCAGTTCGCCTGCCATTACGTGCTCCTTTGTGACGTGACTGAGTGTTAAATGGGTGAGATGTCACTCTGTTGCAGGTTCAGCTTCCAGGCATGAAATGGGTGGAT
Source organism: Pagrus pagrus (assembly GCF_965226575.1). NCBI lineage: Eukaryota > Metazoa > Chordata > Actinopteri > Spariformes > Sparidae > Pagrus > Pagrus pagrus. The sequence continues at coordinate 26,197,235 of NC_140197.1, read as the reverse complement.
AATCACAAAGGGGTGTTCAATGTCGAAGTGACAGCGGCCTCCTCGGTTCACACTCAGGTACGCAAATATGCTTTTATACTATAGTATAAAAGGACTATACTATTTTTTAAAAGCCTCAATGGACTAAGTGTTACTGAAATTGTAATTAATTATTCTTGATTGCATATTTTGTTATTGTAAATGCCCATTGCCCATGCAGTGTATACATGTAATAGCACAACAGGATGAAATATTGCAATATTGCTGCCATTTAATATTTTTTGTGTTCCTGCCTATAGGACCCCCACCTAGACAAGTTCTTCACTCTAGTGTATGTTCTGGAGCAGTACTCCTTCCCCTTCCGCCTGAAGGACGTCATCATTACCGAGGCAAATATGGAGGGCGAGCTGAAGGCCAGCATGGCTGCACTGAGGGGGGCTCTGCTGGATACCTGTGTGAGGTTCCTGCACCAGCTGCTCAACAAACTCATTCAGCTCATCGTCTACCCGCCGGTCATTGCGGGCCAAATTGGTGAGTGAGTTCTGAAGGACAGCTACTTTACACTGATGCTACTTCTGGAGATTTGAAGTGCACTTCTGGGAACAAGGCTGACATGCTAATTCTAAAAGTTTAAGTAGATAATGTGATTACTTGTTACTGTTTACTGAAACCTTTTGCTGCTATTTTCTTACGCATACATAGTAGATTCTTTTATTTTATTGTTTATCTTAAATGTCTTTATCTGCTGTGCACTTCATTGTTTACTTTAGTGTTAGGAAATGTCTGTCTTTATCCATTGTGCTTGTGCACTTTATTTCTTTCACCTTGGGATAGTGAGAAACGTCTTCTCGATTCCTCTGTATGTCCGGTACATGTGGAGAAATTGACAATAAAATGAACTTGAACTTGAAACTGTTCTTGATAATTTAGGCAACAAAACTTTTTTATTTTCAGTATGTATCTTACTGAACATCTAAGTCCATTACTTTTATCTTTAGTGACACACAAAGACAGGACAGCAGATATGCTAGGTGCTAATATAAGTGTTGTGAAGAATTTATGAAGCTACAATTATGTGTGATAATTTTCCAGCCATAGTTTTAAGTTTTTGCTTCTTGCTGCTCTAACTCTTAATTTATCTACAGTGAACCTGGGCCGGACCGCCTTTGAAGCTATGGCTTTATTGGTCAACCAGATCCACAAGAACCTGGAAGGGAACCAGGACCAACATGGTCGCAACAATCTGTTGGCCTCCTACATCCACTACTGCTTCCGCCTGCCAACTGCCGAACCTGCAGTTCCCCCTGCAGGTGAGTCCCAAGCCTGTATTTGAGAAGCGGGCAATCATTTGGTTGGACACATGGCTGTTTACTTACTAATATCTCTCATGTGACACTTCTGTTCGTCCATCTCTGTAAGTAGCTGGCTCGCAGTCCTACGAGATGCCCATGCAGTACGCCACCATATCGAGAGCAACAGCCCGGCCGAGCAGCCTGCACCTGTCCCGCTCCAAGAGTATCAGCAACTCCAACCCAGACCTGGCCAGCTCACCAGTTTCTCCTGATGAAGAGGTGCAGCGGATCATAGGGAGCAAGGTGAGTCGTGCTGACATTAGTGTGTGTAGAAGATTTTGAAAGTCATGAAATCAGTTCAGTACTTAATATTCACTTCTTGCAATGATGCAGTTTCTCTGTTGTCTTCTTATGAGAAATCTGCACCGATGCATTTGCTCTAATTTGTGTTGTTGTTTAATTTGGATATTTATTTCATTTGCAAACCGTCTCAGGTTTTATTTTGTCAAGCATTAAAGTCTTAAATAATTAATCTCATTATGCTCTACTTCTGTCCTCACTAGATATAAATGGCACAAAATGATCAAGGTGTTTATGGTTCCCCTTGTGTCATATTCCCACTTTCTGTTTATCAAGAATCAGGCTGTTATTTTGTTGTTGTGATCTTTGCAGCAGATTCAATAAGCTCAGGTGGACTGAGAGCTCTGCCCGGCAGTTATTGATGCCGCTTATGTCAACAATGCAATTATGCTTTGTGCTTCTGTCCCCTGTGTTAAGAATGGTACCTCCAGCCCGTCCTTTGTTTTCCCTTCTTTTGCCTTCTTTGCAGATCAAGCTTCACTTTTCTACACTCCTTGTCCCTCACTTTTGTTTCCTCCCAGTTTTATCCTTAAAATAATATCTTGTGTGGTAATTACCTTCCCTTTACTCACTGTGCCCTTGCCTCTTGCCACTCTGTGTGTGTACATGTTTTGTGTGTGTCTCTGGTGGCTTATGGCAGGGCATTGACCGCTCCCACTCCTGGGTAAACTCTGCTTATGCCCCCGGGGGCTCCAGATCTGTGCTACGCCGGAACCCCAACTCCAGCTGTGAGCTCAAGCAGGTGCCAAATCCCTCCTCCTCCTACTCCTCCTCCTCCTCCTCATCACCTGCACCACCTCCATCCTGATCCATCTCTGATTAACTCTCTTGGGCCATTTCCTACCTTCATTCTCAGAGGTTGTATCTCTGTCTGACTCTCCCTCTGCCTGCCATGTCCTACCTGTCACACCTCTTTATCCATGACTACCACTTGTCTGTCTTTCACAATTCATCCACTCACTGCCACATCTGTTGCAGTCATAATCTCTGCCTGCCGTTCGTCAGATTTCTGACCAGCCTTGCACTCATCATAGAGAGTTCTCTGGCCACCCATCCATTTCCATTCACCCATTTTCACATCACTTTGTCCTCATCTCTGTGTTCACCTCACCGTCACTCCATGTCAGGCAAACGACCGCAGCTGCAATCGCATGTCTGCCTTCCTGGACAGCGTGGCCTTGTTTTCAGTTCCCACAAGGCAGATTGCCAAGAAGGTAAAACCGACACCTTCTGTAACAAAATGTAAAAAAAAAACCTCATACCTCCTCATAACAAACTAACTTGTTTGATGTCCTAACAGTCATCATCATTCACTGTCATTAACATTCATCACATTCATGATATCTTAACAGTTGTGTTTTTTTAAGTTGAAGTGTCTGGATTTTGTCTGCAGATCTCAAGACTAAATCTGTGGCAGAAGCACTGAATCATGTGTCAAATTTATTTTTACTTTCTAATAAATCATCACTTGATAAATCTTTTTAATAATGCACATTTTTTAGGTCGATCCAAATGCCTATCAAACAATTTGACTTTGGTATCTTTACAAACCACAGTTACAGTTCACATCTTATATCTTATGAAAATAAACTTCACTTCCACTTCAATCTTAGTAGCTCATCTTGTTTCTACCTTGCTTTCCTCGTGTAAGCTCAAATTTTGCTCTGTTGGTTGATATGTAGCTGCTCCATGAGGAGCTGGCCTTGCAGTGGGTAGTCAGCACCAGCACAGTGAGGGAAGCAGCGCTGCAGCAGGCCTGGTTTTTCTTCCAGCTTATGGTGAGTATGCCTTTATTAATTTTCCACAACTTTATAAAAAAGAAAATACAAACAAAAACTAGCCCCAAAACACACATACAGCGTTGTCCTTAAGTGACTGTTTGTTCTTAATTACTGTTTCTTCTAGACAAAGAGCATGGCACACCACTTATTCCTGACCTCGAAATCGGATGTTCCTAGGCGCCAGCGTTTCCCGGACCGCTTTGTGGACGACATTGCTGCACTTGTGTGTGCCATCAGTGCAGACGTTGCTGGTCGATACCACAAGGTACACAACCTGCAAAGCCACACTAGGAGCAATACAAGACATTAATTGCTTGAAGTCCAAATATTGACTGATAAAAGTTGGCTAGACTGACAGTTGTTTTGAAATTTTGTCAAATAGAAAGTTGCTTTATCTCTTACCCAATGCATGATGATTCTTTGTATCCATCATTTTAGAAACCCATGTTAAGTGACCAGAAAGTCACAATGTTTGTTTTTCCTTTGATATCATGTCTTCCCTTTTATCTAATCGTATGTACTCCCTCTCTTGCTCATTCCCTTCCTTTTGAATCTCTCTCTCTCTGTCTCTCTCTCTCTCGCTCTCTCTCTCAGGATGTGGAGCTTGTGGAGAGGTTAAACAGCAGTCTGGCATTCTTCCTGAATGACCTGCTGTCTCTCATGGACCGGGGCTTTGTGTTCAACCTCATCCGCACGTACTACAAACAGGTGTCTATTGCTCCCCTCCCCTCTTTCCTTTACTATCAAACACTTTAAATCCCAGTGCTCCCACCCATATTTTAAATATAACAACATATTGTTGCGTTAAACAGATTGCCAACAAGTTTCACACAGCGCAGAACCAGAGCTCTCTGAATGCCCTGAGGATGGACTTCACTCGTATAATCTGCAGCCACGAGCACTACGTCACCCTCAACCTGCCATGCTCCACTCTCAGCCCTCCAGCCTCTCCGTCCCCCTCCACCTCCTCCACCACCTCACAGGTACTGGAGCAGGCTGGGAAGTAGAATATGACTGATATACAATGCTCATATATTGTTTTTATATTCTTCTATCCTAATATCTTCAACCTCATATCTGTTGTTTTATCCTCAGGGTTCAGCATTTTCCAGTATGGTGCAAGACCAGGGTGTGGCCACCATGTTTGAGCTTTCCGTCCCTTTTCGCCAGCAGCACTTCCTGTCTGGCCTGCTGCTTGCTGAGCTCTCTCTCATCCTTGATCCTGATGGAGAAGGGTAAGCTTGTAATAGTTCATATATAAGAATCAGGATTGACATTCAGTTTCCCCATAGGGTTCAGCAGACTTTAAAATGAAACCCAGTAGAGCATAAAGTACATGTGCACATTGAAAAACCCAACAATTGTACTAATACATTTTATTTATTTTTTACCCTCAGTGTTTTCTTCCTTCATAAAAAGGCCATTAGTGCCGTTCACTCCCTGCTGTGCAGCCATGATGCAGACCCTCGCTACACTGACCCTCAGGTCAGAGCCCACGTTGCTAAGCTCTACCTGCCCCTCATCCCCATCGTCATGGAGACACTGCAACAGCTCCACGACTTTTCTGGTCAGCATATGCAGCCCACTAATATTGTTATAGTGATCCCTCTCCTACACACATTTATTTTATTTGCAGAATGTCTTTGTTTCCAGCTTTATTGCACCTGAGAGAGCTTTTCTTACTTCTTTGTAGACTCCTCGCCTGCTCGGGTCCGCCATGCCTCAGCCCACGCCGACGATGCTGACCCAGACAGCGGCAGCACTATCAGTCAGTCTGTTGCCATGGCGATTGCCGGCTCCCCTTTACCGCATGCCAAAGCCAACCCCTTCGCACTGCCCACAGTGGTGAGTGATAGAGGCAGGGGTCAGGCTGTTCCCCCAGGCCCTACATACTGACAGGTCACAGATCTGCCTCTGTGTGGGAGGCTGCTGCCTCAGTTTGACAGACGATCACTCTGCCCTTTCTCTAACTCCACACAAACACATTTCCATGTTGTTTTTCTTTTCTGAAGTACAACTGCTCCTCTTAGCCTGTAGGTGGCTCTCTGTCCATTTCTATTATAACTCTGTAAACAGCCATTTTGTACTGAAACATATTAAAAAACTGCCACTGAGTTTGTGTGTTTGTCTTCACCAGGCTGGGCGCCAGTCCAGCTCTCTATCTGCTGAGTGCAGCAGGACTCTGCTGGTGAGTTTCCTTTGGGTGCTGAAGAATGCAGATGCTGCTCTCCTGGAGCGCTGGGTGTCTGATTTGTCTGTACAGCAAATCAACCGCCTGCTGGATCTGCTGCATCTCTGTGTCTCCTGCTTTGAGTACAAGGTATAGTAAAATCAAATCAATCAAAATCAATTAACATATGCTTAATCCTGACACGCCAGCACTACAGTACATCATTACAGATATGTCCATATTAAACCTGTTGTTTTACTTTTCTAAATTGTTGTGTATCTAATGCCTCAGCAACTGATTTTAGCTCCCTATCACTTCATTTTTGTAATCTTGTTTTCTCCTCATCTCTCTTGTCATTGTTTGTCTCTTTCCTGTGATGATTGATGGTTGTTTTAGGGGAAGAAGGCTCTTGAGAGGATCAACAGCCTGACATTCAAAAAGTCTCAGGACATGAAGGCCAGACTGGAGGAGGCTATTCTGGGCACCATTGGGGCTCGTCAGGAGATGGTTCGCCGCTGCAGAGGTAAGTAGCATGAGAGGAAAGCAATGTGCGTGTGTGTGAGTGTGCCAGTAGCTGTTTTTGTTAGAGGGGTTTATGAGTTTGTGTTCACGGAAACTGTAATTTGTTTACTCTTCCAGAAAGGAGTCCCTATGGCAGCCAGGAGAATGTTAGGTGGAGGAAGAACGTCACACACTGGAGACAAAATACAGACAGAGTCGACAAGTACGTTCTTTACTTAAATTATATCAGTGCCAGCTTAAAAACAGTCTTACCCAATGTATTTGCAAGGTACATAAAAGTATTCTAATCTTCTGGATAAGAATTTAAATCATAAACTGGTTGATATGCTGTCTTTTGATCTTAATAGTGCTTAAATGTAATGCTGATGCTTATGAAAAACCCCTCTCACAGGACTAAAGCTGAGATGGAGCAGGAGTCCGTGGTGGATGGAAACTTAGCTACTGAGGCCTCTCTGATTGTTCTGGACACACTGGAGATAATAGTCAAGGTAAAGCAATGAAGAGAAAGAAATACCATTTTCAATCTTTTGCCTTTTGCCAGCTGTTCACACACAGTACTCTGTATTTTATGTAGAATTATCCTGCTGTAATTTGTTGTGTGTGTCCTCTGTCAGACTGTGGTGGCATCAGAGCTAAAGGAAAGTGTTCTGGGTGGAGTGCTGAGAGTCCTCCTTCACAGCATGGCAGGCAACCAGAGCGCCCTCTTCCTGCAGCACTGCTTCACTACACAAAGAGCTCTTGTCTACAAGGTATTTATGTGAAATGTCTCTAAAACAGTTTTGTATTTGTTTATTTATTTTATTCACAATCAAATATTAATATACCCTGAAATATTTTCACAGTAAGTCAGCAAATGTAATTCTTCTCCTTGCTTGTTTTACACATTGACCTTATGACTCATTTTAACACCTTTTAGGGCAAAACAACAACATTATCTCATTCGTACGCTACGTATTTTCTTGACTGTGTGTTTGTAAATCACACATCATCACATATAGAGCTTGTTTGTGTGTGTAGTTCCCAGAGATGCTGTTTGAAGAGGATACTGAGCTTTGTGCAGACCTGTGCCTGCGTCTTCTGCGTCACTGCAGCAGTAGTGTCGGTTCTGTCAGAAGTCACGCCTCTGCCTCTCTTTACCTGCTCATGAGGCAGAACTTTGAGATTGGAAATGTAAGTCCAGACACTGTTTTTGCATCGTAAATCAATTGTATTTGTATGTTCTTGTCACAATCAGTGTCTGTCTACAGGACATGTACATGATGTTTGAAGGATAGATTTTATGATAATGAATCACAATCTGTCCTAATTCTTCCCTTGGACCAGAACTTTGCTCGAGTAAAGATGCAGGTCACCATGTCCCTGTCATCACTGGTGGGAACCTCCCAAAACTTCAATGAGGAGCATCTTCGTCATTCACTCAAGACAATCCTGACGTATGCCGAAGAGGATCTGGAGCTGCGTGACACGCCCTTCCCAGAGCAGGTATGTAACGACATTTTTCCAAAACCCTATCTGGAGCTGCTAGAAGGGATAAGAATTTACTAAAGTACTGTGTTGCACTTTTGAAACTTAAGGTCCAGGATCTGGTGTTCAACCTGCACATGATTCTCACTGACACTGTTAAGATGAAAGAGCATCAGCAGGATCCAGAGATGCTCATTGACCTCATGTACAGGTACAGTAGTCATCATTATTAAGGCCTGCATACAACAACAGAGTGCCACAAATCAAACCTCTGATATTATGTCTAATCTTTCTTCAGGATTGCAAAGGGCTACCAGAACTCCCCTGACCTGCGTCTGACGTGGCTCCAAAACATGGCAGGAAAACACTGTGAGAGAGGGAACCACGCTGAAGCTGCCCACTGTCTTGTCCACAGCGCAGCACTGGTTGCAGAATACCTCAACATGCTGGAGGACTGCCGCTACCTGCCAATTGGTTGTGTCACGTTCCAGGTCAGTGCATGCTGTTTAATTTGGTGACTCATTCTATTTTCAAACAATACATATGGGCAGCAGAATGAGGTAGGAGGTTGTCCCAAAACTGGAGCACCAAGACTCAAGCCCACGACTGTTGAAAAAAGATTTTACACTGGAAAAAATGACACTTCAAAAATAAGTGAAAACGATAAATACAAGGCTTTTCAAAACTTTTTTACTTGGCAAGATATTCAAGATGCATTCTCTAAAAACAAGTCGCTATATCTCACTGAAATGTTACTTGTTACTTGTCCTATGTTAAGTGTAATGAGCTATTTTGACTAGAAAACAGGAACATATACTTTTGAAGATTTTGAGCAGTGTATGTTTGTTCTGACTGACTGCTCCGTCTGTTTTTCCCTCAGAATATTTCATCCAACGTATTGGAGGAGTCAGCCGTATCCGATGACGTTCTGTCTCCAGAGGAGGAGGGGATTTGTGCTGGGAAGTACTTCAGCGAGTCTGGCCTAGTGGGCCTCCTGGAGCAAGCAGCTGCCTCTTTTAACATGGTACGACTCACATTCTCCAACCACATGGTGACAGACTGTATGTTAACACAGCACAGGGTTACAGCAGTTACCACGGCTGAAGGGATGTTATGTGATCGGGTGGTATGTGTAAAATTGCCTTTCCGTTACGCTGTGACTCCAGGCTGCCATGTACGAAGCCATAAATGAAGTGTACAAGATTCTGCTGCCCATCCATGAAGCCAACAGAGACTTCAAAAAGCTGGCTACTGTCCACGGGAAGCTGCAAGATGCCTTTAACAAAGTCTACAACCAAGTGAGTTTACAGTTTGACATCGGCAGAAATGAACTGTTCTGTTACTGTTCATGAGAAAATGTGTTTATACATGTATCTTCTTTTTCTTTTCAACTTTCCAGAGTTCAGGATGGGAGGTAACAAGTTTATTTGTCCTATTGAGTATATATTATAATTAAGATCAAACTAATTCAGAAAATCCTTTTATTTTATATTGACACAGTTTTCTTTATTCCCCACTGTTTGTCCTCTTCTCACATCTCACTGGTGAGTGATACAAAACTTGCTTTCACACTTTGACATAGATGAGTCGAACCACTGTTACAAAACAGCAACATATTTTCCCTTTGTCCTTCTCAGTCTCTTTGAACAAATCCTCAGTTACAAAATATTCTGTCAGCTTAATAGAGTAACACAAGACCAGTCATTTCAGCCTTTTTATCTGTGGAGCCTTGTTGTGTTCTTCTTTTAAGAATAAAAGATAGAAACCAAGGAAGAAGACAAGGTGTAAAACCTGAAAAGATGAGAGTAATGATACCACAAACTGCACAAATCTCATTGACAGTAGAGGAATAGACTTCCAACTTTACTACATTATAAATGTTTTATTTCTCATTTTTGCTCTGTTTACCTATTTCAACTATCCTTGGCTGCCAAAAGAGCAAATATGTATTGTTATATTGAATATAGGTCACATAATCTCTAAGTCAGCTGATTTTAATTTGCGCAACCTCTGCACTCTTAAACATGGTCTGCAGGTCCTTAAAAAGTCTGATATAATATATAAAATATGTCTGATACCTGTAGACATGCTGTTAAATCATCTCATCTTTTCATCCCTTCTCCAGTGTTTAGAGAATGTTTGGGACCTACTTCCGCGTGGGTTTCTATGGTTGTCGCTTTGGAGACCTGGATGATCAAGAGTTCGTCTACAAGGAGCCATCAATCACCAAACTAGCTGAGATCTCCCACAGACTTGAGGCATGTTACCATGTCACGATACTAATAAAGGTGTCATCAGTGATTTATGAGCAACATATTTCTAAAGACTCATCTCTCTGGTGCACAGGAGTTCTACTCAGAGAGGTTTGGAGATGAAGCTGTTGAAATCATTAAGGACTCCAACCCAGTGGACAAAAACAAACTGGATCCCAACAAGGTGACATGATATGTGCACACATTATGTGACTAAAATATGTCGGTACAGATTTTGTGTAAATGTACTGATGAATGTTTGTGTATGTTACAGGCCTACCTCCAGATTACCTACGTTGAACCATACTTCGACACATACGAGCTAAAGGAAAGAATCACCTACTTTGACAAGAACTACAACCTACGTACCTTCATGTACTGTACTCCCTTCACTCTGGACGGACGAGCCCACGGCGACCTCAACGAGCAGTACAAACGCAAAACCATCCTCACAACATCTCATGCCTTCCCTTACATCAAGACACGGATCAATGTTATCAACAAAGAGGAGGTGGGTGTCTGTTCTGCAGGTATTATTGGTCAGTGGGTATACGTAGAGCTTCAGACTAACTTTTTTCACCAGCATTTCATTGTGTTGTTCACAATGTAGCATTATCAGGGAAATAAATAGGGTGTGTCCCCCGTCAATGCTGTGTTTACTGCGTCCTTTCAGATTTTAACGTGTCATATTTTTCATAGGTCTCATGCTGAGTGGCCAGCCAGTGATTCCAGCTAGAACAGAAACAAAGTTTGTAGATGGGTCTGGCTACAGAAGACTATAACTGTGGTAACAGCATGAGAACAGCATACGACTCCGTTGTAGTCAGGGCTCACTCCAGTCTGTCATTTGCTAAGCGATTACTCATACACAGAAAAATCCCCTTCGTCCTGGAGGCGTCCAACAGTAGATGTCAGATTGTCCCAAACACATATACTATTCTACCTTAAAGGACTTGACACAGTTAGTCTTAAGTCCTGGTTATATGAATTGAGTACATGGGTAATTTCAGCTAATTCTGTTATCCTTGGTTCTTCAGATCATTCTTGTCCCCATGGAGGTGGCCATTGAGGACATGCAGAAGAAGACTCAGGAGCTCGCCTTTGCCACAAACCAAGACCCTGCAGACTCCAAAATGCTGCAGATGGTGCTGCAAGGCAGCGTAGGCACCACTGTCAACCAGGTGTGTGTTAAGATACTTACAGCTGATGATTGATAACCGTAATGCATTTAAAGTGTCAAAGACCCACATCCCCCTGGAATACTAATCCCATCCTAATGGGGCTGAAAGTCTGGGTCAGTGTTTGAAGCAGTGACAGACATTCCTCAGCAGATATGTAACAGTTTCTCCCCCTTACAGGGCCCCCTTGAGGTGGCGCAGGTCTTTCTCTCCGACATTCCTGATGACCCGAAGCTGTTTCGGCATCACAACAAACTGCGCCTCTGCTTTAAAGACTTCACTAAGAGGTGATGACACACTCCGCAACCCAGACACAGACTGTTGTGTAACTAATAAAAACAAATCCCAACTCCCCGTGTCTCCGCTGCTCTTTTTCGTGCAGGTGTGAGGACGCCCTGAAGAAGAATAAAGCCCTGATTGGACCAGATCAGAAGGAGTACCACAGAGAACTGGAGAGGAACTACAATAAACTGAAAGAAGCTCTGGGTCCTCTCATCAACCGCAAGATCCCCCAGCTATACAGAACCCTGCCAGCTCAGACTACGCAAACACAACGGTAACTTGAGACATTAAACACACACACACACACACACACACACACACACACGCCTACGCACAGAAACACACAAAATGAGCTCATGCTGCTTCTCCAATACCATCAAACCAGCACAAGAGTGACATAAAGCCAAACTTTATCATAGTCCAGGTCACAGGGCTCACAGTGACACTTCAGAAAGATTTGAGTTTTCTTTATGAAAGAAAGATGCCGTTCTTAAAGTATTGTGGCCTGTTTGACTATGGAAACTATCACCATATGTTTTTTTGTTTTCATCTGCTTTTGGCATCAGCTCTGTTTTTGCATGTGAGTGTCTGAGGACTGCTGGTTCTTAATCGAAAACAGAGCTACAGTCAACAGCACCTGCCAGAGCGATGCTTTCACACCGAGGACGAATGTATATTGAAGAAGTTGTTTCTTCTAGACTTACTGAACTTAATGTTAATAGATGTTTAAACTCTTCACTGAGACAAAATGAACTTAGTTATATTGCTCTGTAAGCAGATAATCAACATCTGAAAGTGTACACAAATTAGCACATATTTCATTTGATAATGCCTCATTGTCCTCATTTATTTATATTTCAACAGGCCACATTTGTACCCTATTCACCTGCACTTGAAATGAATAACAGAAAACAATATTAAACTTCACATACACGCCTCAATTGATTTAACTGATTTTCGGATATATCTTTCAGTAAAATAAACTGAAACACTTGAAGTATAACACTCTTTATCGTCTTGTTTTTCTCTCGCAGGAACTCCTACAGTAGGTCCAGTCTACGCAGAGTCGACTGCTGAGGCAAACTGGATAACAACGCAGAAAATCAAGCTTTAGAAATTAGCTTCATCCCGTCTGTTCCCCCTCCCCCCAGTGTACTGCACACCAACTGTCACAGGCACACACGCACCGTCCTCTTCCTCGTCTAGCTCGTTATTTTACCCACCCACCCCCCTAGCCACCCAGTCATGCGATAATCCCCCACCACCACCACATAAATGCAAACACACAGACACTTGTCACCTCTTCCCCGGCTGAACCATCTCCCCCGTCACCACCGCCACTCTCACACCTCTGTAGGAGAAAACGTTGGCTGTTTATACTGGAAGGTTATCTGCACTGTAAACATCCCCATCATTTGGAGTAAGGCTCTGACATGTCAGTGTTTTAAACCCAGCTTTCAGAAGTCGTCTGCTCACAGTAATCTCTGAGCTTGATCTGGTTTTAACCAAACTTTTTACAGGACTAGAGCTGCCAAACACATTTTATATCCAAATCATTTTGGGGGATTTAGCATCTAGCATTTGCTTTTAAAGAGGCTTTAGTTTTTCTGTTTTGTGTCGTGGCCTTACTGAATTTGTAAGAGATTTTTTCTAAACTATGCCTGGTAGTGGTCTCTGCCAGACCTGGTTATTAAATAGTCCCAGGGAGTTTTCTTTTGTTATCAAAGGACCAAATAACTGACATTCCTCTTTCCTCAAGTTGTCACATTTATCTGCCTATCTCTCGTTATTAAGAATTCATTAAAGAGTGGAGGTGGGATCATTCACTCCGAGCTCAGTCCTCAGTCCAAGTCTGAGACCAGCAGGAATGAATGTTGTTGCAGTCTGAAAAGGAAATGGATTATTGTTGAGGGAAACGGCAGGATGGGATGTTTAAATGTGTTTTTTAAACTGTGAAAATTTCTTGTAATGCACTGCAGTCACATCTGATGTTTATCACAGAAGCACTGCCCTCGGCCAGGCCATCTCCCTCACCCACACAAATATGTTCAAACTGTGACTTTAACCATCACCCTGCAGTGCAGTCTGAGAACTGAATACATTCGGTCTGTGTGGTGTAAGGCAAGCTGTCTTTTGACTGTATTTGAATTGCTGTCAAAAAAGTACAAAATGTCTTACATGTGTCTAACACCCTGTTCATATACTCATTGTAGCTGTCTCCAACTACTGTTTCTATTATATTGCACTATTGTAAACAAACTGCGGCACATTAACACTGTAACTACTTAAATATCTGAGCTTCTGTTAATTTACAAGCTGGAAACTCTTTTTTACCAATTAGATAAACATTTTTTTTATTTTATTTATTTACACTGTCTTTTTTTACTGCCTTCTATTAAATTTCTCTTGGTACATCTCTGGTCAGCTTTTATTTGTCAGAGAGCCGAAGAATAATCACTTTATTCACTGCAATACATTTATCAAACTGTTCTGTGGCGACAATAACACTTTAGGGTTTTTTACACTGTAAAGTAGTTGGTTTAATGTCTCTAATCTGTCAATTTATTATTGTACTATTATTATAATAGGGTTTTTTTTGGAAGGGTCAAAAGTTTAATTTTTGTGATCAGTTGTTTATTGTTTATTTAAACACAGAACAAAAACAAACACAAATATTAGACCATACAGTACATAGCATTACCCAAAACAAGAAGTACAAAAATGATAGACATTGATAGACATTAAAACATTGAACTTACAAGACAAAGCAAAGATGTATTTGATCCAGATGTCTTCCTGACCTCCTTTTTCCATACCATCAGTCTAATTTCCCTTGGCGGTAGGGCAATCCACAGTATAGCCTGCGATGTTTGTCTAATACCAGAACAAAGGGCTCCGCGTTTATAATCAGGTACTTTACAAAGGCTCAATCAATCAGAGCTGAGGAGAGGAAGTTTTCCAGTTAATAAGATCACTCAGTGTGTTTGTGCCAGATGTACTGGCAACAGATGACAAGAAAGTCAAGGTTCATCTACTGATAAGTGAAAAACACAGGGAGCAGGTCCACACAGATGACAATGGGAATGCAAAAGGGGTTTTCCTAAAAACATACAAAACATTATCTGTGGGGAAGTTTTCTGTAAATATTAAGTTTCAACAATTGACATTTCAATAGATTTCAATTACATTTTTATTCTATTTGTGCAGGTCCTTAAATGTCCTTGGTGGTCCTTGGAGTTCCTCACTGGTACTTAATGTATCTTTAGTTTGATGTAATTCCTTGTAGGTCCTTAGAGGACTTTGAAAGTGCTTGAAAATCATTGACATCCTAAAGTGTTTAGGTGATCTACTCTCTGCTTCCATTGACGTTCTTTGTTGTCCTTGGAGACCCTTGGACTTTCTTGGCAAGCCCTTAAAGGTCCAGTGCGTGGGATTTAGTGGGGTCTAGCGGTGTGGTTGCAGACTGCAACCAACTGAACACCCCTCGCCTCAATCATCCCTACAGAAAAACATGAAAAATGTGAGAGGCTCCGTCTTAAAAACTAAAACACAGCAATTCTTAAGTTTTTGAGGTAATTATACATTAATGAAAACATTATTATGAATATTATATATAAAAATAATGAATGTATCACTGTAAAATAAGTATATTTTACTGCTCACACTTCTGTACTTTTATTTGAGTAAGATTCTGTGTGCAGTAAATGTACCTTGAGGTATTTCTGCTTTAACTTCTACCATCACTGCCTTCCCATGATTGCTTCCCTGGAGGTCCTTGAACGGCCTTTAAAGTCACTGAAGGTTGCTGTTTGGATTTCCTTGAGGAAGATGACGATGATGATGATGATGAAGATGCACGGAGAAGGCCTCTCCCATGATTAAA
Source organism: Pagrus pagrus (assembly GCF_965226575.1). Classification (NCBI taxonomy): domain Eukaryota; kingdom Metazoa; phylum Chordata; class Actinopteri; order Spariformes; family Sparidae; genus Pagrus; species Pagrus pagrus. The sequence continues at coordinate 26,182,072 of NC_140197.1, read as the reverse complement.
GCCCCCTGTAGATGATGGAGCTCCCAGCCCGGCCTCGTGGCTGCTGGCCCTTTAAGAGCAGCGGGAGGCGGCGCGGAGCATCTTGTCTGCGGTGTTTTTGTCTCTCTGTCAGTGAGCGCTCCTGGGCCGAGGCGGCTGAAAGGATTTCCAGAGGGCAGGTAAGAAAACGCTAAATAAGTTCCCCTCTCGTCTGTGCGTGGATCCTGGTCCTGCGTCTCTGTGTTTTCTTGTATTTTAACGCGCTTCAGAAGAGGCGCCTTCTCGGGAGTGAGACTTCTTTTGTGAAGCGTCGGTCCTGCCCATTCCCCCACTCCGCTCCTCTCTCTGCGAAGTAACGGCTCCTCCATCCTCCAGAACCACCGCAGCTTCTCTGAGATTATTATTACTGTATATCAGCACCAGCTGCTCGGACTAATTGGGTTTCATAATGTCTCATTAGTGTTTGTTTACCTGTGGAGGACTGTGGATGAGTCTCTCGCTCCTCCGGTGCGTGTCTTTTTGTTCAGAGCATCAGTGACGGAGGCGCCGTTCACGAGAAATCGCTTTATTGTCATAATAATAATAATAATAATTATAATGATAATAACAATATAACCAAATGAAATGAAGGCGCACGAATCACAAATAAATGTCTGTTTGCAGAGACTCTACATTTCATTTGGTTTTTCTTATTATAATATAATATAATCGTCTGTACAAAGGGTCATTTTCTGTACAGTAACCCTGTTAAATCCATCATGTAGGCTACAGTCTGTATTATTATGGTCACACGGGGCTAATGGAGAAAGGTTTCTGCACACGGCCTCAACTTTTTCCTTCTTTAATCAAAGCAGGACTTTCAGCTCAGAATAAACTGCACGTTGCAGCACATTTCGGTGTGTGTTTGTGTTTGTGTTTGCTCTTCATTATGAAACTTTCCCCCACATGCCCGACACATGATCGGCCGCGACAATCTGAGCATTTTCACTAAAGAAAAGGGGGAAAAAAAAGGGAAAAGCTCAGTGACGACTGGAGGCTCGGGGGAGAGGGTGGGTCCGTGCATTCTGCAAGTTCTCATCACTTCCAGATGTTCGTCAGCTTTTCGCTGCCGCTGCTTTGCCCTCAAATTTGCTCGTCTCGCCGCCTGCGGATGATCAGCGGACACCGGGGGGAGTTTATAACCTCCCAGGATGGATGAGGGCTGATGGAGCTGTGTGTCAGCTGCGTCAGGAGGAGGGGGGAAAACTACACGAAACTCTGTTCAACTGATTTTACTTTTCCGATCGTGCAAAAGCTATAATGGGAACTGATTTCCTTCAATAAACAGATTTGTTAGGCCTTATTAGGCGAAGAGCATGTCCTCTCCTTGAATATGTGATTGTTTTGTGTTAGTGAGGAGGATTGTTTGTTTGAAAATGAACTTAATGTGACAGGATTACTCATGGTATGTGCAGCAGACTGTCCAGATTCATCAGTAAGCACTTCAGATGTTGTTTTGATGAGGGACATGCACAACTTGGCAGGATGTGGGGGGGGGGGGGTGTAGTCATCAGCCTGTTAACTGCATCACACAATACACCACTGTCCCTGCTGTTGTGTAGTGAGGCTGCTGGCTGTATTAAATCACCTACCAGTGAACAGCCACAGATTGCAGCAGCTGCATGGCACTCAGTCGGGCTCTGTCCTGTCATCGGTGTCGTCACATGGGCTGGTCGTGTGGCTCGACTCCTCAGTCCAGTATTTGATTAACTCCTCGTGATTTGAATTTGGTGGACAGAATAACAGTTTCGACAAAAAATTAACATCATAACCTTCATGATTTATCTCAGGACTCTTGTATTAGTTGTAGTGAGGCTTCCCTTATGAACAGATAACTGAATATGTCCTGATGTGATTGCTAGTTTTGAGATAGTGAGTGTAAAAATAGTGAAAAATGACTTTTCCTCCACCCCTTTGAATCCCATCACAGACCCCTGGGAGTCCCCCGAATGCAGTTTGGGGATCTCTGCTCGGGTTCGTCAGCAGCTGAAGTTTCCTCCAGCAGGTTTTTTTTTTTTTTTCACCGAGCTGGAATGTGATTGTCTCATTACAGCATTTGGACCCAGGGGTGCTGTGGAGGAATGCAGGGTTATAAACCCCATTTGCACACTGGGCCACACGCCGGGCATTTAAATGGTTTAGCAAGGATAATGAAATTACACCCTGAACCTGCATGAGACTGTCTGTCACTGTCTAGAGTCGACCACTGATTAGCTAATCCAGACAGTTTTACTGCTAAATGAATAATCTGCTCTGATGAAACAACACACAGCATAGACCATAATTTTTATCGCTTGTGATAAGGAAAGTCAGGATGGATCGATTAGTTATCGGCTATTAAATTCATCTCCAACTAATTTTGAGGGGGAAAAGTCAAATGTTTGTGTTCACAGCTTCTTAAATGTGAATATTTTCTGGTTTCTTTCTTCCTCTGTGACAGTCAACTGGATCTCTTTGGGTTGTGGACAAAACAGGACACGTAGACCAAAGAACTGATTAATGAATCGACAGATTAATCAACAATGTAGTCTCAGCCTTTTATAATAAAGTTTACAAGTGAGGTGACAGTATTTATTTAATTGTGTCTGCACATGCCCCAGTTAAGTTAAAAAAAGCCTCTCCCACAGCGTTGTTAAAAGTACACAGACGTCATACTTCAGTGAAAGTAAAAATATTGTGTTGAAATATCACTTTGGTAAAAGTGAATGGATATGTCATTAAGTATGTGATATTAAATGTACTTAAGTATCAAAAGTACAAGTAAAAGTAAATTCTACATATATTTACATGTGTGCACAAGCTTTATGCTAGTTATCGACCGATTATCAGATCCGACATTCAGCATTTTTCTGATCAGAATCAGTGTTTTTTCATCCAACTGCTGATAAAATAATCAATTTCAAAGTGTGCTTCTTTGGCTCAGATGTCTCACACAGTCTGCAAAGTAAAACTAAAGTTATCAAATAACTGTAGTGCAGGGAAAAGCTCAATATTTGCCTCTAAAATGTAGTGGAGTATTAAGTAGCAGACAATTGAAATACTCAAGTAAAGCACAAGTACTTGAACATTGTTCCTGGGTAAGTAAATGTACTTTTTCAGGGTTTTCCATCCGTCAGAACATTTTCACACCATCACAACATCATTTTTTATGATGATAAAGCCGAAGTTCTTAAATGTTTATTAATTAATAAAGTAGGGATAAACATACGGCGCAGTATATTATTTGGTGGAGACAGTGAGGGATAATACTCCTACTTAACTGTCTTAATTGGGGAACCAGCTATAGTAATGCTTTCAGTGAACATATGGTCTAATCTGGCTTTTGAGGTACTGGGGTCAGTAATTCATTATCTGCTCCAATAATCTGACTTGATCTCCTTTAATACATTAATCACTCAGAAAAGCAAGATGGACTTTTCTGTCCAGTAAAGCACACAAACATGTTGGAGCAGTCAGTGTTACGGATGTTTTCCTGCCCTGTTTTGTTGTCTTTATGTCCACAGAGACTTTTGATGAACAGCTCTCATTGAATCAGGAAGTAATTGATAAGATCCCTGAGAGGGAACCACTTTAACTACATCACCGCTGCAGTCAGATTACTTCCTCTGCTCTGCTGGGCTGTCCGCTCGGTACCACATCACACGCTGACCTCAGCTTTTAACCCCGTCGCTGCTCTGACCGGCTCCCCACCACCCGTCTTACTGCCGTCTGGACTTCGTCTTCCTCCCCTCCCGACCTCACTGTTTCCTGCAAAGGGTGCAGCGCCCTGGCCTTTCTGCTCGGCATCATTCTTAATCCCCACCTCCGCAACTGCACAGGAATTTCTCCCAAATGCCCTTTTTTTTGTCCTTTTTTTCCGGTGCCGCTCCTTGCTGCTCAGCCCCACCCTTGCTCAGTTTCCTGTTGGAGGTCATGCACAATGACCAATAGCAGGCTGGCGGGTGTTTACTCTGCTCCTGTTCCAGGAGTAATGGGAGCTGGCCAGCCCCTCCCCTTGGCCGTACTCTAGCCAGCAGCAGGCTGCTCAGCCCAGCGCCGTCTGCTCCTCCATACCAACGCTCCTTAATGTAAAAAACAGGGCTTTCTGTGAAAGGGCAGACAGTCCTGGAGGGGACGTCCCATTGGATTATGATTTCACTGTCCTGAGGTTAAAGCCCAAACTAGTCAAAAAAACACATGTCCACTTGCACACAGTCTTTTCCATGTTGATATGAGATCATCTGGCCTCGTTACGCATGCCGAAGCCCCGTCTGACAGGCAGTGACGTACACCCTTCAGCCGCTTTATGCTGGTTGACAAATGGCTGTTGTTGCCTCTACAGTACGATTCTTTAGCTGTTCAGGGAAGAGTTTTGTTATAATCTTTTCTGATTTATTATTCATTGAGGACCAGTTGGCTGAATGAAGCCATCTGTGCTGCAGAGTCACGAGGAGGACAAAGAAGTCCTACGAGATGGATTCACAACCTCCTCCTCCTCCCGTTGTGATCTTTATCTAAAATTTGAAACTCTTCGGCGTGTCTATATTCAGGTCTCTGCGGCCTGCTACTCTGAGGAAAAAAAACCTCTGAACAACAATCATCTTTTTTTAGCAAGACAAAGTGTAGCTTCTAGTTGGGATTGTCTATTGTCGGCCTATTTTTAGGAGTGGAATGCACAAATGATGGTAATCTTCTAGGCGGAGCCATTTAAGATTATCAGCAAAGGTCCTTTGAAACTTTATATACTCATTGTGAGGCCCTCAGTCTGCTGTTTTTTCCCGCGTTAACAGCAGCAGAATACATTCTGGTGTCAGGATTTGCTGTGATTCATACGACTGGAGTCCAAATCAGAGAGCAGTCATGGTCTCCTCATTCGAGAAGTTTCCATCTAAAACTCTCAGCAGCATTTCTTTTTTCTTCCCCCCTCCTCTTGCAGTTTTGCCTTTCTTTCCTCACATTCCCACTCTTTCTCTCCCACCCTCCCTCACATACTGTACTGCTCTCCCCTACTTTCTCTCCCTCTTACCCCTGTTCCTTATTTTCCTCTTCGTTTATGCTCTCCTCCTCCTTGTTACTCTTTCTCCTGGGCTGGGAGGAAGTGCCTGGGTTGTTTCTGGATCCTTTGGGAATAGAAAGATGGAGCTCCCTTTCCTGTAACCCTTTCTTCATCAGACCTCAGACTGTTGCAACATACCGTCTCCTGGTTTGCCACATCAATTAGCTTGGTATGATGAGAGTGACATGCAGCGGCAACGCAGTGACCTTCTCAAGGTGCATTAATCACTTGTTGTCAAAATGTTGCTACTCATCGGCGGTTAATAGGCAGTAAATCAGAAATGTATCATCCCACCATTAGATTCGCAGACAAATTAAAAACTGCTAAATCATTTTGCTTTCATATGTCACTGGTGCCGTTCCCCGAATAAATCAATTTAAAAGCTACAGCTGTGTTTGTTGAACTGTGGGAGTCTTCAGGCCGCGGCCAGTGTTGGTGTGTCGGGGGGATCTGTGTGTTTTCATCTGTGCTGCGTGGGAGTCGATGGGAGTTCAAGTTGTCTCCTGTAAAGTTTGGTATTTGTCTTACACAAGTATGTGCCATCAGGGTTATGTCTAAACGCTCCATATAGTCTCTGATCCTGTCCTTCGAGAGTGGTTTGGTATATACGTTTCTATAATCAGATGTTGATGCATTCGTAATATTGTGTTATCGTACGCAATTAGCTGCACAGCTAGCCAGTCATTTTCTGGATCTAGATATCAATCACTCAGTCCTGCTCTTTGTATTTCCAGTGTTTGTCAGTGTTTGGGTCTATAACAGCACCTCATCAACTGTTTGTTTGTTTTGAGGCAAATTTCCTCGCCACACACTCGTACACACACTGTTTCTCTCCGTCTCCCTCTCTCTGAGATGCCCCTCCTTGCTTTATATTAGAACCAGCTGTGGAACTAGAGGCCGAATGAATGGCTCTTTGTGATTTGGCTGTCGTTCCAGTCTAAAAGGTCTGTTTCTCCCCCTACCCTTCCACCCTCTGTGGTATTGGCAAGACAACAGCATAAAACAATAGAGCGAACAACAGCAAGTCTTGTTATGATATTACGCAAAGGTCACCCATCAGCGTTTTTTGGGCTGCGAGACCCTCCGACAAAATGTCGACCACACTTCGGCAGCAGCCGGAGTCGGAGTGTGAGAATCAGCAGACGCGCTCATGCAGCTTATCTGGTGGACACGCACACATGCAGGAGCTGAATCTCACGGTTCACGTCTGTGTGAACGCATTATAAGGCTCATGAAATCAGTCTGGCTTTAAGTCTTTAAAGGTGATGTGTGCGGGTGACGGCTGTTCCCACAAAAACTGGAGGGCGTGTGTGTGTGTACCGGCGGATTGGGGAGTGTTAGTCACGGAGGCAAGAAAACAGAAAACATTGCCCAATCACATGGCAGGGAGGTTCCCAGCCTTGAATTGATTAGAGAGCCTTTAATTGGGGAGAGGAATGGGGTGTTTCTAGAAAGCTTAGCTTGGATCAGGCTGCACTATGAGAGAGTGATTGGCATTTCATGGGGGTATATTGTTCACATCCGGCGTGTCGGTCAAAACCGCTGGAATGTTTTTTCTGGCTCTGCTACATCCCGTGTTTACACTCTTGTGGGGAGACGACTCTTTTGTAACCTGTCATAAGTCTGTTTTTATCTCCGTGTCAACAGAGCTGCACACCTTTTAATAGACGTCCCCTGATGACTACTTGTCCACGTCTCCTTTTATATTCATGTGATTCACATTTTTTCTGGCCTGCACACTGCTACAATCGAAAGCCGTGACCGCAAAAGTTCAAATTTCCTTTATTCTTGTTTCCCACAGGTGCTGACTGTTAGAGTGCAAGAAAAGGAAGGGAGAGCAAGGAGCCCGGGGAGGAGAGATCCCATCCTTGCAGCGCAAGCAGCTGGTATGAAGCGGAAAATAAATCCCTCTTTTCCTAATTCACAAACCATTCCCAAGCTTGAGCAGAATAGTAATCACCAATGGCTGAGAGAGTCAGTAAGGCAGTGGAAAAATCCATAAAGATCTTCTCTGGGTGGCGGGAAGAGTGGTATTTCTGACTTAGCAATACTGAGGTCTAATCCTTTGTAATGGCAATAATAATAAGGTGACTCAATGAATGGAAGCAATGAGTTTGATAAACTTGGGAGAGCTGACCTCAAAATGAAGCCTGGCATCTTAAATTACTTTTCAGGGTGGTCTCAATCCTCTGACACACCAAAGAGACAAGAATGTATATACACACTGTTAATCAAATCCAGTTTTTAATCCTCCAGATGCAGGAGTTCAGTTGAAATGAATAAACCTGAAGCTGCCTTGCAAAAACAAACATTTTGCACTGCATGCTGCGAGAGGCCAAAGACGCTTCAGGATAATGCAGTTATTCTCGTGACATCTTACAGGACATACCACAGACATGTAATTTGTGCTGGATGACCTGCATCTTACCCCCTGAGGGCTGTCTTAATCTTAATAGCAGGGGATGGAGGGAGTAGACCAGGCGATGTTAACTTCCGATGGTATGGTATGCAGCTGTATGGGGAGGTAGAGGAGGAGGGGGTATAATGGGGGCAAGACATTTGTCCTGGATGGGGCCAGAATGGTGGTGTGACGCTGGGGAAGGGCAGCGCACACTGGTTTCTGTTCAGATGTCATCTCAAAGGAACTCTGTTTGAGAGCTGGGAGAGAGGGAGGAAGGTCAGCTTCTCCACCCTACATACACACACACACACTCAGGGAGAGTACGTACAGTACGTACACACATGCTAACACGTCTGAAACAGCCAGTGAGCCACTGTTGGAGAGGCAGATGTGGAGGCTTGAGGGGGCGATGTGGGAGGAATGGCACCCAGACATTTGACTTTGTGCGTGTAGATATGATTTGAAGGAAACCACCCTGTAAGATTCAAAGAGGAGTCAAGTGGACAGTGTCGGTCTCGTCTGCTGGGCTGGGATGTTTGGTTGCTAAACTGCAGATTCTAATTATATCTCATCAACTGTCCCCTGTCAGCGCTGTCCTCCACCCTCCTGTACACTCACACATGCCTGCTTTCTCCCAGCCACTCCCCTTCTCCCTGTCCTGTCCTCACTTTCTCACACAGGCAGTCGTACCCAGACCGCACTGTACGACATGCAGCATGTAATCAATCTGACACTTTCATTCCACACTGGAGAGAAACCGAGACTCAGAACATTTGATGAACTTATTCCAGATCAGATAAAACGCATTCATGTCGGATGAAAGAGAGTTTTTATCGTATTTAGTTTTTTTTTCTCTACAGATCTCTTAAAAGTCTTAAAATTAACATCAAGGACATCCGATAAATTCCTCAACCGTACGCTAAAATATAGACGGTTTAGTGTTGATGGCCTTTAAATTTAACAGTGTAATCTCATCACAGTGGATCGAGTAGTACTTTTAATTCTCTCAGCGTCTGTACGTGCACACATACAGTATTTTCCATGCCCTCAGAGTGTGTGGCTATCTCGGTATGAGAGGGTGATGAAGGGGCACAGATAAGGGGAATCGCACCGGGACATTAAACTGACTGCAGGACTTCAAAAATACCAAGTCCAGTTCGTCAGTGTTTCCAAGTGTCCTACTTTTCACAAACGAGCAAGCACCGTCTACAGTCACAAGATAGTGAGTGAGAGAGAAAGAGTGAGAGCTCGACTTAAAGAAGCTGAGGAAACAGAACAGCAGCCTTGACGTGAAGTGAACTGAGTGTGCCCTCAAAAACAAAGAGGAGGTTTGCAGTCCAAACTTCTGATCTTAGCTGCTTGAAGTAGTATAACGATGTTCGACTGACTAATGCTGTGGGTGGCTTAAACATTACATCCCCAGTTCCCACAAAGTGATGACCTAGAAAGTTAATCTTTTCCAAGCAGACACAAACTCAGAGGCACTGGCGTTGTGGACTCTCTGTCGTTGCTGGCACTGTGTTGCTCTCTGTGGGAAGAAAAAGCACAATCTTGTGTTTGTAAGAGTCCAAATGCATTACCCCTGGTATGAAAAATGCATTGAAGTGCTCAGCAATTCACTATGCCTTCTGTGCTGAAGTAATGAGCGAGTGAGTGTGGAGGGAGTGAGAGACAACGACCAGCTGAAACCTCCTGATCATCAGCTGACGTCAAGCGGGGGAGAAAGCACCAGAAAAAAACATAAAAGGAGCACAAATAGAGAAGAAGCAGGAGGGGGAAGACGTGGAGAGAGCGAGGAGAGAAAGAGGAGAGAGTGTCTGTAAACCCTAAATTGAGAGGCGAAGTTAGCGTGCACAGATGATTCCTAATAAGGTTGTAACTGGCAGTCTCAAACCTCTGTCCTGGAATTAGCTGCCAGGAAACTTTCCCCTGTAACTCCTCATCTCTGAATGCTATCCGAAACAAACACACAATCGAGTGTGACCCACTACGCTCCAAAAAATGAAGGGATAAAATTAGAAAAGGGTGCACGGGGGTGATGTAGTGAAAGAAACAGTAAAACTATTTCTGACCGTCACAGGAACAAAAAGGAACAAGAGGGTCAAAAACAGCAATAATTTATAGCAAACTCACATCTGTGTCATCAAGATGTCCATATAAATGCTATTTTTGTCCTGCACACATACTCATTTATTATTGAACTGGCTTCATATTATTGGAAGCAAAACAACTCTTTTTTTAAAACATCTCTTGTGTGTTCATTTATTAATCCGACATGTCTCTGTTTCTCCACAGGCGAGAGTTCCTGGGTGACTGTTTGAGTGGCTGCCACAGGCTCATAATGGCTCAGGTGCTGCATATGGACCCCGGCTTCCCAGGTGCACCTCCACTTGTTTTTACTGAAACTGCTCCACATATTAATGATATTATATTAAAATAATTAATTATTTTTGCTTGGACTTTAAAGTGATTTAATAGTTGCACTGTTAAGACACTTTACGGGGTCAGGTTATAGTGACTGCACCAGTCCACTTTGAACCTATATTAGTGATTGTTTCTTAAAGCCCAAAGTTGCAGCTATTTTCTGAAGTCTGAGCCCAAGATTAGACGCAGATTTCCGTTTGTTTAAAGTTGATTTCCTTCCCCCGCAGGGAAACTCAACCCGCCTGCTCCCCCTTCCCTGCACGGCAAAGAACAGGAGGCGCCCTACTCAGTGGAGACCCCCTATGGATACCGTCTGGACCTAGACTTCCTCAAATATGTTAACGACATAGAGAAGGGAAACACCATCAAGAAGGTGCCTATCCAACGACGGCCACGATATGGCTCCCTGCCTCGCGGCTATGGCTACACCGGCTCCTGGTGGACCTCCACGGAGTCTCTGTGCTCCAACACCAGCATGGACAGCCGGCACTCCTCCTTCTCCTACTGTGCCCCAGGCTACCACACGTCGCACAGGCCCAGCTTCAGCACTGCACGGGTGGAGAAGACCCTGTTGGATGCACGCAGGAAGCTGGAGGAGGAGAAAGAGGGGCGGAGATTCTCCAACCTTGGCAGCATGCACAGCAGCATGGCAGGCTCGAACACCTCTCTGAGCAGTGCACACAGCTTCAACCGAGCCCATGGGGGAGGCGGATCCTTCACCCCATTGAGTTCTGGTCTTTCCACTCCAGTGACCCCAACACCAGCACACCTGCAGCATGTCAGGGAGCAGATGGCTGCAGCCCTCAGGAAGATAAGGGAGCTGGAGGAGCAGGTGAAGACCATCCCTGTGCTGCAGGTCAAAATCTCTGTGCTGCAGGAGGAGAAGCGGCAGCTCAGCGTCCAGCTGAAGAGCCAGAAGTTTCTAGGTCATACTCTGGGTTTCAGCCGAGGTCGCCCCAGAGGAGAGCTCTACATCGACATCCCTGAGGAGGAGGCGAATAATGGAGCTAAGGGCAGCAACAAGCCAGCAGGGCCACTGTCTCCCACCACACCTGAGGGCTCCAAGCAAGACTCAGGGTGCGAGATCGAGGACACAGTGATTGTGGGTGGAGCGCGACCAGATGCAAAGCGAGAAGTGCGCACCATCGGAGTGGGACCAGAGGACACAAGGGGCAGTCATCAGGTGGGAGTCTGGGTTCGGGAGGAGGATCTGGGGCTCCTGCCAGAAGCAGAGGCTCTTAAGAATCAAGTGGGTCAGCTTGAGGGCCAGCTAAAGAGGACGATGCAGGAGCTACAGAGTGCACAGCAGCAGGCTGAAACAGTCCAGAGCGCACCTCAGGCAGAGCATCCAGTCATGGCCACCAGCATGGGCTGGCAGGAGCCCCAAGACTGCAGCCTGCACACTCTGGTCAGCTTCACACAGCTGCCCCAACAGAGGGAACAGAGGACTGTGGGAATCCAGGTGTACACACTGGAGCAGCCTAAGGTGATGGAGGTGGGCACTCTGCTCCGAGCAGAAACCTGCAGCTCCCCCTCGCTTCAACCAGCTGGTGGAGTCGTGGAGGGCCACCACAGAGGACAAGCTGAAGGTCAGCTGGTAGTGTAGGATCAAGGACACTGAGTTACTAATTAGTCACAGTTACTAATGTGTTACCTTTATCTGAACTGTCTAATGCAGTCCAATGCCTTGTGAGGCTTATAATGTTCAATATTTGTTTACTGTGTCAGAGGTTTCTAGCTAAACACTTCTGATGTAAATGTAAATGCGCTAGATTTTGTGCAAATGTAACACGGGAACTGACATCTCGGTATACAAGCTTGTGTTAACAACTTCTCATGAAAAATGTTGGATGAGGTAGATTATTTCTCTTGGCTTTTATTTGACTACTAAGGTCTTTTTTCTGTCTCACAGACGGTCCAGTTGAATTGCCGATTGCAGTCAGCTCCAAGCAGGTTCGCGATGTCCTAAAGAGCGAGCTGTCCACTTCGGTACCTGTCGCTACTCCTGTCATCGCTGTAGGCACGCCTGGTAATCAGACTGTTCTGATGCATCCTAAAGAAGGGGAGACACACCTGCATACATCCACAGAGGCTGTCCAGTCACAAGAAGGCCCAAAGACAGGTACTGGTACAGACTGAACAGAACACCCCGCTCTGACTTCTTCTTCATCATGTTCCTGCTCTAAGTATGATCATTGGTATCTTTTCCAGCCTCATCTCCACAGTCTTCCCTGAGGTCCATTATGAAGCGGAAAGCAGAAGGTGAACCAGGATCTCCCTCCACAAAGAAAAATCTGCAGTTCATTGGAGTCAATGGAGGGTATGTACTACTTTCATCCACTGAGTGCTGTGCAATTACTCTTCCTTGGTCTGTTCTAGCCAAGAGTATACTGTTGGAGATATAAAGTAGAAATGCATGTGTATTCCTTGCTTATATACGCACATTGATGAAACAGGTGTGAGTAACAAAGACTTGGAGATGTTTGCCAGTGAAATGTTTAATTGTCTTGCAGGTACGAGTCCACATCATCAGACGATAGCAGCAGCGAGAGCTCAGATGAGGGCAGTGACTCCAGCGAATATCATGAAGCCAGAGAAAAACTGCCAGAGTCAGCAGTCCAGCACCAGCAAATAACCCACAGCCAGGCCTCCCAGCCTCCAGAAATCAACAGTGTACCTCAACAGACTGCCGTCAAAACTGTCGTTCCAGACTCACAGCAGAGTCCCAACCAGCCTGCAACTGTAGACACAAGACCGCCAGACAAACCCCCCCGGTCACTAGCGCCGGACACTGTTATACAAAATTGTGCCTCACAGCCACCAGCCTCGGTCTCCACTGTAACTCCTCCATGTCCAGCAAACGATCCTGCCTCTACAGAGACCGTCAACCAGCCATCAGAAAAACACACAGTCACCCAGGAGATCACCTCCACATCATCAAGCACTGAATCCGCTCCCGAACAAAGCTCCGTAAAGTCCTCAGTTACCTGTTCTTCATCGCCGTGCGTCACTAAAACCACTGAGATCATCAAGCAGCAATACACCACCCAGTCAGAAACAACCGTCCTCAGCAGCCAATCAGAGTTACAACCAGCAGCTGAAAGTGTGGCCAATGACACCGCCACAGCGTCAGTCAAACAAGTCAGGTAAACATACACATGGTTAACAGACAGACTGATAGGACCATAAAGTGTTTGAGGTTTAGTGACTGATGTTGTCTCCCTGTCTGTGTCAGACTGGAGCTGAGTGACAGCCTGATGTCGGCTCTTCATGCCCTGCAGAAAGCCCTCGGGGATGCCAATGCCTTCAGCCAACAAGGAGCAGTAGGTGTTCATTTTGTTCACTTTATTTAAGCAGGATAATCCATTTAGTGTCAATACTGCTTCCCAGGAAATCCAGGAGAGTCCTGTTTTAAAAGCAATCACAGCGACAACAACAAGCAGAAGCACAAGTGGAAACACCAAGTCTTAAAAATAGTGCACACTCTGTCCTGACTCTGACGGGTTATAGGTTTCCTGCAATATAAGATGTGCACTGCATCTCTTCATGTTTGAATTATTCAGGAAAAGATAGTTTAAGGGGGAATTAGAGTACTTTTTGGTGTGTAGACTAATAAAAGATACAAAAATTTCAGAATCAGTTGATCGCCTCAGCCAGCAGCCACAACATGTGATCCTTTAGGGCAACTTTGACTATCAAAGTGTGTGGTTTTGCCACAGACAGTCTCACATTGTTGTCCTAAGTGTCTGACAACATTGTGGAAAGAACTCTACAAATATAGAAATTTTTGTGAAGCAGTAAAATCCTTTTTGTTTAACCAGAAACAACCACAGCCAAATCCACCAACGCCACCACAGAAACAGTCACTTTATCATCGTAAAACACACTTCATCCAAACTCGACAGAAAAGCAAAATGAAATCCACTGTTCCAACAATCATCACCTCTGGTCTGGTTGAAATAAATCCTTAATTCACTGTGTCAGATGTGAAAATCCCTTTGAGAGGAAATCAGAGAAGCAGCAGGGAAAAAAGCCGAAGAGCCAGAATATTTTAACATCTAACGCTGTGAGTTAAGGGTTTATTTTGATCAAGCCAGAACCAGAGTTGGTGATTGATGAGTGGAAAGACGAACCAAGACAGTTTTGGTGAGTTTTATTTTGTTTTTGTCGAGTTTTACGATGATAAAATGACTGCTTGATAGCTTTAAACAGAGCAATATATTGGCTGTTTCTGGTTAATCAAAAGGGATTTTCTGTAGGGATACTTTCACATCACCTAATAACACATTTAAAGATGTCAACAAAGATAGATTGCTGTCACCGCAGGCCGTTTATCATTTACACACCAAAACATATAAAAATAGAGCTCAGGTTAAAAAAATGAGAGAATGGTTTGTGCTGAAAACTTGACAATTTCCTTAACCTGTTTTTCAGCATTTTTGCAAGAACTGCAATAGGTTTGTTCTCCAGCAAAGCCTTTTCTCACTTTTGATTTTAATATACTCACCGTGGTCAGTCTGCGTGCCTGTGAGCTGTTCTGTTGCATTTCCCCAGCAGTCTGTCAAGTGTGTTCGTGTCTCTAATCGTCCTCATTGTGTCTGATCTCAGAGGGCAGCTTACACCACCGTGCTGCAGGAGTGGCTGCGTGTGTCCTGTCACAAAGCAGCGGACACGGCTGTTGTCAAGGCCTACATGAGCACCTTCGCCTCCGTCTCCCCTCAGCTGCTGGAGTTTGTAATCAACATGGCAGACGGCAATGGGAACACAGCGCTTCACTACACCGTCTCCCACTCCAACTTCCCCGTGGTGAAATTGCTGCTGGACACTGGTGAGCTGTGTGTATGTGCATGATTTGGGCATAAATTAAGGATATTAACTAAAGCATTCAAGATTACACACATAAAAGTTAAACTCCTCTTCATCCCGTTGAGTCAGGTGTTTCCCTGTATTCAGTCATTTGGTTTGAATGTCACACATCGTCTCCAACATGTCGCACATCCCTGTCATTGTTTGGGCTGCTGTTGTACCACCTGTCAAACTGATTGCCCTATACACCTGACAGGCCTGTGTAATGCTGACAAGCAGAACAAGGCGGGCTACACTGCCATCATGCTGACGGCTCTGGCTGCCTTCCACTCAGACAGCGACCTTCAAACTGTCCTGCAGCTGCTGCGCACTGGGGACGTCAACGCCAAGGCTAGCCAGGTATGCCCTCTACTGCTCTTAGGTTGTACTGCAGCTCCACCAACCATCAAACCCATGAGACTTGAGACCATGAGACCCATGAGAGCAGAAATCTGAAATTGGATCTACATGTTTTAAGATTCTGAATAATGTGTTTGTAGGCTGGTCAGACGGCGCTGATGCTAGCGGTCAGCCACGGTCGAGGGGACATGGTGCGGGCGCTGCTGTCCTGCGGAGCACAGGTCAACATCCGTGATGACGACGGCTCCACGGCACTCATGTGTGCCTGCGAACACGGTCACGTGGACATTGTGCGTCAGCTACTGTCTGTGCCGGGTTGTGATGCCACTCTCACCGATAACGTAAGCATTTACTTCCCTTCCTTCTTTCTCCGTCTCTGTTTTACCCATCAGCTCACCATCATCCTCTTGTTACTTTACAGGACGGCAGCACTGCTCTGTCCATTGCCCTGGAGGCCAGCCAGAATGACATTGCTGTGCTTCTGTACGCTCACCTCAACTTTGCAAAGCCTCCGTCCCCTGTGAGTACTGCAACACTCAAGCCCATCAACTCAAACAAAACACACTAAACAAATGTAATGATTGAATTGACTGATTGAGTTTGGGTTTTTTCCTTTAAATTTCACACATTAGCTTTCATTTTCTCGACCACTTTATGTGTTCTTGTTTTCCTTCAAATCATGTGCAAGGATAGACTACGTAAGGATATACGTACACCGATCAGCCACAAGAAAAGAAAAGTTTCAACTTATCCGTGGTTTGCAGAAACGTACTGTGACAACATTTATTCTGGCAACTGGATTGTCACTTCACCTGTGGTGTTAATGTTGTGGCTGATCGTTGAACCTCATCAACCAATTTAACAACAATCAAACCTTTTCGTCCCCCTTTTTTCCCCCTCGTCTAGGTTTCACCGAAGTCTCCTCTCTTGGGCTCCTGTCCTCCTTCTGGTGAAACAAAATAAACTCTGCTCCAACTCTACAGCCAACCCACAGCAACTTCTCATATTACAGTGTGATTCCTTTTCATCTGTGTAATTAATAGAAACAACGAGTTTGTGTGTGCGTTTGTTCTCACCTGCCATAATTTAAGTACATTATAATGTGCGGATAATGACACGACAGCTTTCACCATTGTTATCCATTGCTTTGTTTTTACACAGTGGTCTTTTTTTAGTCACAGCGGTGGTTGAAGACGTGGATTTCTCGTGTGGTACAAAACAGTCCGGTCCTGCAGTGATCCAGTGGTCAGCCCTGATTTTAGGAGCACTTACGAGTCAAAACTGTTCACTACATTACACTACACTGTTCATCATTATACACTCGTTGTTTTACTCCGTGTGATTCTTGTGTTAGTTGCTTCATAGAGCAATGTGTTTTCATTGTAATGTGTACAATAGCTCTTATGCAGTAGCATCATTATGTGTGTGACCATCACAGCCATTTGGAATAACAAAAGCCACCCCTCTCATAGACAAGTGTCCTTGCATCAACAAGCTCATTGGTGCTAGAGTACAGAAAACAACACTTCAACAGTTTATCAATATTTATACACAAGATTTATTTACTCTAGAGTATTTTTGATATTGATTTTTTTTTTATTCTTAATTCAGGACCTCCAAGGATCAAGATTTTTATTTCCCAGGCGATGGTTAACTTATTACACCTTTTTAACCAGAGAGCAAAAATAACATGTATGTGTCGACCACACTCCCCAAAATAAACCCAAAGATGTATCTCTCCTAACAGCTCGGTGACACTGTATATTGTGGTGATAATGTTAGCACAGGCCTAGCATCAGTGTGAAGGAAGACAGGTGTCAACATCACTCTCTGAAGGCGACGGTACTATGGTCTTTGTATTTTTTGTACGTGAAGGTATTTTGGATGGTTGTAAGGAAAGTTTAGAGTGTATCTGTGTTTGTTTTATTCTGTGCTCATGCGATTAAACAAGACTTTGTTGAGAAACGACTGAAAGCGCCGGTGAAGCCGGTGAGATTTGTCAGGGAACCAGAAAGTGACTGATTGGGGTCTTTAAAGGACGGGCCATGTAAGATGTGAATATCAAAATAATATATGTCAATATAAACTGGTAGTTATGATGCCTGAAATCACATTCCTTGAACAAAAGTGCATAGGCTATTGATGTCAAAATTTCTATTGCTTTTTAAAGATTTTTTCACAATTTTCATATTCACTTTTAAGCGATTGAATTTTTATAAACTCTCAAGTTTTTAATTTAAGTTTCTATCTTTTTTATACATTTAGGATTTTTAAACTCACACCTACTTTATGTAATCGCACAGCTCTTTAGTTGATGTTTATGGAGGTTTATGTAAAATTCTAGATTGTGTTTCTCAATTGATTAATAAATGTGGACCACACTGTTTCTGTTGCATTTATTATTATTATTATTATTATTATTATTATTATTATTATTATTATCATCATCATCATTATTTTTGTTTGGGTGTTAGTGCCCATCATTAGCCAATGTGCTGCATCGTGATAACAACGGTTCTCTTGGCAGAGAAGCATAATTAAAATCCCCTTTTCTTGTTTATGTTTTATATCTGTGTAGTTCTTCACAGACTTGAAGTCAGTGACTCTATCTTTCATGTTGGTTGTGCATGTTTGGAAATGTCCACTAGAGGGCGTTCAAACACAAACGGTTCCTCCCTCAGCACTGAGCAGCACAGTTACTAAATGAAAGGCCAGCCAGTGTCATCAAAAGTCCCAAAACTGTCCCAGCTGATGTGACCCATTTTGTTTCACGTGAACACTTCAATTCAATCTAATCAATTTCAGTGTCAACAGCAGATTAACAGATTTTTTTTTTTTTTTAAACACAAAATGACTTAACATTTTGGTAGCCTATTAGGGGTAACTCATTCCTTGAGGAAACCCAGAGGAAATGCACATGTATACAAATACTGTCGAAGCTGCTGTAAAGCGTCAGTGCAGGCACTGGAGAGAAACCTCCTATTAGTTAATCTGATAAAGGGGAAACAATGAACTGAACTTTAAGACTTAAATGCAGGATTTGTATTGAAACAGTAGAGCAAGTGGATTGTGACACAGGCTGCAGCAGAACAAGGAGCCGTTTGAAATTTAGTCTGTGCCAGTAACAGACTGTCAAAATGCAAAAGAGCTTAAATGGAGCCTGATATAGTGGCTCTTATAAGCTTTGATAGTGGATCTGGTATTTTCACATGTGAACTAAAACTTTACCATGTGAAAAGAAAATAATGTATGTGAACTAGACATTTAAGTGAAATCTCAAGTGATTCACATACATTCATGTGTGAACTTGACATAAAAAGTTATTGGCCTTTTTTGACATGTGAATGAAATGTTCCACATAATACAATCACATTTTCACATGTGAATTACAGATATTGACAATTGTTTTCACATGTGGATCAAACTTTATATCTCTTAAACCAGGATGACAAAAAAATGTCTAAAATATCTTTGCACACCTAGTTTGAGCGTTTAGTTTAGCCTTAGTTAACAGCCTGGGGCTCCACAATCATCTGTTCACAGACTAAAGTGAATGTACTTCTCACTGTACTCATGCAAAACTGACCTATTTGTATTTTTCCAATCAGCAACAACCAGACAACCACGTGTGTTTCTTCAAAACAACACAATGACGTGCAGCATTTTGAAAGCATTTGTCACAATCTCAAAGAAAAACACTGGTCATGACGCCAGCTGTTCTCCTCAGACAGCTGCTTGTCTTTGGGAGGAGTCTGTGAGATAACATGCTCATGTAAGCGATGCCTTCTTTGTTATGTTTTAGACGTGAGAGAAGACCTACCAGCCAAGCAGAAATTAGCTGGCTATTTTTATTCTATTAAGGGAAAAAAAAAAGGTCCACTCATTTGAAGAAGGCACACTGTCTGTTCAACCTTGAATGAATGAAAAATCAAAATATGGCCTTAATAAGCTCTTATCTCTGTTGTCTTTTCATCCAAAAGCCTTTAGCTATAAAATAATTACTCTGTTCTTTTGTTTATAATTGACTGCCAATTCCCAGTTGTGTAAGGCAGCACAGCTGAGCACTTTGTACTTGATATCAGCTGAGCAACACGCTGGATACACAGCTTATCTGTGTCTTCATTTGAGGGGCTCCACCCTCACAGCTGCCAGCTACAAGTGCAGTCAGTCAGATGAGCTGTGAACGCCACCATGAATTGGCAGGAAACACAAAATTTCTCCAGTCGTCATGTTGGAGAGTTACCAACTGATAAACAAATCTATTAAAATTGCAGAGCCTAGATTTAAAATCTGCCTGAGTATATTGAACAGAGGGAAGACCAGTGATGGAATGTAATCTAGTACTTTTACTCGAGTACTCAGTGTTGTAAAAAGTAGCCAAAGTCATACTTGAGTTAGGTTAAGATATTGTGGTAAAATATTACTTTAGTAAAGGTGAAAGTCACCCATATGAATAGTGCTGGAGTAAAAAGTCTTACAGTATCTTATATGAAATGTACTTTTGGCAAACACTTAATGATCAAAAGTACAAGTAAAAGTAAATTACACATACTGTATGTTTACATGTATGTTTGTATATATCGGGTCTAATATTTAGTAGTATTAAGTTGTTTTTATTTTATCAGATTGACAATAAAAGAAATGAATGAAAAGTTAACTTCTTTGGCTCTGATGTAACATGTAATCAGCTAAGACACTAACTAATGTTATCAAATAATGTTGTGGAGTAGAAAGTTCATTATAGGCCTCCAAAATGTCGTGGAGTCAGAGTATAAAGCGTTTAATAACTTTTACTCACTTACTTTCACTTTTACCAAAGTAATATTTTAACATGATCCTTTTGAGTATGACTTTGTGTACAGCCTGTCTGACCGACTGTAGTCAGACACTCACATTAACCCTATTTTTCTTTCTCTTAGTGAATTGTGATTGCAGATGTTGCTCAGTAATTGCTGGAAGGGTCCATTTTTGCAATATCTTGTGATTGAATTGCTCATGAACACACAGGCCCTACATGCTGCCTTGCCAAATCAAAAAGCATCTGAAACATACATTCAGATATATAGAATATATAAATATACTATACTATATGTACTGACAGTGACAATTCAAGGTTTGGGTCCAAGGGATGATCTCTTTTGTTATCTCTCCTCCAACCTGCGACAATCACTTGGACCGCCTTCCTCGGCCTATCTTGGAGGAGGTCCCGGGTGTGTCCCTGCTCTGCTTCAAGCATAAAAACCTCTCATGGTTTGGACTCAACACGACATTCGTCGGATAGTCAATCAACAGGCAAGATGACCAGTCTCACCGCTAAGGACAAGGACAGAGTCAGGACCTTCTGGGCTAAAGTGTCTGGGAAGGCGGAGGAGATCGGCTGCGAGGCTCTGGCCAGGTAAATATGAGCAACAGCTGAAGCTGCTCCAACATTAACTGAGTCATTTGCAAACGCACTCACTCGTGTTTTGGTTTGCCCAGGATGCTGATCGTGTACCCGCAGACCAAGACTTACTTCGCCCACTGGAAGGACATGAGCCCCAACTCTCCCAGTGCCAAGAAGCACGGAATAACTGTGATGGGTGGAGTTGCAGATGCTGTGACCAAACTCGACGACCTGAAAGGAGGTCTTCTGACCCTCAGTGAGCTGCACGCCTTCACCCTGCGTGTGGACCCCGCTAACTTCAAGGTGCACAGCAGTCACAGTGATCAAGAACAAGCTGTAATTTAGAAGAAGTGCTCCTTAAACTTGGGCTCTTGCACCTGCTCCTTCTGTTCTCACCGTGCACTAATGTCACTATCCTGTCTTCTTCTCACAGATCATCTCTCACTGCATCATGGTGGTCATGGCCAACATGTTCCCCGAAGACTTCACCCCTCAGGTCCATGTGTCTTTCGACAAGTTCCTGGCTGCTCTGGCTCTGGCTCTGGCTGAGAAGTACCGATAAACATCAGGAGGAGAGTGCAGCATGAGCTTTCACTGCAGAATGATCAATAAATGCATGAATGCAAACAAAGCAACTGTTGTGTGTGGTTCATTTGGGATGATTAGTGTCATGTTGATCATGAAAGCTGAAACAATTAGAACATTAATTGATCTGTCAATAATAGATGATGCACTTAATGTTACACATCATATACTTAAGTAATACTTAATGCACAATGACTCAACATGCATGGATTTATACAGGATGTGTCATGAACTCTTGTTGCTCACCATTAACAGATGATCGAGGTGACAGATCATCAGTTAAGTGATATGAATTCACACTTGCTTCATGCATAAATTCATATGCAACCAAGTAAAGTAGATTCCAGTTTATTTTAGATTCGCTCAAGTTCATGTTCTCATAGAATATCAAGCAAACATTTGCATATTAAACATAAATACATATTAAAGTTACATGAAATCTTGTTAACTTCATGCATATCTATTCATGTATTAAAGTAGCTGTGAGTTAACAGTCATTTACTAACAATCCATTACATCATCATGACTCTTGCATCTGACCATTACATAAGTGTATGATGTGTACCCTTAAAAATACGGAGGGTTTTAAGGGCAAACGATGGATATATAGATAAATATATAAAAACATAAATCATTGTATAGGCTTAATTAAATGCCTAAGAAAGTCAATGCTTAATTGTCAACATAAATAAGTCACAAGTTAAATGACATCAAATATATAAACATAATATTTAATATTTAATTTTGGCCCTTAAAAGCCTCCATACATATTTTTCTGACATTTTGCAGACTAAACATTAATCAATTAGTTTCGATGGATTTGCCGAGAAAAGTCGTCAGAATAACCAACAGTAAATATAACTGTTGGTTGCGGCCTTTCTTTGCATCGGGATCAGTTATAACGTTGAACATCATGAGTAATATTTCAAGAAATGACTTTTAGAAAACAAAAGAGTGACTCGTGTAACAACTGTCAGCCATGAAAAACTACTTTATAATTATTATTATTGTTTTCCCCTCAAATACTGCTGTCCTTTCTATCTATGCAACCTCTGCAACAATATTACGTTTATTTTGTTTATTTATTTCTATCATGCGATGGTGATTCATCATCCATACCTCGTGTTTGTTTTCCATCTGGACTGTCTGTTTCAAAGATAATCTATCCACTGTTACCACATTTCATCAACGACGTCGTCCCTCTGAACATCTGACTGCAAGTCATTCTTTTTCATGTTGACATGTACAATTACAGACCAACAACTTGTTGAATTTGCTGATTGTTTTATTTGCTTTTCAGACAAAAACAAAGAGCTTTGATGGAAATGAAGGAATTATTTGACTGAATCATCATGTGATGGTCTTCTCTTGCAGCTCTCTAGTGGTACTGCCTTCCCAGGGAGGTCACCACCACGGCCAGGAACTTCTGGAAAGCTGCCTGAACTTCACCGGTGAACTCTTTGCCCAGTCTTGCAGACACCACGATGGTGAGGCAGTCAGAAAGCAGCTGCAACACAACAAGCATCATGAGACATTAGCATGAAAGAAGTGGAAGAAGTTTTTGTAATAATTCTTCACTGTGGATGACAAAGTGACATTAGTTTAACAGGTTTACCCTGAAGTTGTCAGGGTCCACATGCAGCTTCTCGGAGTGCAGCACGCTCAGTTCAGCATATACGCCCTTGATGTTGTCCATGTTCTTCACAGCCCGGTCCATACCGTGGAGGATGGTTGTTCCGTGTTTTGCAACCAGTGGATTTGCGATTATGGCAGAGGCGTTGTAGAGGTTTCCAAAGTTACCGAAATACCTCTGAGTCCAGGGGTAGACGACCAGACACCTGAGGAGATACGCAAAGAGATCAGCCTTACAGGGAAAGACGAAAAGAACAAATGTGTTTGCCAAGCGCACAAAATAAAACACAAGAACCACGGATGTGTCACCTGGACAGAGCTGCAGGTCCAACGACCTCATACTCCATCTTGGAGAAGATGTCCTGGATGGTGGCGCGCTCGAAGTCTGTCCATTCAACCATCTTGTCGGCTTTAGATTTTTCTGTGCGTGTCAGAAGATCCTGTGCTCAGCGGCTCCAGATGCAGCTTTTAAAGCAGCTCTGCTCCCCTCCCAGATGCATCTGATTGGATGGGAGGTGGGCTGGCTGTGTTCTGGATTATCACAACAGTGATAAGAGAAGGGCGGATCTGCATCGCTTATCTCGTGGAAACAGAGGAAATAGTTCTAGTCTGGCAGTAAAGCCATACAACAACGCAATGTAATACAAAACCAATGATTTAGGTTAAAATGATAGGTGTGTTTTCAGAGGATGACTCCTGCCCGCACACTCCCGCGTCCTTGGAGGTCCCCAGCACCTTGGACAGCGAGCTTTACATTTCAGGGGAAGCAAGAAGCGCAAACTGCAGGTTGTTTTATGTTATCTCACCTGAACATGGAGTCGAAGCTCTGCTTAGTTCTCAGGACACCGACAACGTGTTACAGAAGCTCACGTAAAAAAATGCAGCTTCAAATCTTCATTAATTTTGTTTTATTTTCACTGGTTGAACACATCAGTCCAAGCTGTGTGCTCACTGTGGGCAGGATGCAATAATTAACATTTAGTGAATCCACTCTTCAACTTTGAATTATGTTTTCCACTTTTTTAATGAAATTTAGGTCAGACTTTATATTGAGGTCCTTATAATAAACATTAGTTAATAAGTAATAAGGACCTAGTAAGATTTCAATCTACATTATTATGTGTTAATAGGACTTTATACGTGTTTCAAAAAGGCAACATAAACAGGTTTAAAGTTTTATTATGAGCACATATGAGAAACTGTTTTATAGTTTATAAATGCTTGAGAATGTTAGTTAAAGTTTTATCCTAAACTATATCCTGTCTGTCTTCAGTTTTCTATAAAATAAAGGTAAAAGCTAAAACTAGAATCTTTAAAAGAGAAACTGTTGTCGTGCTGCTGCAAAGTTGACTGCGACTGAATGTGTAATGAAACATATATTAATCCCAATCAAGCAACAAAAGTTTATCAGCTTTTTAACTGATAGAAAGTTTCCAATGAGTGCTGATAACCTAACAATAAACGTGTTAATGAGGCTATTAACACTTATATAGTCTTATTAACGCAATAATGTTAATAAGCTCCTAATGGGGACTTATAAGTAACTCACTTTTTGTTGAAGACATCCTGCCTGATTTAAGTGTCTTGCCTACAGGGTGCACTGTCAGAGCTGTCTTCAGTTTATTTCATTTATATTGTTATATTTACCATGTGTTTGCTTACAGTGGTGAAATACGAAGAAACCACAGTCACCATGAGAAGATTTTAGCTGCAACGCCTTGTGCATCCTATCTTGGAGGAGGTCCCGGGTGTGTCCCTGCTCGGTTTCAAGCATAAAAAGCCCCTCACAGTTGAAACTGATCACAGCTTTCAGCGACTCACAATCAACAGGCAAGATGACCAGTCTCACCGCTAAGGACAAGGACAGAGTCAGAACCTTCTGGGCTAAAGTGTCTGGGAAGGCGGAGGCGATCGGCTGCGAGGCTCTGGCCAGGTAAATATGAGCAACAGCTGAAGCTGCTCCAACATTAACTGAGTCATTTGCAAACGCACTCACTCGTGTTTTGGTTTGCCCAGGATGCTGATCGTGTACCCGCAGACCAAGACTTACTTCGCCCACTGGAAGGACATGAGCCCCAACTCTCCCAGTGCCAAGAAGCACGGAATAACTGTGATGGGTGGAGTTGCAGATGCTGTGACCAAACTCGACGACCTGAAAGGAGGTCTTCTGACCCTCAGTGAGCTGCACGCCTTCACCCTGCGTGTGGACCCCGCTAACTTCAAGGTGCACAGAAGTCACAGTGATCAAGAACAAGCTGTAATTTAGAAGAAGTGCTCCTTAAACTTGGGCTCTTGCACCTGCTCCTTCTGTTCTCACCGTGCACTAATGTCACTATCCTGTCTTCTTTTCACAGATCATCTCTCACTGCATCATGGTGGTCATGGCCAACATGTTCCCCGAAGACTTCACCCCTCAGGTCCATGTGTCTTTCGACAAGTTCCTGGCTGCTCTGGCTCTGGCTCTGGCTGAGAAGTACCGATAAACATCAGGAGGAGAGTGCAGCATGAGCTTTCACTGCAGAATGATCAATAAATGCATGAATGCAAACAAAGCAACTGTTGTGTGTGGTTCATTTGTGATGATTTGTTTCATGTTCGAGTCGATCAAAAGTCGCAAATATTCTCCGGCTCCAGTTTCTCCTATGTTCTCTGCATTATGAATGAAATATCTCAAGACTGTTGTCCTAAAAAAAAATTTAAAAATCAAGACAAGACATCTGAATGTTACCTCTGGCTCTCCTGGACGTTTTGTACGTTTTGCACCAGCCTGCAGAAAGTTGTGATACATTTATTGGGAAGGGCACTTTTGCTGCGTCCCTCATTTAATAATGTTAAAATAATTGGGAAACAACATCTGTGGACTTAGTTCCCACTTGATTTTTTGTTGTTGTTTTATTTGTTTACTTTTTTAGAAAACAGGACAGTGGAAAATATATAAGATAGTCCCTGCACATTAGTAATTATTAGTTAGTTTTAGTTATTTGTCTCTGCACAAATCTTATATTTTCAAAATGTTTCAGTGAAATCAATGTTAATTATTTCCCTATGTGAAAAAACATTATTGTTGTTGTTATTATTATTATTATTAACAATTGTATTATTATTTTAATTGTTATTATTAGTATCATTGCTGGTGTTGTTGTTGTCGATGATGTTTAATTGAGTGTACAATATATTTAACTTCACATTGAATCAGTAATGTTCGCCATGAAGCAGAAGACCAGAAGGAATTAACAACCTGAAAGAGAGAATTGTGACTTCAGCTCTAATAAATCTGACTTTTTTTTTCAACGTTTGCCCTTTAATTTCTATTTTTCTGATTCGTGAATACTAAATGGAAACAATATCGTTGAACTATTCATCTAACCTGCAACCTGCTTTATGTTTCCTCTGTAATGATTCATAATAACGTCATCAGAACAACTTCTTCAGTCACTGGTTCATCTTCAGTACCTCTTGTTTTCCATCTGGAGTTTCTTTTTTAGAGATAATTTATCCACTATCACAACATTTCTATACGTCTGAAGTTCAGTCTTTAATAAACTCTTTAAATCTCAAACACATTCTTTTTCATGTTGACATGTACAATTACAGACCAACAACTTGTTGAATTTGCTGATTGTTTTATTTGCTTTTCAGACAAAAACAAAGAGCTTTGATGGAAGTGAAGGAATTATTTGATTGCATCATCATGTGATGGTCTTCTCTTGCAGCTCTCTAGTGGTACTGCCTTCCCAGGGAGGTCACCACCACGGCCAGGAACTTCTGGAAAGCTGCCTGAACTTCACCGGTGAACTCTTTGCCCAGTTTTGCAGAAACCACGATGGTGAGGCAGTCAGAAAGCAGCTGCAACACAACAAGCATCATGAGACATTAGCATGAAAGAAGTGCGTTTTTTGGAATAATTCTTCACTGTGGATGACACAGTGACATTAGTTTAACAGGTTTACCCTGAAGTTGTCAGGGTCCACATGCAGCTTCTCGGAGTGCAGCACGCTCAGTTCAGCATATACGGCCTTGATGTTGTCCATGTCCTTCACAGCCCGGTCCATACCGTGGAGGATGGTTGTTCCGTGTTTTGCAACCAGTGGATTAGCGATGATGGCATTGGCGTTGTAGAGGTTTCCAAAGTTACCGAAATACCTCTGAGTCCAGGGGTAGACGACCAGACACCTGAGGAGACACGCAAAGAGATCAGCCTTACAGGGAAAGATGAAAAGAACAAATGTGTTTGCCAAGCGCACAAAATAAAACACAAGAACCACGGATGTGTCACCTGGACAGAGCTGCAGGTCCAACGACCTCATACTCCATCTTGGAGAAGATGTCCTGGATGGTGGCGCGCTCGAAGTCTGTCCATTCAACCATCTTGTCGGCTCTAGATTTTCCTGTGCGGGTCAGAAGATCCTGTGCTCAGCGGCTCCTGGTGCAGCTTTTAAAGCAGCTCTGCTCCCCTCCCAGATGCACGATGCAGCGGGGTGGGCCGGACAAGTGCTGTTGTGGATTTTCAGTGATGATAAGGGTGTCTGCGTCGTTTAGATTGTCTCTTTACACAACCAATTCAAGACTGTAGACAAGAACAGACAGCGAACTGTTGACTGATATCGACATGACCATAGTCGCTTTACTTTCAAATAGGACAAGGTGTCAATAAATGAATAAATAATGTTTCTTCCAGTGTTGACTAAAAAGAAATGGACACAGATTTTTTACTGTTGTGTTTTTTTTTTAACAAACACCTTCGCGAATGTCAAGAAACCCCTGAGTCACCATGAGAAGATCTTATCTGCAACGCCTTGTGCACCCTATCTTGGAGGAGGTCCCGGGTGTGTCCCTGCTCGGTTTCAAGCATAAAAAGCCCCTCACAGTTGAAACTGATCACAGCTTTCAGCGACTCACAATCAACAGGCAAGATGACCAGTCTCACCGCTAAGGACAAGGACAGAGTCAGAACCTTCTGGGCTAAAGTGTCCGGGAAGGCGGAGGCGATCGGCTGCGAGGCTCTGGCCAGGTAAATATGAGCAACAGCTGAAGCTGCTCCAACATTAACTGAGTCAATTGCAAACGCACTCACTCGTGTTTTGGTTTGCCCAGGATGCTGATCGTGTACCCGCAGACCAAGACTTACTTCGCCCACTGGAAGGACATGAGCCCCAACTCTCCCAGTGCCAAGAAGCACGGAATAACTGTGATGGGTGGAGTTGCAGATGCTGTGACCAAACTCGACGACCTGAAAGGAGGTCTTCTGACCCTCAGTGAGCTGCACGCCTTCACCCTGCGTGTGGACCCTGCTAACTTCAAGGTGCACAGAAGTCACAGTGATCAAGAACAAGCTGTAATTTAGAAGAAGTGCTCCTTAAACTTGGGCTCTTGCACCTGCTCCTTCTGTTCTCACCGTGCACTAATGTCACTATCCTGTCTTCTTCTCACAGATCATCTCTCACTGCATCATGGTGGTCATGGCCAACATGTTCCCCGAAGACTTCACCCCTCAGGTCCATGTGTCATTCGACAAGTTCCTGGCTGCTCTGGCTCTGGCTCTGGCTGAGAAGTACCGATAAACATCAGGAGGAGAGTGCAGCATGAGCTTTCACTGCAGAATGATCAATAAATGCATGAATGCAAACAAAGCAACTGTTGTGTGTGGTTCATTTGTGATGATTTGTTTCATGTTCGAGTCGATCAAAAGTCGCAAATATTCTCCGGCTCCAGTTTCTCCTATGTTCTCTGCATTATGAATGAAATATCTCAAGACTGTTGTCCTAAAAAATTTTTAAAAATCAAGACAAGACATCTGAATGTTACCTCTGGCTCTCCTGGACGTTTTGTACTTTTTGCACCAGCCTGCAGAAAGTTGTGATACATTTATTGGGAAGGGCACTTTTGCTGCGTCCCTCATTTAATAATGTTAAAATAATTGGGAAACAACATCTGTGGACTTAGTTCCCACTTGATTTTTTGTTGTTGTTTTATTTGTTTAATTTTTTAGAAAACAGGACAGTGGAAAATATAGAAGATAGTCCCTGCACATTAGTAATTATTAGTTAGTTTTAGTTATTTGTCTCTGCACAAATCTTATATTTAACATTATAAAATGTTTCAGTGAAATCAATGTTAATTATTTCCCTATGTGGCCTTAGTTGTTTGTTACATAAAAATATCTCGACCATGTGGGACTGTCAGCCATGAACAAACATTATTGTTGTTGTTATTATTATTATTATTATTATTATTATGAATAATTGTATTGTTATTATTAGTATTATTGCTGGTGTTGTTGTTGTCGATGATGTTTAATTGAGTGTATAATATATTTAATTTCACATTGAATCAGTAATGTTCGCCATGAAGCAGAAGACCAGAAGGAATTACCAACCTGAAAGAGAGAATTGTGACTTCAGCTCTAATAAATCAGACAGTTTTTTCAACATTTGCCCTTTAATTTCTATTTTTTCCCCATCCATTTATTATCTTTCAGCCAAAAGCCACATCATGAATACTAAATGGAAACTAACGTCATCAGAACAACTTCTTCAGTCACTGGTTCATCTTCAGTACCTCTTGTTTTCCATCTGGAGTTTCTTTTTTTAGAGATCATTTATCCACTATCACAACATTTCGATACGTCTGAAGTTCAGTCTTTAATAAACTCTTTAAATCTCAAACACATTCTTTTTCATGTTGACATGTACAATTACAGACCAACAACTTGTTGAATTTGCTGATTGTTTTATTTGCTTTTCAGACAAAAACAAAGAGCTTTGATGGAAATGAAGGAATTATTTGATTGCATCATCATGTGATGGTCTTCTCTTGCAGCTCTCTAGTGGTACTGCCTTCCCAGGGAGGTCACCACCACGGCCAGGAACTTCTGGAAAGCTGCCTGAACTTCACCGGTGAACTCTTTGCCCAGTTTTGCAGAAACCACGATGGTGAGGCAGTCAGAAAGCAGCTGCAACACAACAAGCATCATGAGACATTAGCATGAAAGAAGTGGAAGAAGTTTTTGTAATAATTCTTCACTGTGGATGACACAGTGACATTAGTTTAACAGGTTTACCCTGAAGTTGTCAGGGTCCACATGCAGCTTCTCGGAGTGCAGCACGCTCAGTTCAGCATATACGGCCTTGATGTTGTCCATGTCCTTCACAGCCCGGTCCATACCGTGGAGGATGGTTGTTCCGTGTTTTGCAACCAGTGGATTAGCGATGATGGCATTGGCGTTGTAGAGGTTTCCAAAGTTACCGAAATACCTCTGAGTCCAGGGGTAGACGACCAGACACCTGAGGAGACACGCAAAGAGATCAGCCTTACAGGGAAAGATGAAAAGAACAAATGTGTTTGCCAAGCGCACAAAATAAAACACAAGAACCACGGATGTGTCACCTGGACAGAGCTGCAGGTCCAACGACCTCATACTCCATCTTGGAGAAGATGTCCTGGATGGTGGCGCGCTCGAAGTCTGTCCATTCAACCATCTTGTCGGCTCTAGATTTTCCTGTGCGGGTCAGAAGATCCTGTGCTCAGCGGCTCCAGATGCAGCTTTTAAAGCAGCTCTGCTCCCCTCCCAGATGCACGATGCAGCGGGGTGGGCCGGACAAGTGCTGTTGTGGATTTTCAGTGATGATAAGGGTGCCTGCGTCGTTTAGATTGTCTCTTTACACAACCAATTCAAGACTGTAGACAAGAACAGACAGCGAACTGTTGACTGATATCGACATGACCATAGTCGCTTTACTTTCAAATAGGACCAGGTGTCAATAAATGAATAAATAATGTTTCTTCCAGAGTTCCAGACTAAAAAGAAATGGACACAGATTTTTTACTGTTGTGTGTTTTTTTTTTAACAAACACCTTTGCGAATGTCAAGAAACCCCTGAGTCACCATGAGAAGATCTTATCTGCAACGCCTTGTGCATCCTATCTTGGAGGAGGTCCCGGGTGTGTCCCTGCTCGGTTTCAAGCATAAAAAGCCCCTCACAGTTGAAACTGATCACAGCTTTCAGCGACTCACAATCAACAGGCAAGATGACCAGTCTCACCGCTAAGGACAAGGACAGAGTCAGAACCTTCTGGGCTAAAGTGTCTGGGAAGGCGGAGGAGATCGGCTGCGAGGCTCTGGCCAGGTAAATATGAGCAACAGCTGAAGCTGCTCCAACATTAACTGAGTCATTTGCAAACGCACTCACTCGTGTTTTGGTTTGCCCAGGATGCTGATCGTGTACCCGCAGACCAAGACTTACTTCGCCCACTGGAAGGACATGAGCCCCAACTCTCCCAGTGCCAAGAAGCACGGAATAACTGTGATGGGTGGAGTTGCAGATGCTGTGACCAAACTCGACGACCTGAAAGGAGGTCTTCTGACCCTCAGTGAGCTGCACGCCTTCACCCTGCGTGTGGACCCCGCTAACTTCAAGGTGCACAGAAGTCACAGTGATCAAGAACAAGCTGTAATTTAGAAGAAGTGCTCCTTAAACTTGGGCTCTTGCACCTGCTCCTTCTGTTCTCACCGTGCACTAATGTCACTATCCTGTCTTCTTCTCACAGATCATCTCTCACTGCATCATGGTGGTCATGGCCAACATGTTCCCCGAAGACTTCACCCCTCAGGTCCATGTGTCTTTCGACAAGTTCCTGGCTGCTCTGGCTCTGGCTCTGGCTGAGAAGTACCGATAAACATCAGGAGGAGAGTGCAGCATGAGCTTTCACTGCAGAATGATCAATAAATGCATGAATGCAAACAAAGCAACTGTTGTGTGTGGTTCATTTGGGATGATTTGTTTCATGTTCGAGTCGATCAAAAGTCGCAAATACTCTCCGGCTCCAGTTTCTCCTATGTTCTCTGCATTATGAATGAAATATCTCAAGACTGTTGTCCTAAAAAAAAAATTTAAAAATCAAGACAAGACATCTGAATGTTACCTCTGGCTCTCCTGGACGTTTTGTACTTTTTGCACCAGCCTGCAGAAAGTTGTGATACATTTATTGGGAAGGGCACTTTTGCTGCGTCCCTCATTTAATAATGTTAAAATAATTGGGAAACAACATCTGTGGACTTAGTTCCCACTTGATTTTTTTTTTTTTTTTTTATTTGTTTCATTTTGTAGAAAACAGGACAGTGGAAAATATAGAAGATAGTCCCTGCACATTAGTAATTATTAGTTAGTTTTAGTTATTTGTCTCTGCACAAATCTTATATTTTCAAAATGTTTCAGTGAAATCAATGTTAATTATTTCCCTATGTGGCCTTAGTTGTTTGTTACATAAAAATATCTCGACCATGTGGGACTGTCAGCCATGAAAAAACATTATTGTTGTTGTTATTATTATTGTTATTATTATTATTGTTATTATTATTATTATTGTTATTAATTGTATTGTTATTATTAGTATTATTGCTGGTGTTGTTGTTGTCGATGATGTTTAATTGAGTGTATAATATATTTAATTTCACATTGAATCAGTAATGTTCGCCATGAAGCAGAAGACCAGAAGGAATTAACAACCTGAAAGAGAGAATTGTGACTTCAGCTCTAATAAATCAGACAGTTTTTCTCAACGTTTGCCCTTTAATTTCTATTTTCCCCCCCATCCATTAATTATCTTTCAGCCAAAAGCCACATCATGAATACTAAATGGAAACTAACGTCATCAGAACAACTTCTTCAGTCACTGGTTCATCTTCAGTACCTCTTGTTTTCCATCTGGAGTTTCTTTTTTAGAGATAATTTATCCGCTATCACAACATTTCTATACGTCTGAAGTTCAGTCTTTAAAAAACTCTTTAAATCTCAAACACATTCTTTTTCATGTTGACATGTACAATTACAGACAAACAACTTGTTGAATTTGCTGATTGTTTTATTTGCTTTTCAGACAGAAACAAAGAGCTTTGATGGAAATTAAGGAATTATTTGATTGCATCATCATGTGATGGTCTTCTCTTGCAGCTCTCTAGTGGTACTGCCTTCCCAGGGAGGTCACCACCACGGCCAGGAACTTCTGGAATGCTGCCTGAACTTCACCGGTGAACTCTTTGCCCAGTCTTGCAGACAACACAATGGTGAGGCAGTCAGAAAGCAGCTGCAACACAACAAGCATCATGAGACATTAGCATGAAATAAGTGCGTTTTTGGAATAATTCTTCACTGTGGATGACAGAGTGACATTAGTTTAACAGGTTTACCCTGAAGTTGTCAGGGTCCACATGCAGCTTCTCGGAGTGCAGCACGCTCAGTTCAGCATATACGGCCTTGATGTTGTCCATGTCCTTCACAGCCCGGTCCATACCGTGGAGGATGGTTGTTCCGTGTTTTGCAACCAGTGGATT
The DNA here is from genome assembly GCF_965226575.1 of Pagrus pagrus. Taxonomy (NCBI): domain Eukaryota; kingdom Metazoa; phylum Chordata; class Actinopteri; order Spariformes; family Sparidae; genus Pagrus; species Pagrus pagrus. The sequence continues at coordinate 26,149,059 of NC_140197.1, read as the reverse complement.
AGCGATGATGGCATTGGCGTTGTAGAGGTTTCCAAAGTTACCGAAATACCTCTGAGTCCAGGGGTAGACGACCAGACACCTGAGGAGACACGCAAAGAGATCAGTCTTACAGGGAAAGATGAAAAGAACAAATGTGTTTGCCAAGCGCACAAAATAAAACACAAGAACCACGGATGTGTCACCTGGACAGAGCTGCAGGTCCAACGACCTCATACTCCATCTTGGAGAAGATGTCCTGGATGGTGGCGCGCTCGAAGTCTGTCCATTCAACCATCTTGTCGGCTCTAGATTTTCCTGTGCAGGTCAGAAGATCCTGTGCTCAGCGGCTCCAGATGCAGCTTTTAAAGCAGCTCTGCTCCCCTCCCAGATGCACGATGCAGCGGGGTGGGCCGGACAAGTGCTGATGTGGATTTTCAGTAATGATAAGGGTGCCTGCGTCGTTTAGATTGTCTCTTTACACAACCAATTCAAGACTGTAGACAAGAACAGACAGCGAACTGTTGACTGATATCGACATGACCATAGTCGCTTTACTTTCAAATAGGACCAGGTGTCAATAAATGAATAAATAATGTTTCTTCCAGAGTTGACTAAAAAGAAATGGACACAGATTTTTTACTGTTGTGGGTTTTTTTTTAACAACCACCTTTGCGAATGTCAAGAAACCCCTGAGTCACCATGAGAAGATCTTATCTGCAACGCCTTGTGCATCCTATCTTGGAGGAGGTCCCGGGTGTGTCCCTGCTCGGTTTCAAGCATAAAAAGCCCCTCACAGTTGAAACTGATCACAGCTTTCAGCGACTCACAATCAACAGGCAAGATGACCAGTCTCACCGCTAAGGACAAGGACAGAGTCAGAACCTTCTGGGCTAAAGTGTCTGGGAAGGCGGAGGAGATCGGCTGCGAGGCTCTGGCCAGGTAAATATGAGCAACAGCTGAAGCTGCTCCAACATTAACTGAGTCAATTGCAAACGCACTCACTCGTGTTTTGGTTTGCCCAGGATGCTGATCGTGTACCCGCAGACCAAGACTTACTTCGCCCACTGGAAGGACATGAGCCCCAACTCTCCCAGTGCCAAGAAGCACGGAATAACTGTGATGGGTGGAGTTGCAGATGCTGTGACCAAACTCGACGACCTGAAAGGAGGTCTTCTGACCCTCAGTGAGCTGCACGCCTTCACCCTGCGTGTGGACCCCGCTAACTTCAAGGTGCACAGAAGTCACAGTGATCAAGAACAAGCTGTAATTTAGAAGAAGTGCTCCTTAAACTTGGGCTCTTGCACCTGCTCCTTCTGTTCTCACCGTGCGCTAATGTCACTATCCTGTCTTCTTCTCACAGATCATCTCTCACTGCATCATGGTGGTCATGGCCAACATGTTCCCCGAAGACTTCACCCCTCAGGTCCATGTGTCATTCGACAAGTTCCTGGCTGCTCTGGCTCTGGCTCTGGCTGAGAAGTACCGATAAACATCAGGAGGAAAGTGCAGCATGAGCTTTCACTGCAGAATGATCAATAAATGCATGAATGCAAACAAAGCAACTGTTGTGTGTGGTTCATTTGGGATGATTTGTTTCATGTTCGAGTCGATCAAAAGTCGCAAATACTCTCCGGCTCCAGTTCCTCCTATGTTCTCTGCATTATGAATGAAATATCTCAAGACTGTTGTCCTAAAAAAAAATTTAAAAATCAAGACAAGACATCTGAATGTTACCTCTGGCTCTCCTGGACGTTTCGTACTTTTTGCACCAGCCTGCAGAAAGTTGTGATACATTTATTGGGAAGGGCACTTTTGCTGCGTCCCTCATTTAATAATGTTAAAATAATTGGGAAACAACATCTGTGGACTTAGTTCCCACTTGATTTTTTGTTGTTGTTTTATTTGTTTACTTTTTTAGAAAACAGGACAGTGGAAAATATATAAGATAGTCACTGCACATTAGTAATTATTAGTTAGTTTTAGTTATTTGTCTCTGCACAAATCTTATATTTTCAAAATGTTTCAGTGAAATCAATGTTAATTATTTCCCTATGTGGCCTTAGTTGTTTGTTACATAAAAATATCTCGACCATGTGGGACTGTCAGCCATGAAAAAACATTATTGTTGTTGTTGTTGTTATTATCATTATTATTATTATTATTATTAGTAGTAGTAGTAGTATTGCTGGTGTTGTTGTTGTCGATGATGTTTAATTGAGTGTATAATATATTTAATTTCACATTGAATCAGTAATGTTCGCCATGAAGCAGAAGACCAGAAGGAATTAACAACCTGAAAGAGAGAATTGTGACTTCAACTCTAATAAATCAAACATTTTTTTCAACGTTTGCCCTTTAATTTCTATTTTTTCCCCAATCCATTAATTATCTTTCAGCCAAAAGCCACATCATGAATACTAAATGGAAACTAACGTCATCAGAACAACTTCTTCAGTCACTGGTTCATCTTCAGTACCTCTTGTTTTCCATCTGGTGTTTCTTTTTTAGAGATAATTTATCCACTATCACAACATTTCTATACGTCTGAAGTTCAGTCTTTAATAAACTCTTTAAATCTCAAACACATTCTTTTTCATGTCGACATGTAAAATTACAGACAAACAACTTGTTGAATTTGCTGATTGTTTTATTTGCTTTTCAGACAAAAACAAAGAGCTTTGATGGAAATGAAGGAATTATTTGATTGCATCATCATGTGATGGTCTTCTCTTGCAGCTCTCTAGTGGTACTGCCTTCCCAGGGAGGTCACCACCACGGCCAGGAACTTCTGGAAAGCTGCCTGAACTTCACCGGTGAACTCTTTGCCCAGTTTTGCAGAAACCACAATGGTGAGGCAGTCAGAAAGCAGCTGCAACACAACAAGCATCATGAGACATTAGCATGAAAGAAGTGCGTTTTTTGGAATAACTCTTCACTGTGGATGACAAAGTGACATTAGTTTAACAGGTTTACCCTGAAGTTGTCAGGGTCCACATGCAGCTTCTCGGAATGCAGCACGCTCAGTTCAGCATATACGGCCTTGATGTTGTCCATGTCCTTCACAGCCCGGTCCATACCGTGGAGGATGGTTGTTCCGTGTTTTGCAACCAGTGGATTAGCGATGATGGCATTGGCGTTGTAGAGGTTTCCAAAGTTACCGAAATACCTCTGAGTCCAGGGGTAGACGACCAGACACCTGAGGAGACACGCAAAGAGATCAGTCTTACAGGGAAAGACGAAAAGAACAAATGTGTTTGCCAAGCGCACAAAATAAAACACAAGAACCACGGATGTGTCACCTGGACAGAGCTGCAGGTCCAACGACCTCATACTCCATCTTGGAGAAGATGTCCTGGATGGTGGCGCGCTCGAAGTCTGTCCATTCAACCATCTTGTCGGCTCTAGATTTTCCTGTGCGGGTCAGAAGATCCTGTGCTCAGCGGCTCCAGATGCAGCTTTTAAAGCAGCTCTGCTCCCCTCCCAGATGCACGATGCAGCGGGGTGGGCCGGACAAGTGCTGTTGTGGATTTTCAGTGATGATAAGGGTGTCTGCGTCGTTTAGATTGTCTCTTTACACAACCAATTCAAGACTGTAGACAAGAACAGACAGCGAACTGTTGACTGATATCGACATGACCATAGTCGCTTTACTTTCAAATAGGAGCAGGTGTCAATAAATGAATAAATAATGTTTCTTCCAGAGTTCCAGACTAAAAAGAAATGGACACAGATTTTTTACTGTTGTGTGTTTTTTTTTTAACAAACACCTTTGCGAATGTCAAGAAACCCCTGAGTCACCATGAGAAGATCTTATCTGCAACGCCTTGTGCATCCTATCTTGGAGGAGGTCCCGGGTGTGTCCCTGCTCGGTTTCAAGCATAAAAAGCCCCTCACAGTTGAAACTGATCACAGCTTTCTGCGACTCACAATCAACAGGCAAGATGACCAGTCTCACCGCTAAGGACAAGGACAGAGTCAGGACCTTCTGGGCTAAAGTGTCTGGGAAGGCGGAGGCGATCGGCTGCGAGGCTCTGGCCAGGTAAATATGAGCAACAGCTGAAGCTGCTCCAACATTAACTGAGTCAATTGCAAACGCACTCACTCGTGTTTTGGTTTGCCCAGGATGCTGATCGTGTACCCGCAGACCAAGACTTACTTCGCCCACTGGAAGGACATGAGCCCCAACTCTCCCAGTGCCAAGAAGCACGGAATAACTGTGATGGGTGGAGTTGCAGATGCTGTGACCAAACTCGACGACCTGAAAGGAGGTCTTCTGACCCTCAGTGAGCTGCACGCCTTCACCCTGCGTGTGGACCCCGCTAACTTCAAGGTGCACAGAAGTCACAGTGATCAAGAACAAGCTGTAATTTAGAAGAAGTGCTCCTTAAACTTGGGCTCTTGCACCTGCTCCTTCTGTTCTCACCGTGCACTAATGTCACTATCCTGTCTTCTTCTCACAGATCATCTCTCACTGCATCATGGTGGTCATGGCCAACATGTTCCCCGAAGACTTCACCCCTCAGGTCCATGTGTCTTTCGACAAGTTCCTGGCTGCTCTGGCTCTGGCTCTGGCTGAGAAGTACCGATAAACATCAGGAGGAAAGTGCAGCATGAGATTTCACTGCAGAATGATCAATAAATGCATGAATGCAAACAAAGCAACTGTTGTGTGTGGTTCATTTGTGATGATTTGTTTCATGTTCGAGTCGATCAAAAGTCGCAAATATTCTCCGGCTCCAGTTTCTCCTATGTTCTCTGCATTATGAATGAAATATCTCAAGACTGTTGTCCTAAAAAAAAATTTAAAAATCAAGACAAGACATCTGAATGTTACCTCTGGCTCTCCTGGACGTTTTGTACTTTTTGCACCAGCCTGCAGAAAGTTGTGATACATTTATTGGGAAGGGCACTTTTGCTGCGTCCCTCATTTAATAATGTTAAAATAATTGGGAAACAACATCTGTGGACTTAGTTCCCACTTGATTTTTTGTTGTTGTTTTATTTGTTTAATTTTTTAGAAAACAGGACAGTGGAAAATATAGAAGATAGTCCCTGCACATTAGTAATTATTAGTTAGTTTTAGTTATTTGTCTCTGCACAAATCTTATATTTAACATTATAAAATGTTTCAGTGAAATCAATGTTAATTATTTCCCTATGTGGCCTTAGTTGTTTGTTACATAAAAATATCTCGACCATGTGGGACTGTCAGCCATGAAAAAACATTATTGTTGTTGTTATTATTATTATTATTATTATTATTATTATTATTATTATTATTATTATTATTATTAATAATTGTATTGTTATTATTAGTATTATTGCTGGTGTTGTTGTTGTCGATGATGTTTAATTGAGTGTATAATATGTTTAACTTCACATTGAATCAGTCATGTTCGCCATGAAGCAGAAGACCAGAAGGAATTAACAACCTGAAAGAGAGAATTGTGACTTCAGCTCTGATAAATCTGACATTTTTTTCAACGTTTACCCTTTAATTTCTATTTTTCCCCCCATCCATTAATTATCTTTCAGCCAAAAGCCACATCATAAATACTAAATGGAAACAATATCGTTGAACTATTCATCTAACCTGCAACCTGCTTTATGTTTCCTCTGTTATGATCCCAACACTCATAACGTCATCAGAACAACTTCTTCAGTCACTGGTTCATCTTCAGTACCTCTTGTTTTCCATCTGGAGTTTCTTTTTTAGAGATAATTTATCCACTATCACAACATTTCTATACGTCTGAAGTTCAGTCTTTAATAAACTCTTTAAATACTCAAACACATTCTTTTTCATGTTGACATGTACAATTACAGACAAACAACTTGTTGAATTTGCTGATTGTTTTATTTGCTTTTCAGACAAAAACAAAGAGCTTTGATGGAAATGAAGGAATTATTTGATTGCATCATCATGTGATGGTCTTCTCTTGCAGCTCTCTAGTGGTACTGCCTTCCCAGGGAGGTTACCACCACGGCCAGGAACTTCTGGAAAGCTGCCTGAACTTCACCGGTGAACTCTTTGCCCAGTTTTGCAGAAACCACGATGGTGAGGCAGTCAGAAAGCAGCTGCAACACAACAAGCATCATGAGACATTAGCATGAAAGAAGTGGAAGAAGTTTTTGTAATAATTCTTCACTGTGGATGACACAGTGACATTAGTTTAACAGGTTTACCCTGAAGTTGTCAGGGTCCACATGCAGCTTCTCGGAGTGCAGCACGCTCAGTTCAGCATATACGGCCTTGATGTTGTCCATGTCCTTCACAGCCCGGTCCATACCGTGGAGGATGGTTGTTCCGTGTTTTGCAACCAGTGGATTAGCGATGATGGCATTGGCGTTGTAGAGGTTTCCAAAGTTACCGAAATACCTCTGAGTCCAGGGGTAGACGACCAGACACCTGAGGAGACACGCAAAGAGATCAGCCTTACAGGGAAAGATGAAAAGAACAAATGTGTTTGCCAAGCGCACAAAATAAAACACAAGAACCACGGATGTGTCACCTGGACAGAGCTGCAGGTCCAACGACCTCATACTCCATCTTGGAGAAGATGTCCTGGATGGTGGCGCGCTCGAAGTCTGTCCATTCAACCATCTTGTCGGCTCTAGATTTTCCTGTGCGGGTCAGAAGATCCTGTGCTCAGCGGCTCCAGATGCAGCTTTTAAAGCAGCTCTGCTCCCCTCCCAGATGCACGATGCAGCGGGGTGGGCCGGACAAGTGCTGTTGTGGATTTTCAGTGATGATAAGGGTGTCTGCGTCGTTTAGATTGTCTCTTTACACAACCAATTCAAGACTGTAGACAAGAACAGACAGCGAACTGTTGACTGATATCGACATGACCATAGTCGCTTTACTTTCAAATAGGACCAGGTGTCAATAAATGAATAAATAATGTTTCTTCCAGAGTTCCAGACTAAAAAGAAATGGACACAGATTTTTTACTGTTGTGTGTTTTTTTTTTAACAAACACCTTTGCCAATGTCAAGAAACCCCTGAGTCACCATGAGAAGATCTTATCTGCAACGCCTTGTGCATCCTATCTTGGAGGAGGTCCCGGGTGTGTCCCTGCTCGGTTTCAAGCATAAAAAGCCCCTCACAGTTGAAACTGATCACAGCTTTCAGCGACTCACAATCAACAGGCAAGATGACCAGTCTCACCGCTAAGGACAAGGACAGAGTCAGAACCTTCTGGGCTAAAGTGTCCGGGAAGGCGGAGGCGATCGGCTGCGAGGCTCTGGCCAGGTAAATATGAGCAACAGCTGAAGCTGCTCCAACATTAACTGAGTCAATTGCAAACGCACTCACTCGTGTTTTGGTTTGCCCAGGATGCTGATCGTGTACCCGCAGACCAAGACTTACTTCGCCCACTGGAAGGACATGAGCCCCAACTCTCCCAGTGCCAAGAAGCACGGAATAACTGTGATGGGTGGAGTTGCAGATGCTGTGACCAAACTCGACGACCTGAAAGGAGGTCTTCTGACCCTCAGTGAGCTGCACGCCTTCACCCTGCGTGTGGACCCTGCTAACTTCAAGGTGCACAGAAGTCACAGTGATCAAGAACAAGCTGTAATTTAGAAGAAGTGCTCCTTAAACTTGGGCTCTTGCACCTGCTCCTTCTGTTCTCACCGTGCACTAATGTCACTATCCTGTCTTCTTCTCACAGATCATCTCTCACTGCATCATGGTGGTCATGGCCAACATGTTCCCCGAAGACTTCACCCCTCAGGTCCATGTGTCATTCGACAAGTTCCTGGCTGCTCTGGCTCTGGCTCTGGCTGAGAAGTACCGATAAACATCAGGAGGAGAGTGCAGCATGAGCTTTCACTGCAGAATGATCAATAAATGCATGAATGCAAACAAAGCAACTGTTGTGTGTGGTTCATTTGTGATGATTTGTTTCATGTTCGAGTCGATCAAAAGTCGCAAATATTCTCCGGCTCCAGTTTCTCCTATGTTCTCTGCATTATGAATGAAATATCTCAAGACTGTTGTCCTAAAAATTTTTTAAAAATCAAGACAAGACATCTGAATGTTACCTCTGGCTCTCCTGGACGTTTCGTACTTTTTGCACCAGCCTGCAGAAAGTTGTGATACATTTATTGGGAAGGGCACTTTTGCTGCGTCCCTCATTAAATAATGTTAAAATAATTGGGAAACAACATCTGTGGACTTAGTTCCCACTTGATTTTTTGTTGTTGTTTTATTTGTTTACTTTTTTAGAAAACAGGACAGTGGAAAATATATAAGATAGTCACTGCACATTAGCAATTATTAGTTAGTTTTAGTTATTTGTCTCTGCACAAATCTTATATTTAACATTATAAAATGTTTCAGTGAAATCAATGTTAATTATTTCCCTATGTGGCCTTAGTTGTTTGTTACATAAAAATATCTCGACCATGTGGGACTGTCAGCCATGAAAAAACATTATTGTTGTTGTTGTTGTTATTATCATTATTATTATTATTATTATTATTAGTAGTAGTAGTAGTAGTATTATTGCTGGTGTTGTTGTTGTCGATGATGTTTAATTGAGTGTATAATATATTTAATTTCACATTGAATCAGTAATGTTCGCCATGAAGCAGAAGACCAGAAGGAATTAACAACCTGAAAGAGAGAATTGTGACTTCAACTCTAATAAATCAAACATTTTTTTCAACGTTTGCCCTTTAATTTCTATTTTTTCCCCAATCCATTAATTATCTTTCAGCCAAAAGCCACATCATGAATACTAAATGGAAACTAACGTCATCAGAACAACTTCTTCAGTCACTGGTTCATCTTCAGTACCTCTTGTTTTCCATCTGGAGTTTCTTTTTTAGAGATAATTTATCCACTATCACAACATTTCTATACGTCTGAAGTTCAGTCTTTAATAAACTCTTTAAATCTCAAACACATTCTTTTTCATGTTGACATGTAAAATTACAGACAAACAACTTGTTGAATTTGCTGATTGTTTTATTTGCTTTCCAGACAAAAACAAAGAGCTTTGATGGAAATGAAGGAATTATTTGATTGCATCATCATGTGATGGTCTTCTCTTGCAGCTCTCTAGTGGTACTGCCTTCCCAGGGAGGTCACCACCACGGCCAGGAACTTCTGGAAAGCTGCCTGAACTTCACCGGTGAACTCTTTGCCCAGTCTTGCAGACAACACAATGGTGAGGCAGTCAGAAAGCAGCTGCAACACAACAAGCATCATGAGACATTAGCATGAAATAAGTGCGTTTTTGGAATAATTCTTCACTGTGGATGACAGAGTGACATTAGTTTAACAGGTTTACCCTGAAGTTGTCAGGGTCCACATGCAGCTTCTCGGAGTGCAGCACGCTCAGTTCAGCATATACGGCCTTGATGTTGTCCATGTCCTTCACAGCCCGGTCCATACCGTGGAGGATGGTTGTTCCGTGTTTTGCAACCAGTGGATTAGCGATGATGGCATTGGCGTTGTAGAGGTTTCCAAAGTTACCGAAATACCTCTGAGTCCAGGGGTAGACGACCAGACACCTGAGGAGACACGCAAAGAGATCAGCCTTACAGGGAAAGATGAAAAGAACAAATGTGTTTGCCAAGCGCACAAAATAAAACACAAGAACCACGGATGTGTCACCTGGACAGAGCTGCAGGTCCAACGACCTCATACTCCATCTTGGAGAAGATGTCCTGGATGGTGGCGCGCTCGAAGTCTGTCCATTCAACCATCTTGTCGGCTCTAGATTTTCCTGTGCAGGTCAGAAGATCCTGTGCTCAGCGGCTCCAGATGCAGCTTTTAAAGCAGCTCTGCTCCCCTCCCAGATGCACGATGCAGCGGGGTGGGCCGGACAAGTGCTGATGTGGATTTTCAGTGATGATAAGGGTGTCTGCGTCGTTTAGATTGTCTCTTTACACAACCAATTCAAGACTGTAGACAAGAACAGACAGCGAACTGTTGACTGATATCGACATGACCATAGTCGCTTTACTTTCAAATAGGACCAGGTGTCAATAAATGTTAATGTTAATAATGTTTCTTCCAGAGTTGACTAAAAAGAAATGGACACAGATTTTTTACTGTTGTGGTTTTTTTTTTAACAAACACCTTTGCGAATGTCAAGAAACCCCTGAGTCACCATGAGAAGATCTTATCTGCAACGCCTTGTGCATCCTATCTTGGAGGAGGTCCCGGGTGTGTCCCTGCTCGGTTTCAAGCATAAAAAGCCCCTCACAGTTGAAACTGATCACAGCTTTCAGCGACTCACAATCAACAGGCAAGATGACCAGTCTCACCGCTAAGGACAAGGACAGAGTCAGAACCTTCTGGGCTAAAGTGTCTGGGAAGGCGGAGGATATCGGCTGCGAGGCTCTGGCCAGGTAAATATGAGCAACAGCTGAAGCTGCTCCAACATTAACTGAGTCATTTGCAAACGCACTCACTCGTGTTTTGGTTTGCCCAGGATGCTGATCGTGTACCCGCAGACCAAGACTTACTTCGCCCACTGGAAGGACATGAGCCCCAACTCTCCCAGTGCCAAGAAGCACGGAATAACTGTGATGGGTGGAGTTGCAGATGCTGTGACCAAACTCGACGACCTGAAAGGAGGTCTTCTGACCCTCAGTGAGCTGCACGCCTTCACCCTGCGTGTGGACCCCGCTAACTTCAAGGTGCACAGAAGCCACAGTGATCAAGAACAAGCTGTAATTTAGAAGAAGTGCTCCTTAAACTTGGGCTCTTGCACCTGCTCCTTCTGTTCTCACCGTGCACTAACGTCACTATCCTGTCTTCTTCTTACAGATCATCTCTCACTGCATCATGGTGGTCATGGCCAACATGTTCCCCGAAGACTTCACCCCTCAGGTCCATGTGTCATTCGACAAGTTCCTGGCTGCTCTGGCTCTGGCTCTGGCTGAGAAGTACCGATAAACATCAGGAGGAAAGTGCAGCATGAGCTTTCACTGCAGAATGATCAATAAATGCATGAATGCAAACAAAGCAACTGTTGTGTGTGGTTCATTTGTGATGATTTGTTTCATGTTCGAGTCGATCAAAAGTCGCAAATATTCTCCGGCTCCAGTTTCTCCTATGTTCTCTGCACTATGAATGAAATATCTCAAGACTGTTGTCCTAAAAAATAAATCAAGACAAGACATCTGAATGTTACCTCTGGCTCTCCTGAACGTTTTGTACTTTTTGCACCAGCCTGCAGAAAGTTGTGATACATTTATTGGGAAGGGCACTTTTGCTGCGTCCCTCATTTAATTATGTTAAAATAATTGGGAAACAACATCTGTGGATTTAGTTCCCACTTGATTTTTTGTTGTTGTTTTATTTGTTTAAATTTTTAGAAAACAGGACAGTGGAAAATATATAAGATAGTCACTGCACATTAATGATTGTTAGTTAGTTTTAATTATTTGTCTCTGCACAAATCTTATATTTTCAAAATGTTTCAGTGAAATCAATGTTAATTATTTCCCTATGTGGCCTTAGTTGTTTGTTACATAAAAATATCTCGACCATGTGGGACTGTCAGCCATGAAAAAACATTATTGTTGTTATTATTATTATTATTATTGTTATTATTATTATTATTATTGTTATTATTATTATTATTATTATTATTGTTATTATTATTAATTGCATTATTATTAGTGTTATTATTAGTATTATTGCTGGTGTTGTTGTTGTGGATGATGTTTAATTGAGTGTACAATATATTTAACTTCACATTGAATCAGTAATGTTCGCCATGAAGCAGAAGACCAGAAGGAATTAACAACCTGAAAGAGAGAATTGTGACTTCAGCTCTAATAAATCTGACATTTTTTTTCAACGTTTGCCCTTTAATTTCTATTTTTTTGATTCATGAATACTAAATGGAAACAATATCGTTGAACTATTCATCTAACCTGCAACCTGCTTTATCTTTCCTCTGTAATGATTCCGACAATCATAATAACGTCATCAGAACAACTTCTTCAGTCACTGGTTCATCTTCAGTACCTCTTGTTTTCCATCTGGAGTTTCTTTTTTTAGAGATAATTTATCCACTATCACAACATTTCGATACGTCTGAAGTTCAGTCTTTAATAAACTCTTTAAATCTCAAACACATTCTTTTTCATGTTGACATGTACAATTACAGACCAACAACTTGTTGAATTTGCTGATTGTTTTATTTGCTTTTCAGACAAAAACAAAGAGCTTTGATGGAAATGAAGGAATTATTTGATTGCATCATCATGTGATGGTCTTCTCTTGCAGCTCTCTAGTGGTACTGCCTTCCCAGGGAGGTCACCACCACGGCCAGGAACTTCTGGAAAGCTGCCTGAACTTCACCGGTGAACTCTTTGCCCAGTTTTGCAGAAACCACAATGGTGAGGCAGTCAGAAAGCAGCTGCAACACAACAAGCATCATGAGACATTAGCATGAAAGAAGTGCGTTTTTTGTAATAATTCTTCACTGTGGATGACAAAGTGACATTAGTTTAACAGGTTTACCCTGAAGTTGTCAGGGTCCACATGCAGCTTCTCGGAGTGCAGCACGCTCAGTTCAGCATATACGGCCTTGATGTTGTCCATGTCCTTCACAGCCCGGTCCATACCGTGGAGGATGGTTGTTCCGTGTTTTGCAACCAGTGGATTAGCGATGATGGCATTGGCGTTGTAGAGGTTTCCAAAGTTACCGAAATACCTCTGAGTCCAGGGGTAGACGACCAGACACCTGAGGAGACACGCAAAGAGATCAGCCTTACAGGGAAAGATGAAAAGAACAAATGTGTTTGCCAAGCGCACAAAATAAAACACAAGAACCACGGATGTGTCACCTGGACAGAGCTGCAGGTCCAACGACCTCATACTCCATCTTGGAGAAGATGTCCTGGATGGTGGCGCGCTCGAAGTCTGTCCATTCAACCATCTTGTCGGCTCTAGATTTTCCTGTGCGGGTCAGAAGATCCTGTGCTCAGCGGCTCCAGATGCAGCTTTTAAAGCAGCTCTGCTCCCCTCCCAGATGCACGATGCAGCGGGGTGGGCCGGACAAGTGCTGTTGTGGATTTTCAGTGATGATAAGGGTGCCTGCGTCGTTTAGATTGTCCCTGAGACAGAAATAGAAACGGGTTTGTTCGGCACAACTATTTCTGCTTATCCCGAGCCAACATAAAAATTCATGTCTGTGTTATTGTGTCGGTTCCCACGGGTCCTTGAAAATTTTTACATTTGAGGGGAAAAAGTAAAGAGTTTTGAAAGTATTTTTATATTTGTATATTGTAAATTTTACATTTTGTGAAAGAATAGAAATGATAAGAAGCCAAAATACCTCCGACATACTCATTTTTAACGTCTTCTGGTGTTTAAATTGGGTGCAAACTCTTCAAATAGCTACCTCGCGTGAACTGAGGTTATAATATTGGTTCAACCAGGTTTAGGGCTTTTTATTGGTCATAATGTTTGATGACATTATTCACATCTCACAATCACAATACACTTGAAATTCATTTAATGTGGTGTCTTCGCCAAAGCGTCCACCAGGTGGCGGCACCAGAGTGTAGATAGAAACCTGTTGGACGTTGAGGAGACTGAGGGGAACATACATGTCACCGATTAAGACTCTCTCTGATCAGTGTCGACATTTTTAGTGCAGCCATGGGATGTTTTTAATATTGGTGTGAATTATAGGCTACACATTTTCCTGAACAGACTGACGATTCCTATTCAAAACACTATTTTTGTATGCAGAAGAAAAATCCTGTATAATTGAGGCTGGATGAAAGGACACACAGAGGGATTAGAAACAGTCCAGTGAAGGCGGTCGGTGTAAAATACTGAAAATGTGGCTTTTATTTGTTTGTTTACAGTGATTGCACACAGACGAGAGGCAATGAGCAGAGTAATGAGGTCCACATATCCCTCAATGCAAACAAAATATTCCTAAGGGAAGTAAGTATTCTACATATGATAATGTCTGCCCCTTTTTCTTGTCATCAAATCGGATTATAAATCTCATGGAAGATTGATATAAACGACCAATTCAAGACTGTAGACAAGAACAGACAACGAACCGTTGATTGATACCGACATAAATGTAGTGGCTTTACTTTCATATAGGACCAGGGGGGTATTCCAGAAAGCGGGTTTTGTGAAAACTCAGAGTTTCACTTCACAGGGTAAGTCAACTCAGAGTTCAGGGTTAGGCTCAGAGTTTGTTGAACCTCCTTTATGGAATATCCCCAGGTCTCTAATAATAATAATAATAATAATGATAATAATAATAATAATAAGAAGAATAAGAATAAGAATAAGAATAATAATACATAAATAAACATAGCCTAATGTTTCTTACAGAATCGACTAAAAAGAAATGGACACAGGTATTTTGACTGTCGTGTTTTTATTGAACAAACACCTACATATCGAAAGGGTTGTTGACATTGTTGGCTGGCACGCCGCATGGAGGCAGTCGGTGCTCCTGCGTCGCTGGAGTTTAGCGGTACCTCTCAGACAGAGCAAAGGCCAGTCTCATCAGGAACTTATCACATGAGACGTGCACCTCTGGAGTGAAGTCAGCAGGGAAGTACGAGGCGATCGTCAGGATCAGGTTGTGGGCGAAAATCTGTGGTGGTGAGAGATTCAGATGTCACTGAAAGCATCTCTTGAGAAAATTCATTGGACATTTTGTGCTCTTTAATTAAGTAAGGCCAGAAGATCTAGCCTACATATATCTTGTGCATGTTTGCCAGTTGAATAAATTGCATATACACTCTTATACTTAAGGTTATTAACCTGAAAGACCTTCTCAGATGATTTTGTTACCTTAAAGTTGCCCGGATCCACCCGGAGCTTGAAGGCATGCAGCTCACTGAGGGCAGCCAAACCACGGGTCAAATTGTCAATGTGTTTGACGCCTCTTGCTACGCCTGTCATGATGACTAAACCATGTTTCTGCACTTGTGGGTGCTTAACATTCAGATCCGTCCCCCAGTGGGAAAAGTAGGCCTTGGTCTGCGGGTAGGCCACCAACATCCTGAAGGATAGAAACAGAAACAAACATAAATGAGACAAGGATTTAAAAGCTGACGTAGAACATGCATTACAGTAATTTCACATTTCGACATGACGTCGAGTTTACCTGCCCAGAGCTTCGGCGCCAATCTCGGCAGACACTGGTTCAACTTTGGCCCACAAGGCCTTCACCCGGTTCTTGTCTACATCAGAGAGACTCATGTCTGCCTTGGAGTTTTTCAGAGAGAGAGAAAATGGATGACAAGATGCTGATGAAGTAGATTTTTCATAACGTCTTTATATCAAACCAGACGGCACCACGCCCGTGGATCAAATCCAAACCACACCTTTGATAAAGGAACTGCCAGAACTTTTCACTGCCGGTTTTATTTGATAAAGGGCACCACTCCCCTAATATCACTTAAATTGCCAGGAAATTAGTGGCCGTGTTATCGAGATGAAATGCTAGACTGTCGTCATGCCCTGTTAAGTTTGTCAGACTTAAAAACATAAATGAAAAGACTTTGGGGAGATTTCGACCGAACAAACAAACAACCAAACAAACAAACAAAACTTACTCATACTTACTGAGAAAAGAGGGGCACTATTGTGAGAATAAAGTCGTAATTTAGAGGGGAAACGTTACAACATCTTTTCTTTATAGAGGTGCATTCTCTTTATTTATTTACATACTGTTGACAGTTAATTGGGTTCACCTGGTCCAATACAAGAGTCCTGCATGAAGGTTGTAATGTTCAGGTGTTGTTCAGGGGTGTTTGTTTAACTGCAACATTTTGGAGAATGTAGCTTGTGGAGTTGTTGTATTAAACTGCTTTATTTTTTTAACTTATAACCAGACAGCTGAGTGTTTAAACTTATTTTTGAGTCTCGTTTAAAAACAGATCCGTCTTAACTATCTAAACCATCTGTGAGTGCCACAACATGGGCGTTATTAATCGGAGGATGCGATCCAATCAGAAGCTCCTTGGAATGAGAGGCGGAGCATTCAGTAATGAATAAAAACTGGAATCTCAGTAATGAGAAAGAGAGAAGCTTTTGATCAGAAACCCTGTTCGTCAAAACTCAGAAGACACTTTCACACCGTCAACATGGTCGAGTGGACAGATGCTGAGCGTAATGCCATCAAAACCCTGTGGGGATCGATCAGTGTGGCTGAAATCGGACCCCAGGCTCTGACCAGGTAAACCTCTTTTTAAATTTTTTTTAATAATTCTTAGTAGTTTTTGGACCATGGCTGTGCTGGTTTATTTGTGTGACCTTATGATCCATGTCATTCCAGGCTTCTGATCGTGTACCCATGGACTCAAAGACACTTCTCAGGCTTCGGCAACATTTCCACCAACGCCGCCATCCTCGGAAACGAGAAGGTGGCCGAGCACGGCAGGACAGTGATGGGTGGGCTGGAAAGAGCTGTGCAGAACCTGGACAACATCAAGAAAGCATATACCGAGCTGAGCCAGAAGCACTCTGAGCAAATCCATGTGGATCCTGATAACTTCAGGGTATGTCACGCTCTCTAAACTCCCTCTTCATGCATGTATCTGGTGTTTACTCCTCCTTACTAATCAATCATTGTTCTTTTTTTTTAGCTTCTTGCTGAATGCTTCAGTGTGTGCGTGGGTATCAAGCTTGGCCCCAAAGTCTTCAACGCCAATGTCCAGGAAGCCTGGCAGAAGTTCCTGGCTGTGGTCGTCTCTGCTCTGGGCAGACAGTACCACTGAGGCTCTGGAGACGCAGACGTGCAGCAGTCATACATGCTTCTGAAATGTCTCATGTTCTACCATGTGGCTGCCGCCAAATCCCCAAAATAAAGCTCAAATGAAAGCATTTCTCTTTGTGTGATCATTTGGAAAATATATATATATATAGCGCGTTGCTTATTAGCACCAAAAGTAGAATATTGACAGATGTTACTCATGAGGTGCTCATTAAAGAGTTTTCCCTCAACATCCTGCATACTGATTGATGATAATAAGTAAAGAAGTTTGTGTACATGAATTACAATCTTGAAAAAAATAATAACTTCATGACACTTAAATAAACATGTTCTAGTGTCCAAATAATACTGTATCAGGTCTTTCTACTGTAGAGCATGCTTGTGACTAGCAAAGCCTGTAGTTGAAGAATATGGTGATGAAGAATGAAGCATTAATAAACATTATATTAATGTTATATTAATACAATGTTATAAACATGCTAATAAGCAGCTAATGGTTGATATCTGTAATATAAAGTTCCACCCAAACAATTGTTCTTATCCTTCAAGGCTTTCCATTACAAATTAAGTTTTATCATAAATTCTTTATAATTAATTAGCACAAAATAAAAACATCCAAATTGTTGAACTTGATTTTGATCAAACAATTTCACTGGACACTTCTGATCCCTAAACATTGAATCTAATCAATGAAAACTAATATTAAATATTCTTATGTTGACCATATCTCTTTGTTGACCATATCCCAAGTGTGGAGTTATCGATTCTTACATGTTATTGTGCAAAAGGAATCGATCTTGTACAAATAACTCAAAGCGTAATGCTACTCAGACATAAGGTTCATATATCTAAGGCTGTTATGAACAACACTTGCTTCCCCAGTTCGTCTGGTGATGAGCGTCCCTGTCGTAAATTGGTAGTAAGCAAAATTAGTATCCAAAATAAAATGACCTTATCTTCGGGAAAACAGACTTTCTGGCTTCTTGACTTTGCTAATGCATGTAGGGGTGCGGTCATTTTAATTCCGTGATAACTGGGGTGAAATGCATGTGTGCAATGGATAAAAAAATTGGGTGGGTCAAGAAATTAATATCAAAATGTTGCTTCATTTGAGCCCCCTAACACGAAGAGGTTATTCTGCAGATGTACAGTACAGTAGGCCTATATTGGGCACTCCTTATTGTCAACATATGAAATAATGTGTTGTTTGTCCTTTCCAGATCGATTAAAGACAAACAAAGCCCCCAGCTGGAGCTGTGTTGTGTTAAAGAAACCTTGTTCTTCAGTGTTGTTTAAAGCAAATGTTGCATTTAAGGGCGAGGAACGGTGAAAGTGCTGCTTGGTGACACTTTCATGATATTAACTTGACCTGTAGGTAATTTATTTGGGCGGAGGAAGCCTGAATATACAGACTATAACAACTTCGCGTATCTCAATGTTTTTTGAGAAAAGCATACATTTGTGAGCTCTTTATACCTGGACAGGTGGACTGGGCTACAGGCTGATGAAATCGCCCCCTGATGTCTGACACCCTGCTGACTTATCATTGCCGGTGTTACTGAACGGAGGAGATGCTCATTCCTCAGTACGATGCGTGGAGGCAAACGGTGACCAAATACGTTGATTGATTGATTGATTGATTGATATTTATTATAGTGACGTCATGGTTCACTGGACAGACAAGGAGCGCAGCACGGTCAGAGCCGTGTGGGAAAAAGTTGATGTCGATCAGATCGGACCGGAAGCGTTGGCAAGGTAGAGATATGGAGATATGATCTGAGATATGGTTTAAAGTTTGCAATATTACCTTTAATGTTTGTTTGATAATAACATGTTTTCGGTTAATGTTTAAATTCAAAAGATCGACATACGTACTTTTAAAAGTAACTCATGACGTTACAAGATTACTGCCATTATACAGTAACTTGTTACGTTACTGCGTTATCTATTGAGAAAAGTAACGCGTCAGAGTGCTGGATAAAAGCAGAACCAAAGTGAGCAGCTGTTGTGAAACGAAGAATTGATCCTTTAAAGGACTCTAGTACAAATGTGAGGTAATCACATTGAATTGTAATGATTGTCAGCGTCACTGAACAGTTGTTGAAAGGAAAATTTAAACGAACTATTCAACCTAAATGAAGATTAGATGATAGATATTCAAGGCAGAAAGTGAGTTTGCCCAAAATTATTTACAGTTCTCCCACAGAAACGAAATAGGAAAGGAAAAGACAGCAAATTCTTCCAGTAACGGATTACTTCTATGAAAGGACAACTTAAGATGATCGTCACAACAAAAAAAGTACTTGAACGGATTGCTTTGTAAGTTACCCCCAACACTGGTGAGGGGCAAATATTTTTAGCTAAAAAATATATTGAAGAATTAAGTTTTTTAATAAGAAATGAGTGTTTTATGTCAGACCTCATTTCAGCACCAGGAGCTGTCCATAGCCTCGCACATGATTAATATTTTGGATTATAAAATGACTTTATTTTTATGATGTATTATCTTCATTATTTGTCTGAAACCTTCCTAAAGGTTTTGGTGTAGTCCCATGAGTCCCATAATCTTTCTTTCGGCTATTTTATGATGGTTATTTGCTTTATCGAGCAAAGCTAATAATGTTCACGTTACAGTCATCCAGCGTGCCAAATAAGTATATCCCTCACGTCGACAGGGTGCTGATCGTCTACCCCTGGACCGAGCGGTATTTCGGTTGTTTTGGAGACCTGTTCAATGCAACAGTTATTCTCAATAACCCCAAAGTGGCAGCCCATGGCAAGGTGGTGCTGAAGGCCCTGGAGGGAGCAGTGGAGAACATGGACAACATCAAGGGCACATATGCTGCCCTGAGCCGGATGCACTGCGAACAACTCAACGTGGATCCCGATAACTTCAAAGTAAGAGGCACTTCTCAAATCCAAGAATTCTCTCAGCAGTTTTTATTATTGTATTTCTGATGTGTTTTTGTTTTGTCCGCAGCTGTTGGCCGACTGCATCACAATCACCGTCGCCTGCAAACTGAAGGGCGCCCTCAGCCCTCAGGCCCAAGCCACCTGGCAGAAGTTCCTGTCTGTTGTTGTCGAGGCTATGGGCAGTCAGTACTCCTGAAGAGAACAAACCCAGCTGGAAAAAAAGAAGAAGAAAGAATAAAAAACATATTTAAACCCTGTGTGGCAGGCCTGAATAAGCGTGGTTTCACCTAAAACAAGTGTAATTGAACAGCTGGGTAATATTGAGTTCGCATATTGTATAGTTGCATCATTGCTGAACGATGTTGCGGTTCTGCATCGGCACATTTTAAGATATACCTTCAGTTATTTGTACAGCAGGGATTTGGTGACCCCTTGAGGTTCATATGGGAAGTGCAAGTTCTCTCCCGACTAGTGCAGGTTGTTAGAGTCAACATTTCATGAATAATAGACCGAATATTATATGTATGAGTGATTTAATCTAGAATAAAGGCTAATTAATATATGCAACCGTTCTGAAAGCGCACAATACTCTTTTTGTCCCCTACAGACTATGTATGGAAATCATATGACTTAACCGTTGAGATGTGTAAGCTTTCATGTTAGGGTTATCATTTCCAGCTGTCAGGAAGTGTCCCCCCTGCTATAATCAACACATTCAGGAATATCATGGCTGAAAACAATCACAGGACTTGCCTGTAACCCCTAACCCCCTGATGACATTGATCCGGTGTTGATAAATAACTGACTGGATGGTAGAGCAAAGCTCATCAAGCCATCAGCAAATTGTGATAAGTACGTGAACATACTGCAAATATCCAAAAGTCATCATGTGAAAGTTACCTATACCACACGAATAAAAGTCTTAATGCATCTGATATAAATTGTAGTTAGAGAACAAGTAAAGGTGATTTATACATATGTTTACATCTATGTGTATAGTTTATACTAATTTACATATACCGGTCTGTTCGATTATCAGATTCAATATTCAGCATTTTTAATTATTATTCACTTATATTCTTCTTTTCTTTTCATCCAGTTGCCAGTAAAATAAAGCAATTCAAAATGCGTGACTTTTGCAGTGATAAGATAAAAGGATAAGTTAATCCTTTATTAGTCCCACAATGGGGATATTTGCATTATTAGAGAGCATCAATTGAGACAGTAGTAATACATATAGAAAATATACGTAAAAAAGCAGTGGAAACAATATAAATAAGAAACAAAAACATTAACATATTAGCACTATTGATGCGGCATGCAATCTGCAAAGTAAGCAGTAAGCAGTAATAATTAAGTACAATACTTGAGTAAATGTAGGACTTAGTTACATTCCATCACTGACATGCTCTGATTGCAGATGCATTGAAAAGCAGGAGACTAAAGTTGCGTTAAAAACAGAGTTTTATTGTCTTGGAAAAATAACACATGGATCACAATTACACTGCTGAAAACAACAACAGAAGATTGACTATCTCATAGTGTGTAATAAAACACAACACCAAGCGAGGCTGTTAGTTTTCCTCGAGAAGAAGATGAAATGCTTCATCATGTTCAGACTGACTGCAGAAGCTCTGGGGAGGACCTCGGACAGCTCCCTGTGGCTATGACTGAACACTAGAGGGCGCTCCAGCTCAACTTTTTACGAGCAAGCGCAAACATTTTTGTGCTTCTACAGGTCTGTTCAAGACCAGAATTATTTATTTTTCTCATAAAATTAAATACACATATTCATTATGGTATACAACCACTTAAAATCACACTGTTCCTGTGTTATTTATAGATTTATAAATATATACTGATGCACATTTTACAGCATCTGAAAGCATTATAAACTATATACTGTGAGCCTGTATGTCATAGCACCTGCGAATCAATTTGGTGGTTATAAAGTTGAATGGATTTTGTATTTTACCTGCAAAGTGAGAGGTCCATCAGACCCCTGCAGTGACACCCAGCGTCTGGTGTTCACACACTGTGTGTCAGTGTGGCTGCAGCTGTGAGCAGATACAGACTATTGTTTCACGCCCCTGTTTTTTGTTTATCCGCCCCAGTGAGGCTCAAAATGAGCACAAGTCAGCAAAAAGCAGCCACGTATTTCCCACGAGGCCTTAACAGTGAAGCCGAGGTCACAATGTCGAGTCAAGTTTTTTATTTGTCATGTGCACAACAGTTACAGTGGAGCAGTCTTTGATCTCAGCCACCCTCCAACAATACTCACACGAAATGTTAAAAAAAAAAAAAAAATTAGGCAAGTGGAAAACGAAAGAGAATAAATGAAATGAATGAGTATTACAAATTAAATTTAGTCTGGATTTGTTGACTAATCATCAGTTAATTAATATACACACTGGTTAGTAACCCAATTAAATATTTGGCAACTTCAGCCTCACAGACTGAGAGTCTTCCTGTAGTCCTGTCCAGCTGACCTACTTTCTAAAAATCAAGAGACACCTAGATCACAGGCAGCCTGTGGCATCTGCTGCTACAGAAGGGCCGCTAGCTCCCACAGAGGGGCCACTAACTACTACAGAGGGGCCACTAAGTGCTATAGAAGGGCCACTAACTGCTACAGAAGGGCCACTAGCTCCTACAGAGGGGCCACTAACTGCTACAGAAGGGCCACTAAGTGCTATAGAAGGGCCACTAACTGCTACAGAAGGGCCACTAGCTCCTACAGAGGGGCCACTAACTGCTACAGAAGGGCTACAAGCCCCCACAGAGGAGCCACTAACTGCTACAGAAGGGCTACAAGCCCCTACAGAGGGGCCACTAACTGCTACAGCAGAGCTACAAGCCCACACACAGGGGCCACTAACTGCTACAGAAGGGCCACAAGCTCCCACAGGGGGGCCACTAACTGCTAAAAAAGAGCCACAAGCCCCCACAGAGGGGCCACTAACTGCTACAGAAGGGCCACTAACTGCTACAGAAGGGCCACTAACTTCTACAGAAGGGCCACAAGCTCCCACAGGGGGGGCACTAACTGCTACAGAAGGGCCACAAGCCCCCACAGAGGGGCCAATAACTGCTTCAAAAGGGCCACTAACTGCTACAGAGGGGCCACTAACTGCTTCAAAAGGGCCACTAACTGCTACAAAGGGGCAACTAACTGCTACAAAAGGGCCACTAACTGCTACAGAAGGGCCACAAGCCCCCACAGAGGGGCCACTAACTGCTACAGAAGGGCCACAAGCCCCCACAGAGGGGCCACTAACTGCTACAGAGGGGCCACTAACTGCTACAAAAGGGCCACTAACTGCTACAGAGGGGCCACTAACTGCTACAGAAGGGCCACAAGCCCCCACAGAGGGGCCACTAACTACTAGATAAGGGCCACAAGCCCCCACAGAGGGACCACTAACTGCTATAGAAGGGCCACTAACTGCTACAGAAGGGCCACTAACTGCCACAGTAGGTCCAATAACTGTTAGTGGTAGTCCAGTAGACAAATATTCATACATTTATTAAGATAATTGAACATTTTTAGAAGAAAGATTTTAATTTGTCAGACCACATAAGTCCACTGCTGCTGTGTTACAAAGAAGCGAAAAACAAACACAAAACAGTGAAAAACAAACAGGTTTCTGAATAAATCACACATTTACTTGAGTTTTTCACATATCTTTATTATATATTCATGAAGTATATTTAGTTGACAATCTCTTTCAACTGCCAACTGAAAGCTGGTTGCCTGCTGCAGGCTGCTGCAGGCTGCTGCTGCACCACCTGCCAGTGCCACTAGGAGGATCCTGGCCTGTTTGTAAAGATTATCTTGTTCCCCCTCTGAGTGGACCCACCCTCTGCAGGCTCCAGTTCTCTAACAGATAAGCGTATTGGCAGCAGCTTCACCGCAAATGACCCCAGTCTTCATGTGGGTGTGAACTGATTACTAAATCCTTCAATATTAAATATTTGCAGAGGCTAGATTTCAAATCAGTACACCTGGACTGTCTCAGATGTTTACACCACTGGTTTAACTTTTCATAGTCTCATATGTTTGCCAAATCTGTTCTCTGGATTACAGAATCCTGATTTAAATTAGTTTACTGTAGTCATAAAAGCAGAGTTACTCAATTTAATTTACTCAATGGAACCAGATCATTTTGAATTAAGCTCATGTCATTTATAGAAGCAGGCTAAACACCTTCAGGATCTAGATTTTGGTGAAAAAGCCTACAAAACCTATTTACAGTCTGGCACAAATCTGAAAAATGATACTGAGCTTGCATTCAGGAGCCCATATTCCTCACTTACTTACGAATTCATTTAATTTTTTGAGTTTGTAACTATTGTCTCTGCTCTGACTGTCGACAGGCTAACACACCCTCCAAACTACAGGTCTGCTCCAACTCTCACCACTTTTAAATCAAGGCTGAAGACCTTTCAGTTTGCCACTGTCTTTCACTGGAGCAATTTTAAGGCTTTGAACTGCACTGTGACTTTTATTTTCTATTCTTGTCTCTTTTAAACCTGTTTATTTTATTTTAGCCTACTTTCCTATGTCTTAACTTGTTTTAATGTTTTGTTTATTGATGTCGTCCTACTTGTCTTTAATGTATTTCAATTGCAATTTTTAATTTCTTTTAATGTAATTTTTTTTATGCCCCTGTAAAGCACGTTGAGTTGCCTTGTGTCTGAATTGTGCCATACAAATAAACTTGCCTTGCCTGACTAGTTTAAATTTAAGTTAATAATTTTAATTGCACTGGAAACGGTGGTTTGGATTCATATGCATTCACACTGAATTTGATCAACGTCCTGTTGTTCATAGTTGAAGAAACTTCAAGAGAAGAGGCCACTTGGTGTTTTTTTGTCTTTATCTCATGCAAGCTGCAACTTTTGGACCTAGTCCAAATGCCACGCAGCCTATCTTGGAGGAGGTCCGGGTGTGCCCATGCCCTGTTTTATGTATAAAACCCCCCACGGGTCGGATATGTTCCAACATTTCAACTGCGAACAATCATCACAGAAGATGAGTCTCACTGCAAAGGACAAGGAAATCGTCAAAGCCTTCTGGGCTAAAATAGCCGGCAAGGCCGACGACATCGGCGCTGATGCTCTCTCCAGGTAAATATGACCTCAAGGGAATCCTTTAAATGTTTAATCATCTGTTTATACTCGCTTATTCACTGCATTACATTTCTTACCCAGGATGCTGGTGGTGTACCCGCAGACCAAGACTTACTTCTCCCACTGGAAGGACCTGAGCCCCGGCTCTGCCCCGGTGAGGAAGCACGGACAGACCGTGATGGGTGGAGTTGGTGATGCTGTGAAGAAGATCGACGATCTGTGTGCAGGTCTTCTGACCCTCAGCGAGCTGCACGCCTTCACCCTGCGTGTGGATCCTGCTAACTTCAAGGTACATGGCACCCATGCTCAGTGCGCTTCTCAAACTGTGGTTATACATTTAAATTGGGGGTTTACACTCATTGGTCCTGGCTATATGCACAACTGAAGTGACGATTCTTAATCCTCCTCTTCTTCTTTCTTTTTATTTTCTTTACAGATTCTCTCTCACAACATCCTTGTGGTCTTGGCCATCATGTTCCCCAATGACTTCACCCCTGAGGTCCATGTGTCTGTGGACAAGTTCCTGGCTGCCCTGTCCCGCGCCCTGTCTGAGAAATACCGATAAACCTCAAACAGGAGCAGATGACGGACAGCAGCTGAGGCTTGAATAATCTGTCAGTCTGAATATCAATAAAAGATCAAATGCAATGAAACTTTTTGTGTGGTTGAGTGAATTTATATTGATTGAAAAGGGTTTCAAGTCAGGTCAACAGCACACATGGCATCAGGGCAGTGGCTTAATTTGGAATAACGCATGTCAGCGATGTTTCAACGTTAAACATGCAAAGGAAAAACTCAAAGAGCAGAGTGCTCTGTTTCCCCCACAATATCTGAAGAAGCATTATCGTTGTTTATGAAACAGGGTTATGCGAATTTACCAGCACGAATACAAGAGATGAGGAACAAGCATTTAATAAACTTTATCTCTGTAGATACTCTAACGACAAATATGCTGCAGTGTACAATGATAATTTGTGCCTTTGGACAAAGTTTAACTATCACAATTTTTAAAAAATGCATTCAAAGCTTTACTTACCTAATGTCAACAGCATTATACACCTAAGTACTTATTATGCAGAATGGACACTTTCAAAATCCTACATGATAATGTCTGAAGTTGTTCTTATTATCATTATTATGTATCATGTATCAACATATAACGACGTGTTTAAAAAACGTCATATATTAGAAGCTATCTTATCATTCATATACTCCTGCATTCAAAGTTTTACAAAGTAGCATTACTAGTATTATACACTTGCGCTATTATTATTATTATTATTATTATTATTATTATTATTGTTAATATTATTAATAACAACAACAACAATATTAGTAATAATAATTATAAACCAACCTATATGTATTATTATCATTATTATGTTATTATGTTTATGTTCTGTTATTTATGGATGTAGAGGCCATGCTACACTACTGTTGCTCATCACTATGACATGATGAAGTTGCAATGACTTTCACACTTCACAGATCATCATCAGCTAAGTAATGTTAATTCACACTTACCTCACATTAATTTATATAATTATACGCTGGATTCCAGTTACATAAGAGTGTGTTTTAGATTTGTTCAGCCTCCTTGGAAGCAGAGAGTAGGCTACCTGTTCTCATATAGTTTTCAAACATACACTAATGTTTATGTCACTGAAATCCAGCTAACTTGATGAATCGTGAGTCGTGTGTGTGTGTGTGTATATATATATATATATATAGTATGTAAGTATATGATTTGTCCTGGATGCATTAACATGTAAGCCATCTAATTGCCTTATATATTGTATAAGTATAAATTGTATTTGGTAGGCTGTCAGTGATTAAGAAGAACATTTTAGACTCTCTTCTCTATTGAAAGTGGTCATTCAAACCGAGTATTAAGTTAATAATACTTGTGAACTTTTTAAATTTGAAATGCAGGACTTTTACTTTAATCTTATTTTTACATATTAAGACTTTGAACGAATTAAAAGACTTAATATGTTAACATATATCTAACTATAGTCTAAGCTCGTCCTTAAGAAGACCATGAACACAGACAGGGACAAAAATGCAATTTGTTGAATATGCTTGTTGTTTTATTTATTCATGCTTTTGAGACAAACACAGAGAATGTTTCAAACAGATGATCATCATGTGATGGTCTTCTCCTGCAGCTCTCTAGTGATACTGCCTTCCCAGGGAGGTCACCACCACGGCCAGGAACTTCTGGAAAGCTGCCTGAACATCACCGGTGAACTCATCGCCCAGTTTCGCAGCAACCACAACGGTGAGGCAGTCAGAAAGCAGCTGCAACACAACAAGCATCATGAGACATTAGCATGAAAGAAGTGCGTTTTTTGCAATAACTCTTCACTGTGGATGACAAAGTGACATTAGTTTAACAGGTTTACCCTGAAGTTGTCAGGGTCCACATGCAGCTTCTCGGAGTGCAGCACGCTCAGTTCAGCATATTCGGCCTTGATGTTGTCCATGTTCTTCACAGC
Source organism: Pagrus pagrus (assembly GCF_965226575.1). Lineage (NCBI taxonomy): Eukaryota > Metazoa > Chordata > Actinopteri > Spariformes > Sparidae > Pagrus > Pagrus pagrus. The sequence goes on along the minus strand of NC_140197.1, from coordinate 26,121,806 downwards.
CCGGTCCATACCGTGGAGGATGGTTGTTCCGTGTTTTGCAACCAGTGGGTTTGCCTGGATGGCAGAGGCGTTGTAGAGGTTTCCAAAGTTACCGAAATACCTCTGAGTCCAGGGGTAGACGACCAGACACCTGAGGAGACACGCAACATCATGCAATTCTGAAAATGTCTGCACAGATTGTGCTGCGTGTTTTTCTGCATTCATGTTGAGGAGAAATTAAAAATAATGATGATAATAGTAAGTTCTCTCACCTGGAAAGGGCTGCAGGTCCCACCACCTCATACTGCATCTTGGCGAAGATGTTCTGGATGGTGGAGCGCTCGAAGTCTGTCCATTCGACCATTTTGCCGGTTGTAGATTTGTTCCACAAGTTCTGTGTTGGTCAGTACCAGAAGCAACTTTTAAAAGAACCTCTTCACTCCTCCCAGAAATATGCGATTGGACGGAACAGGGCAGTGGGTTGGCCAAATGCTGCTCTACGTATTTGCAAAAATGATAAGGAGAGGACAAATCTGCATTGCTTAGATTGTGTCGGAAGCTGCTGGCTGTGTTCTTTAATCACACTGGCAACTTGTCAAGTCGCTTGTGAATTCTCTGTGCAGTCAAAAGAAGACTGGGTTGAAACAAAGAGCCTTTCAAGGATGGGGTCAGATTTCAGAAATGGCTGGAAAAAAAATACCAATTTGACATTTTAAATGTAGCATGCTATTCTTTTGCTCTCAAATATGCACTAATTTCTACAATATAGGTTTAGTAATCTGGTTGAACTCGAATGTGAATAAACTAAAATAGGTTTGTGTTTGAAATGATTTTCCATCAGTGTAACCACTTTAACAATGTGAGTCAAGCCTAAACACGTGGTAATGTGGTTTACTCGACCACAGCCAGGTCAGTGTGCACACATTGAAGTTGGCTAATTAATCCAGCAGAGGGCGCTCCTACATATGAGGAGGCTCTGACCGCTGCATGACTGGACTTGATGCAGCAACCTCCACATGAGGTGCACATTGTGAGTTTAATGTTGGCTTTGGCTTAGTGAGCTCAGATATAATCAGCCAATTAAACCATGGTTATAAAATCACAACTGATAAGTTCAGTGCACAGTGTACAGTAGCCTACAGTAGTAACAGGTAGACGGAGGGAGGACCTTGGACAGCTCCCTCACCTCAAGCTGCTTAAAGCAACATTATGTGGTAATAAGCATTTTGTGGATTTGGTTCCCGGCAGCCTGGTCCTCTTCCCACACATTCAGCTCCTGGCTCCTCTCCTGTGTTGTCCCAGAGCCCCTGCTCATCTGCTCATTCTGGAGGAAGAAGCAGGTTGTGGAGGTTTTGTGTGTCTTCATGGAAATTGTGTTTCTTTGTGGACGTTTTGTGTCTCTTTGGGGAGGTTTTGTGTCTCTTTGTGGAGGTTTTATGTCTCTTTGGGGAGGTTTTTTGTCTCTTTTGGGAGGTTTTGTGTCATTTTGGTGTCTCTTTTTGAAAGTTTTGTGTCTCTTTGGGCAGGTTTAGTGTCTCTTTGGGGAGGATTTGCGTGGACTTGTGAGGATTTGTAAATAACATCGATCATCTTGTTACAATACCATGTTCTGCTGGGGAACCTTGAGTTCTAGCATTCATGTGGATGCCTCTTTGGCACCACTCACCCAAACACAGTTGCAGACCGGTAAGAGGTTCAGTGCTAAAGATGCTTTTTAACTTGCTGTATAAGTGGCAGTGAGACTATTCAGGACACTGTCTGCGCTGTGGTCCTTCAGGGGTGAAGCTCAGCACCATCATGTCTTGGTTAAAGTCCTCAGGTCTCTCAGGGTCCCTCAGCGTGTTGGCCAGACTGCTGAAATAGAGAAAACACATTTATCTTAAAATCATATTTGGTATGTAAAAAAAACCTTTTTCCTTTGCTGTGATCACATAAAACATGTATATTAATATTCAAAGTTCAGAGAGCATATTTACACTTGGGTTGAATTAGCTGAAACCAAATAGATGGGAGAAAAATCTGACAATTAGTGATGCAAGCTGAGGAAGTCTGTCTGAAGTCTGTAAACTATCTTGACTAAAATGCCTTTTGGATTGGTTCCAGGTCCAGTTTTATATTTTATATCAGTAATTACAAAATAAAACATGAATATATTAAAATGTTAAAACTGCATTTGAAAGACAGTAGAAACAAAAAGCAAAAATAAATAGTTACAGTTAAAAAAAAAATGCATTAAAAAGTTAGAAAAGTTGTGAATCTACTTATTTGAAAGCCACAGTGAACAGTAATGTTTTAAGCCCTGATTTAAATGAGCTGACAGTTTCAGGTGAGGAGCAGAAACTAACAGAGAGTAATCAAGTTGCATTACTTTATTACTGTGATTACTTTCCTGACTACATGTTCTAACAGATAATAAGTAACTGTATTGTATTGGTTTTAAAGTAACCCTCCAAACCCTGCGTAAGTAAACCAAATGTATTCAGTCCTGAGAACATTTGGTGCTTTATGAATAATAAGATTTTAAAGTCCATCTTTGTACAAAAAGGGAGTTATTGCAGTGATTTAGAGACACACACACTGAACCCATTCTGTGCCGACTTCAACAAGACTGCATAGTGTGTGTGTAAACTACTTTTGCTGCTCAAAATGACTTTCTATCTCACTGCTTCGTGGCATTAGGCAGCACTGCAGGTATATTTCATATCAGCTGCTGCCACTTAACTTTATAAATCTCTGCTGCAGCCTCAGTCTCTCACAGAGCTGCTGTAAGTGTTCATGAGCGTGATAAGAGATGACAGAGAGGCGTCATGCTAACTTTATCAGACTTCATTAAACACAACACATGGGCCCAGTGCGCTGACCAGTTAATAAAGGCAGCTGAGCCGCTGGTTACATGTTTCCCCAACACCCATCTGCAACAACTGGCTTCATGCCTTCACAAAAAATACATTTATCATCATCATTGTTATTGCATGAGCAGTATAACTCTAATTCTCAAAATCTGTTACCTCGGAAGCAATAATAATCAAATAATATTTCATATACATCTAAAGAGTTGACTTTTTTTGTTTTAAAATGTACCAAGATGTGTCAAAGGTTTGTTGTGCAGCGGATGATTTGACTAAAAAGAAGAGGCGGACATCTGAACATTTTATATTTATTCATTTTATTCATCGAGCCCTTCCTTTTAAAGGGATGTTGACATTATAGGGACGTCATGCCGCATGTATGCAGTCGATGCTCTTGGACCGGTGGAGTTTAGCGGTATCTCTCGGACAGAGCCAAAGCCAAGTTCTGCAGGAACTTGTCGACGGAGAGGTGGACCTCCGGAGTGAAGTCCTGGGGGAAGTACATGGCAACAACCAGCACGATGTTGTGGGCCAGAATCTGCAGTGGGAGAGACACATACATTCAAGTCAGCAACAAAGAAAACGACGATAACTTATAGTTATGACATCAATTCACATTTTAAGTTTATTATAGAAAACGAATTATGCTCTTTAAAACATTTGGGTATATTTTCATACAGCTTACCCTGAAGTTGGCAGGATCCACTCTGAGCTTGAAGGCGTGCAGATCGCTGAGGTTGGACAGACCACCAACAAGGTCATCGATCTTTCCGACGGCCTCTCCAATGGCGGCCATGATGGTGGCTCCGTGCTTTTTCACCGATGAGGAATTAGGACCCAGATCAGACCAGTGGGAGAAATAGGCCTTGGTCTGCGGGTAGACACACAGCATCCTGTCGAGCAAGTGTGAAGTAAAGAAGAATGAATGACAGTAGATTAATAGCGTGTACATTTAAAAGCAATGACAGAATAAAACAATTACAATAAAATAATAATAATAAATGAGTAAAAACGTACCTGCCCAGAGCCTCAGCGCCTATTTCAGCGCTCTTCGGGGAAACTTTTTCCCAGACGGACCTTACGATGTTCTTGTCTTTGCCAGAGAGACTCATGACTGCCTTTTTTCTTCAAGTTTTCTGAAGTGAAAGAAAATGATCGCACATGAAGATGTCGATTAACGGCGTTTTTTATATCAAACCAAACTGCACCACACCCCAGTATCAAATCCAAACCACACCTCCATGAAAGAAATTGCCAGAATGTTTCCAAGACTGTTTTTGAGATAAAAGTAACCACTCCCTTCTCTCAAATTTTATGAGTCAATAATTTTACACAGTAAAAATTAAAATATCAGGGCTTTGAATTCTTCTGCAGGTATATGCTGAGATATACTAGAACAAAAGACTTCTTCATTGGAGAGGTTGCACTAAATGGACAGTGTGGACAGCCCTGCAGAATAATTTAATAATTATAAATAATGATATTTTTGTCTTCTTATAATATTTCAAAAAGGAAAACAAATGCGTAAACTTGAGAAAGTCCAATAAGCTGAAGATACTAAGCTGAAACAACAGCTGTTAATTCACACTGACAAATGTACTGACAAACTTTTCTGTCCTTCCCAGTTTGAGATTTCACATTTTAAAAAACTTGACGGTTTTTTTTCTGCATTGGCACAAAGAGGATAGAGCAAACTGTTCACCTTGACATAAATAAAATCCACCTTGACTAAATAAAATCCACCTTGACATAAATAAAATCTACATCGAAGAAGGTTTGAGCTGAATTCAACAACCTTCATCGTGGTCAGCAATGGTTATGTTAAACTAAAAGCCATGACTTATTTCAACAGGTGTTAAGGCGTACAGCAAGTTTCTATCATATGTTTTCTTCAAGCTATTAAAATAAAGTTTTAAATCTCAAATAACACATCCGGGGAAGTCTAAACTGCTGATGAATTTTCCTTGGACACTTGAATTGCTGAGTTTATTATCTTCTGTTTGGTTCATTTGTAAAAACTCATAATTTCAGTCAGACGACTTCAAGTTAACTTGACTCAGTGTTAAGCTCTGAATTGGCTTGACATAAAATCTAGATGTTTTTAATATAATTAACTTGAAATAGATAAAACGTGTTTTATTTAAAAGTTCATGAGAAAAGATTTTTTTTGTTAAATTCCTGACAGATGTTTTTTTGACGTTCTGATGAAAAAAATGTGCAAACATCTTATGACACGTACCTGAACCCTGAAATACGTAAATCAGACGTCTATTACAAACGTGTCCATCAGAGCTAAGGCAGCAGGGTTTCAAAGACACATTAGACAAATGATTTTAAACGTGGCAACGTGCAAACTGCAACCTGATATGACGAAGGCATGTATTTTAAAAGGACTGTGTCACAACAGTGTTTGTGGTGGACATTTCACATTGAAGTCTTTTTATAAGGTGTTATTTCAATACAATGAAGGGTAAAGAATAGCCAAAGACAACTGGGATTTTACAATTTATCACTATATATAAATGCAATTAACCGAAAGACGCTCTTCAAAGATTTTTCCACCTTTAATTCTGCTCCTGAGAGCTGATCAGACATATTAAGACACTTAATCTTTAATTGGTTAATCGAATATCCAATTAGTTTATATAATCTAAATATTTTATTGAAATTAAATTAAGTTGTACAACAACGTCAAACATGGCAAAGATCCTATCTGACTCATCAAAGGTAACAAGCCAACATTTCGTCGTCACCGGTCCAATCAGATGCTTCCAGGGCTGAGAGGTGTGGCATTCAGTAATTAATAAAAACCTCCCAGAGACTGGCATTTGCAGAAGGGTTGTGATCAACATTTTCTTAAAAATAAAATAAACCTTGAGAGAACCTTCACGTCAACATGGTCGAGTGGACAGATGCTGAGCGTAATGCCATCAAAACCCTGTGGGGATCGAT